>NC_050738.1:7535409-7861143 GCF_014529535.1 Bradysia coprophila | reverse complement strand
ACTTTTTTGCAGGGGGCGCCACTCTCGATTATACTTAATATACAAGAGACATTGAAAACATATTTTGGTTCTAGTTTTCTTAACGAAATTCGTGATTGAATCATAGAGATGGCATGGTGGGCCACCATTGGTGGCGCTTTCATTTTTAAACATGTCTAGGTGCCCATGTAATTTTTGGATGTCGGTTAGCATCAGCGCCACCATGTCACCTTTCGAGTGTAACTCTATGTATAGAATGAAAACTAGGGCCAAAATGTGATTTCAATATACAAATATACAAAAAAAAGAGGAGCTTCATTGAAATACGTGTTTCATTTTGGGTTGAACTTTAACTTCAACCGGTCCTGTCCATTTACAACGAAAATGAGGTAATGGATTTCGGAATTCATCAAAATTTAATAATTTAGAGTCCCATAATCCTTAGATATGCTTGGCTTTGTGAAAGATTGAAGAAAAAAATGTTTCTTTGTGAAGTGCTTGTGAAATCAGAAAGCTTAGGACAGTTATCTTTTAAGCAAGACCAATATTCATACAATATGTTCGTCTCGCTGCCATCGCCACCACTGGAACCGGTGTCTGCTTGTAACTAGTAACAAAAAGCAAAACCTTGAGTGAAAAAACCGAATTTATGAATGGAAACGTTGCAGAAAAGAATTCTCTCAACACAGTGGCAAAATGTAAAACTTTCGTTAGCTCTTTTGAAAAAAAAAAGTTGTCTTCAACTCTGAGATAAATGATTTTTTTAAGAAGCGTTTGTAATTTGTAACTATTATCACTTCGCTCGTTTGATAATTTCACATCTAGTGACAAAAAGAAACCCATTTCGCAACTTATTGCATAAAAAACAAAATGTTTTTGTGAATCTTCGTTGAATGGTTGACTTTAGATCTTTACAAAACATATACGCAAATGGTCATTCATGACATCGAGTGCAAAATAATTTATTTATTACGTTCTAGCACGGCAGAGTAAAATAAACCAGGCAGGAGCAGTTCATTTTTGAAACGTCAAATAAGCGACCTAATACACTGTATGAAAATGAACACTGACGTAATTCAAGTCGCTTGCCCCAATTAACCAAATTCTTTCTTTCCGAAAATTTGGAATTCCTTCGGAAAAAGAACAATAGATCATTTTCATTATACGGTACTTGTCAACGTAACCCCACTTAATTTTTCGTCAAGTAGTCCTTAACCTCAATCAATTGACGTTAACTGCGTTCAATTTACTGATTTTTATATGAAAATCGTTCGTTCAATTCATTCGATATTTCTCGACATGTCTGACAGTTGGGATCGTGTCTGACGTTTACAAGGTCATGAAAATGATCTGATGTTAAATTATACACTCCTGCCTGGTTTACTTTACTATGTCGTGGTTCTAGATGTGTCATAATACACATCGTGAGCCTAATTGAGTTCTTTGCCCCGAGATTCATTATGATGATGAGTTGCATAATAACTATTATTTATCGAGTTTTTACAATGGAAAGTTTCACTTTTCGTCACTTAGCAGTGAAATGTGTAAAGTATTATTAAACTGCACGATCTATTAATTCATTCGTTTTTACACTGGAAATGAACAGTAATAAATTCTGGATAAACGTTCTCACCTATTTATAGTTGGACAACACTGTACCAACAAGTTGAAGAGTTGTTAAATGCAGAACGAGATTTCTGTGTTTTATTTTCATTTACTAATTTTTTGACGTATCATTAGGAATAATTACTGTAACAAATGAATAAATCGCCTATTTTTACTAGTCACATATCATGTTCATTAAATGCATATAAGATACAGTTTGTGACTGACTGACTCTGCGCAAGTTGTACATCAACTCCTAATACGAAAAATTAATTTACGAAACCATGTTGAGTGTTTATTTATTACAATCTTTAAACTCATGTTACATGATCTTAGTACCGGCTGTTTATAATGCTATTCAAGCTATTCATATTCAATGTCTTCCCTTCATTTAATGTACGTTTATATCTCCTTACATTATAAGGTACATGGGTAACAACAACACAATGTTTTAAAATATTGTAAAGAAAAGTTTATATCCATGATGATTGCTTGAAGACAAGCAAAATGCAAATGTTACAATTAATGGGAAAAGATAAATTGCTTAACAGTCAAACATGGCACTAACACACATGAGAAAAATTAGTTTCTAGAGCATTACCATAAAGATTCATTGGATTTTATCAATAATGAGGAGAAATAAACAAAATCTGAACGACGTATTTTGATAGGATATATTTAAGCACAAGATTAGCTGATCGCTACTTTAAAATCAGAGTCTGAGTCTGAATGTCTTGTTGTTGCTGGATTTGGACAGCGATGAATTGAGTTGTGTGACTCTAGAAAACCTTTTTCTAATAGAATTAAATTTTCCGTTACACAAAAATAAATTTCCAAATTCCTCTCACCAGAGCTTTATACCCGTAAATAATTGATCATCGAGATGTCGCAACATTGACAGGCTTTTGACATATTTTATTACTTTCAAAGATAAACCAATGATAATAATAACAGATGGGTTATGGAACTTTTAAAATATTCGTTCTACCTCTCTCTTCAAAACATTTTCCTGAAAGCATGTTAATGTTAATTCCGACTAAATTGGTTTGTATTTGATTGCCAGGTTCATCAATTTTGGGGGAGAAATTTCTCGCAAATCCATTGTTTAGCGAACGCCTTGGAATGCGTTTGTGTCGAGGGACGTAAATATAGTAAATAAATGTTGAATCCCATTAAATTCAGCATTTATGTCAACTAAAAGGAGGAAATTCTGAAGGATGTCATCTGGTTTTTTTTGCTGGCTTTCAATCATCATTAGTTTTAATTTTATACATATAGTTATCAACATTATGTTGATCTAGTTTGACTTGATTTACATAAAAAAAGAATATTTTTACTTCTCGTATCACAACCTCAAATAGCTATTTTCCTATCAAGCCCAAGTTAGAAAATGAAAAGTTTTGTGCAAGATATGTGAAGCACAGATAAGGTGTCATTAGCTATTTGGAAAATCTAGTTTTTAAAATTTCAAAAAACTTTGCTGAAGATTTCCAAAATTTCCTGAATGAAAACTCTCCAAAACAGGCATAAAAGCAGATCCGTTGCAAAGAAAACTTTTTTTTAGAGAATGAAAGGTTTCCAGCACAAGGGTCTTAGCCGAAGTTAGGGTACATTTTTGTAAGAGTGTTGGAAATACATAATGAATTCGCGACATTGAAAACTACTTGAGTCGAGTTACCACAAAAGTCTCTAGATTCATGCTCTGTTCTCAATAGTTATAATGTAGTGCCGTACATAAAATAATCTTTTTTAAATAGTACTATGTTTCCCAAAAGCAGCGATAATAAGCCCTGACTAATATTTGAAACAAAATAAGTAACAGATTCGTTAGTTTTAATGGTGGTAAGCTTTACGGAAACGAAAGGCTATCTTGCGCATCAATAGTCTTCTACTCGCGTCTGAAACCGTACTTGTTATGCTTTAGCACCGCTTTCGACGCTCTCAGCATACAAAATCCATGATATAACTCGCGATGAAAAGTAGAGTTTCCGTGTGAATTTTGTTGATTCGAGGCGTAGCCGAGACTTTTTATTTTTGTTCAAAGTTATTCGTTTCATAAGCTGATGGCGTCGAAAGTAGGGATTGAATACGGTTTTTGACGCACGTAGCATGCCCGTGATTACGAATTACGAATTATCACATTTTTGTTTTGTTGTAGGATCTGATATTTATTGTTCCACAGATTCGCAGTCGACACACGGACAAGTATAACGACTAGCTAACTAGGACAAAACCAAAAAGCCAATCAATCTCATAACTGTCTTTGCGAGTATGGTAATTATGTGGAATCTGTTGACAACTCCAATGTGATAATTACTTAATTTTTGTAAGTGTATTGCTTCTTACAGAATGTTGTATAGAGGGATTCTTTTGAATAACAGCCTACCGAAATCGGACGCATTTTTATTGGAATTTTTTTGGACTTCGGCCGCTTTGACCCTAGAAGCCAAAATCACTTTCAAAAAAATTCTTCGCAGCTTCTGTGGCTGGTGAATGGTGATCAAAAACCGAAAACTTGAACTTTTCTTACAAAAATTACTCCAGTTACACGAGCCGTACAGGGTCGTGTGGGGTGTCATTAGAAAGGTAATCACATGTTCTATTGAGCCGAATAGGGACTTATTGGGTTTGAAATTTATCCACACTGAAATTTACGCTGTTGAAGTTTTCAACCGAAGACTTACACTGTTCTTACAGAAATTTCTCGAGGCACACAAAACGTGACCACAAGCTTCGAAAAATAATATTTGAAAGTGGTTTTGGCTCGAAGGGCCGAAGTCCTTTCTAGGTACATATTAAAAATTCCAATAAAAAATGCGACCGATTTCGGAACGTGGTTTTTCAAAAGAATCCCTCATATCTTGATATTTAATTTATTTCTTTTAAAGTTTATTTAATGTAATTTAAGGTCTTGATTACTTGCTTTTTCTAAGACACCTATTTGAACTAGGAAAAGTATGTGTCGACTACACTAATGATATGTTGAATAAGAAGACCTCATATTTGTAAATAGTAAGATGATAAGCAGTACCATTATATAATGTTTTTCAATTAAATTATTTTTGAAACCAAGTAAAGTGTTTGTCTGATTATTTATCTGAGTATGTAACCATCACCTATCCTATAAGTTACCATCATCACTCGTTATTTATGTAGACTTTTCGCAACTATAACTTGTTCCAGGCGATGAGAAATAACGTCACGTCCGCCCGACCAGTAGAGCCAATAGTTTCCATTATATTTCTTTTTAACATTTTGATGTGTAAATTCAATTAAATTTCATTTTTAAATCCATAATTAGTTTGAAAATGCCATTTCCCCTTAATGATCTAATCGCAACGACAAATCAGATAAATAGTTTGACCAGTTTTATGCTCTCTAATTATTAATTTAAATTCGGAAAATTATAGCGTTTGCTTTAACTATCGCCTTCGATAATTATAAATTACAGTGCTACATACAGCCATAACGTGTAAGTTATGCGATCAACCCAAATTGAATTGCCAACGATACTCTAGCGCTACTAAACTAAGCGATGGAAAAAAATCATTTTATATTCAGTTATACATAAATGTGCAATAATTTGTGATTTAATACGAATTATTAAATTTGCATAGTTTCCAATATCAATTTTAGTTTGGAGTTGAGTGGATTGCATTATTTAGCTTATAGAAATTGCATTATGACACTGACTATGGAACGGCGGTACGTGCACATTTTATATTTTATTGTTATTATTATTGTCTATTGTTCGTGAATTCGCAGTGTGCAGAATATAGATCGCCTACGCATTTCCATGTCATGAACCGAATCTATTGCCAGGCACTAAACGTTAATATGCGAAATGTTTATAAGCGGAACTGTTTTTTGTGCCGGTTTAAATCAAGAAATGCTGAAATTAACAAGTAGTTCGGTAGAAGCTGCGGGAATTTGCTCATAGATAGGCCTCACAGATAAATGGAATTTTTGGCTAATACTTAAAACATATAATTCCAGTCATTTAAAATTCCACGAATCAATGCTAACTTTTTGCATTATTGTTCTTTGAAGAACGAATTAAGTACAATGACGCTCTTAACGATAAATCGAAAAATTAGAACGAAGTTCTGTGAGATATGTAATCTCAATATTCCCATCTGCGTAACAAGCGCTTTTTGCAATTAAACCAAAAAATTCATTTTATTATACGAGCCTGTCACGCAATTTTTTTCGTTTTAATAATTTAAAATTAAACCTACCAGCTACCAGTCTAAATAAAAAAGACAAAATTTCGATTCTGTGAACAATAATCATTCAAAATCAAAATTATACACAAAAATGTGCGCCAACAATGCGAATTGAATGATTAAAGTGTGCGCACTCCAAACGTTTCAGATGTATGCATTGCACAGTGCTTTCTACGGCAATAAGATAGCCGTGCCTTTTTGCCCACAAATGTTCTCAGTGATATTTTGACCAAAATATCCGATTAATCTTCACCAAACTTTAGAGAATGAAAGTTCCACACGACTTTTAGCGGTACTTCCCAAAAAAAGTTCAAAAAGTTTTGTTTTTGTTCCCGTACGGACTCTCTCAAAATGGCATTTGGGGTGCTATATAGCACCCCAAATGCCCTTTTGAGAGAGTTCGTTTTCATAGTAAATATTAACTTTTTGATTTGTTTTTTGGGAATATCGTTAAAAGTCGTGGGGAACTTTCATTCTCTAAAGTTTGGTGAAGATTGATCGGACATTTTGGTCAAAATATCACTCAGAACATTTGTGGGCGAAAAGGCACGGCTATCTTATTGCCGTAAAAAGCACTGTGCAATGCATACATCTGAAACGTTTGGAATGCGCACACTTTAATCATTCAATTCGCATTGTTGGCGCGCATTTTTGTGTATAATTTTGATTTTGAATGATTATTGTTCACAGAATCGAAATTTTGTCTTTTTTATTTAGACTGGTAGCTGGAAAGGTTTAATTTTAAATTATTAAAACGAAAAAAATTGCGTGATAGGCTCGTATAATAAAATGGATTTTTTGGTTTGCAAAAGGCGCTTGTTACGCAGATGGGAATATTGAGATTTCATATCTCACAGAACTTCGGTCTAATTTTTCGAGTTATCGTTAAGAGCGTCATTGTACTTAATTCGTTCTTCAAAGAACAATAATGCAAAAAGTTAGCATTGATTCGTGGAATTTTAAATACACTTTCAATGACTGGAATTATATGTTTTAAGTATTAGCCAAAAATTCCATTTATCTGTGAGGCCTATCTATGAGCAAATTCCCGCAGCTTCGTACGATATTGGATTAGAACAGTTTAGGGTGTGGCTTTTGACTTCTTGTTCTTAAGACTTATTTGTCTTAAAATTATTTTCGAAATGATTTATTAGCCACAAGCGAAGGCAAGTGAAATGGCAACTAAATATAGAATTTTTGTAATTTCCTTGTTCAAATATTTTTATTTTAGTTCTGCTATTCGCATCGCATTTATCTTAGAGCGACAGCGTAGATCAATCCACAATTTTAATAACGGTTCAGAAACGGAAATCGTATTTCAATTATAATCACTGAATCTGTTGCTTCTTTTGTTCAAAGCAGTGTTTTATAAAGAATCTTTTACTTCATTTGTTTTAACAATCTTTTTACTATATAAGACCAAATTAGCCGATATTATTGGTTATTGTTGTCATTGATGTCGAGTCGATAACAGATGATGTGGTTGAGGATTCATGTGAAAGGTAACGGTTGATGTTTTTTAAGAGAGAGTTGCGGGAATCGTTTATAATTTGTACAATGGCTCGTTATTACCGAACGACACAGTCCCACATTTAAAAAAATGAAAATCGAATTTCCGAAGATGTTTCAGTTCAGTAAATGGATACTATGAATATACTCGATAGTATGAACGTGTTAATTCTGCATTTTTAAAGACGACAAGTCCAAAAGAACTTAATGTTTAACTCTTTTTCGGAATTATTTTACGTAAAACTTTCTTTACATCGGTTACATAAAAGAGTGAAGGTGACACTATTTACCCTGTAATTATAAATAAGTTTATCTCCTGTAATGTCATAATATTCACAATTTGAGTGTCACTTTTAGAATCAAAATGGGCTAGATTTAAACACGTCATTCACAGAACGTACGTTTTTTAACTGAAAATTTCGATACATGGTCATTTGCGCACGGCTAACTTCGATAATTTCACATTTATTCACGGAAAACTTCGATAATTTCTCATTTATTCACTGAAAATTGACAAATTCTTGACAGTATACTAGATGCAATGCTGTATACTTTGGGGAGGTCACGCAGATGCAGATACGCGGGTTACACACCACGTTTCATACAAAAAATTCACCACGCCATACAAATTCAAATTTGGTGAATTTGTTTCTATGGAAAAGGTGTGTTCCCGCGTATCTAATAAAATGGCGATCTGCGTGACCTCCCCAAAGTATACAGCCTTGTACTAGATGTGTGTTTTATTTGTGGGGAATATGAATGAGTGACGGCGTCATGGCGTGTTTATGTTTCAGTTTGATTTTTGAAATTTGTTTTTTTATGGTGATTATGACATTACAGGAGATAAAACCTTGTTCCTAACACGGTAGTAAATGGGGGTTTTGCGCACACGATGTGTTGCCGAACTCGCTTCGCTCGTATCGGCAATCTCACATCTAGTGCGCAAAACAATCCCATTTACTACCTTATTATAAAAATAGCTATTCTAATTCCATCGAAAGAAAACAATAAGAAATACGGTTACAGCTAAATTAAAAAAAATAACAGAAAAAGAAACACTTTTTGACCGGTTTCGACTTTGGCCTAGACGTGGCATATTTGCCACATTTCTTGGATAGAAATACTTTTTATGAGTGCCACAACAAAATTACCAATCAAATGTGGAAATCTGAAAAATTGAGATTCACATTTGTTTCACAGGTGTGCTCACACATGTGAAACAAATGTGAAAAAAATATGAAATATGAAAGTTTGGACAGCACATTCTCCAGGGTTAGTTGCGTTACAAATTTCGTCATTTCTGAGGCATAAAGTCTATATATTTTCTAATACTTAGGAAGCCAAGAAGAATTGGAATTTTTAGCCTGCGAAGTGTAACTTGTGTGGTCGAAGAAGTCGGCGGTTAGTTGCGTTACACGTTTGTGACTTTTCGAAATATTTTCACCAAATAAAAACTGATTTCTGTAAACTTTTTTTTTCCTTTGAAAGCTATGGTCAAGACGCGCAGTTTAAGCCCAATATGTGTGGGAGATATGTCTATAAAAGTGATATTTTTCGGTGGTCATTAATAGCCAGAATTTTTTTTTTTCGAAATTGGTTGTTGTTGCCCCACAGAAAATGTTGCTTTCGCTCAAAATCGTTTAAAACAAGGCATCAGAACAGTCGGAGCGTTTGCTGCGACTTAGCCCCGTACAACCCGTAATCCTATTTCGTCCGCAACCATAATACGTCCGTAGCCCTAATAAGCCCGGAACCCTAATACGTCTACAACCCTCTAATGCGTCTGTTACCAAAATGCAAGTCAAGTTGGGCATTGTCAAATTTACTGAAACTGTTCATTTTTTAAATTGCGCATAGCGCAATTACGAAAGCCCGTACGAAGTACCTTTCAAATAAAACCAACAATTTACGACATTATTTTAGAAACCCAAAATTTTTTGCCAACTTTCCATTGGGTATTCAATTACCTCTCAAATGAAACAAAAACTAGCAAAATCGGTTGAGATTTACTCAATTTATGTGCAAAAAACACTTAGGGCCGAGTAGCGGCCTTAGTCCAAGGACCCAAATTTGAAACTTTTTTTGCCAACTTTCCATTGGGTATTCAATTATCTCTCAAATGAAACAAAAACTAGCAAAATCGGATGAGATTTACTCGATTTATGTGCAAAAAACACATTTAGGGCCGAGTAGCGGCCTTAGTGCAAGGGCCCAAATTTGAAACTTTTTTTGCCATCATTCTATTCGGCATTCAATTATCTCTCAAATGAAACAAAAACTAGCAAAATTGGATGAGATTTATTCGATTTATGTGCAAAAAACACTTAGGACCGAGTAGCGGCCTTAGTCCAAGGGCCCAAATTTGAAACTTTTTCCGCCACGTTCTTTTCGGTATTCAATTATCTTCCATAAAAAACTAAATCTAGCAAAATCGGATGAGATTTACTCGATTCATGTGCAAAAAACACTTAGGGCCGAGTAACGACCTTTGAGCCCTCCCAACAAGCCCACGTTGCATCTTACCCAAAAACAATGTTCAGCAACTTTGTTCAACTCGTCAATACCTTTCATTTGATATATCACAAGCAGCTATTGCGTGCGTATTTCGGTAAATATCGTTCAAAGACTGAAAAACACCTATAGGGCCCTAGCTCTGGAGGGGCCGACCCTACCATGCCCATTTTCGAACTTGACCTTACTTTTGTCGATACCAGTCGGGAAAAAAAAGAATTTTGAAAAAAGGTTGTGATTTACTCAAGCTAGAGGGGTCACGGACGGACGGACGGACGGACATTTTTTTTATTGCTGATTCGTCATCTATGAACATAGCCAAATGCTTTGCCCTTACTGTCTGCTTCCAATTCGACGTGTTACAAACGGCATATTAATCTTATAAGCCCCCAGTACTTCGTACGGGGCTAAAAATGGTTACAAAATTTTTCGAGATAACCTCGACGAGTCAAAATTAGAGGATGACACTTATCACCACTGGGAAGCTGATTTCACCTACTTCACTCACTCAACTAACCTGATCGAGTCAAAGTTATTTTTCTAGTGAAGTCATATGCTGTAGCTTTCGAATGACACCGATCTTCAGTTTTTATATGAAAAAATGTAATTTTGGCAACGTTTGGGTCGAGGTGATTTCACCTTATTTCGAAGCAGAATGAACCAAAAATCTTCTAAAAATTTAATTTCGTGTCATTTGGTGCAATCATTTGAGATTTATTGAGATGTCGAATACAAACAAATACTTTTTGGTCCCCGAGACGTTATGCCTATGGCGTCATAATGGTGTCAAATAACGCGTCTTGTCAATAGCTTCCAGCAAAAAGAAAGTTTAGTGAAATCGGTTCAGGTTTAGTGAAATAAACTAGAATTTTCAAAAATTTGCTAAAAACAAGCATAAATGGTGGTATCTCCCCGAGATTTTCGGCCACCGACCTAATATGGAGCTTAAACGACGCGGCTGGTGAACAGCTTTCAAGGAAAAAAAAGCTTACCGAAATCGGTTTTCATTTGGTGAAAATATTTCGAATTAGGTGGAATTACCCATATATTGATAGCCTTTATTATCGACTACTGGATGTAAGCCCGATCAGGGGTATTTAGCCAAGGAACAAAGCGCGGGCCAGTGCGGGTGAGTACTAAAGCAAAATTATTAACTTTTGTGTTGTTCGACTAAAAATAATCAATTTTGTCGCCACTCAGTCTATTCGGCCAATATTCTGTCCGCACCTCATTTTATATCTTGGTGGTGTGGTATGGATGGTATAAATTCAATTTCGATTCAATATGTGGAACGCATAACAATTTAGTTTACGATTACACGTAATTGTAATTTTCGAAATTGTTATTTGCTATACAACAATCATGAAATTATTATCTAGCAATTTGCAATCACAGTATCAATCAAATTTTATGTTCTAAAAGACGAAACTTGATAATGGCAACAGCATTTTACCAACGTGTGTGGTGTGTGTGTGTCTTGTGTCTATAAAACGATTTTTTTTAGCCGACCCATTCCTTTCAAATCAATAAAATAAATATTCCTCCAACGAAACGATTAAGGTAGATTGCAGAATGGAAAAAAGCAATAAGCCCCGAACCCGAAAAATATAATCGTAGAAAAAAGTGTATTCGATTGTATTTGACTCACATATTCAGGTGGCATGAACACTTTAGATCGATATCTCGACAAAGATCGGTCTAGCCGATACGGATTTTTTAAACTTATGTTTGAGCTTATTGTATGTGAAGAAGGCATTCTGTTCATGAAAACGTTTTTGGAATGGAGTTACTTACATTAGAGCTTTCCATTTTTCCGGTCATCGTATAATCAAGTGATTATTTTCTTCTTTTTAAGCAATACAATAAACTTGGATAAACATTTTACGTTCAGTGGAGTTTACTTTATTTATGAGGCTGTTCCATAAGAATTCATAACGGTAAGTGCAGGCTCATGCAGATTGTTTGTGATAAAAAAATCCATTTCCATTTTTTCTTTCTCGAAAAATTTACTTAAATATGGCCGAACGTGCTTCAACAGTTAAACACCAGTTATAGTATTGAACAAGTTGCAACATTTTATCGGTTTTCTTCTACTAATATTAATATCTTGTCCGGAAATTACGGAAGTAGCTGACGGAAGTAGTTTTCAGTATATCTAATGATTTAAGGATTGCTCATACCTTGATACACTTGTCTCTTGTAAAAAGTTGTCGATTTTATATTTTAGGGTCATTCACATAGTATGTACACATTTAGGGTTGGGAGGATACGCTCCATGTATTTTGAAGATTTTTTCATGTGTTGTTTTTTCGTACAGGAGGAGAGTTGGCTTTGCAAAAAATGTTATTGTTAGCTTACGTCAAGGGGCAAACCACTCGATTTGCAACTCTTTTTTCAGCGTGCAACTCCGATGCAACTCTTTTTTTCGTATGCAACTCGTTTTCAGTGCACCTCATTTGCAATTCTTTTCGTATGCGACTCTTCTTTCAAAAATGTGAAAGGAAGACTGCAGGCTGATCAGGCATTATTGTTTTGGTGCAAGAAGGGTATACCTCAGGGCCTATTTTAAGGAATTTAATTTCCAAAAATTTCCAAAATTTCACACAAATTCTTAAAATTTCCAAAAAAAAATTTCTGTTAGATCTCATTCCGAAGTAATCAGTTAAGCTCAAAGACATGAAAAACAACTAAAAAGGCAGTAAAAACAACATTACGATGCAATCTGTTGTGATTTTAGATGAAATGACGAAAAGTGATGGAAAAATTTGAGAATTTTTGGTAATTTAATTTCCATAAAATAGGCCCTGGTATACCTGTGTATTACAAGTTCAAGTTTCGCCGATTATGATGAAAATAAACTTTTTCAAATATTGTACAATTCAGACAAATTTTGTAAAATCAATTCTCAGCATGGAATCCTCTACCAATATCGCCGTTCAAAGGGTTTCAAACTTTATTCCATAGAGGTAGACTACCTAGAGGAATTATGACCGAAATTCATTGAAAAATTATATCACACATACCACTAACACGAAAACGTCAACTTTGCTTTGCTTTTGACATTATGAGTCCCTTTATTTTTGACATGTAGAGTACCGTGTACTGTCTGTACACGGAGCTGTCACACACACATTCAAATATATGATTTTTCATTTTAATTTGTCAGTTTGTTCTATTGAGAGGGCCCTTGCTTTATTCATTTAAAAATATCGAATTTTCGACCTTAGCTGGCTGTAACTACGTGGTCAGGTTGTCGAGGGAAGCCATTTCATTATTTCATTAGCGTAGAATTAGTCTCTCTATCTGTTGCGATAACAATCTGTATTCAAATTGACTCGTCGGACCTGTACGGCCATGAGGCATGAGTGCCGGTTCTCCGAAACGGCTGGATGGATTCGAGAACATTAAGTGGTTCTTTTTAGTACTCGAGTTCCTTAATGAGAACATGAAGAAAATTCAGAGGTGATGTGGCGACTCTATTTAAGTTTTGTTCAACCCCCACCGGTCACACGGAGTACTTTGTTGGTAAGTGGAAATCAATCAAATGTAATATATATCTTAATAAAAATCAACAGCTACGTTGTCTGATGTGCTTCACTGGCATTTTTTATATAACTTACAGAAGTCATTCTTTTTATTTTTAAGGCAGGCTAGAGAGCGTCAGTTCTGCTAATTTCTTGAAAGACATAAATAGTTATTTGTGTATCTGTTTTGGACGATTGATGTTAGGAAATTTTGCGAGTTGTACATGCGAAAATTAATCGTCCAAAACAGATACTCAAAAAAATTTTCATGTAAGGATCCGAAAACCCGAGAAAAATCTCAAAACTCCCTCATTTTCGGCACCGAAGCATGAAAATACTATTTTTCCGTACAACCTGCAATCTTTTTTTCGTCTCTCGCGTAACTAATTTGCAACCCTTTTTACTGTGAGTGAAACTCTCTTTTTAAGCGTGTAACTCATTCAACTCATTGCAACTCTTTTGATTGGTCTGCCGCTTGGCTTACCTACTTCTATTCAAAAGTATTCAATTATTGTGTGATTTCAGCATGCATTTTTTTTCAAGCTTTCCTTCGAGCTTTCCGATACGCCATCTTCCGTGAAAATCCGGGACCATTCCGATTTTTTGAGCCCTCTTGGAAATTTACTCTAAATACACACAATGATCGAATACTTTTAAATGGTCTAACAATGTGACCCCACATACGAAATACACACACAGAATTTCGAAAACCGACACATTTTCTGTGTTTTACTTGAGTTTCGGATTTCTCCATATAAAAACACACACAAAATTCCGCGAGTGTACATCGAACGACCAATTATAATCTTAATCTCATTGTATTTCAACCAACCTAAGGATATTGTGTGATTGTGTGATCATTTCATTCAAAATGATTCCAGTTCTACCAGATTTAATCTAACGTAGGAAAAACTAAATGTGAAGTAGCGTCCAGATCTTCATTAATGATAATTAAACCAAACTGATTAAACTGATTTGCAGATGCAAATGAAATCACAATTTTAAAAGCTTCAAACGGTTTTTATTTTCAGTGGAAAGACTACACCTGTCGGATATACATTATGACACCGATAAATATTGAAAATCGTAATAAATATTGCAAATGTCCAAAAATAGGATATCAAGCTTGAATTTATGCTCACATATTTCAATTTAAACAAAAAATAAAATTGAAAAAAATGGAATCATTTGAAGCATAAAAACATTCAATGCGAAACCTTTCACTCTACTTTGACATACGAGCTTACGATATGGTACAAGTAGATACAAATCTATATAATGTGCAACCACGTATATGTGTTGTTTAGATGAAACTGTTCCCAGAGCAAATAAACTCTAGCAAATGAAATTGCTTCTTCTCCGCGGAAGTCACAAAAAAGCATATTCACAGTGTCGATATTACAATAAAAATGTGAATTATTGCGCTGTGCAGAAAAAGTTATATTTACGATACATAAACCTAAATCGTAAATCAGTGGTCTCTGTGCTTGTTATAGTTAAGGATGGAAATCTCGATTTTTGTTTTGTTTATGGCACGCTACACATGAGATGTAATACAATACAAAGCTAGAGTGAGACGAGTCTGTTGATATGGGAACATGCTGCTTAAATCGTATTACAGAAGGATTGAACGCTTATCGAAATAATTTAGAGCCGGAATCACAATATTAGTATACATTGTACATGCCATACAACATTTTGCAAATCTTTTAGGAAGGCGAGATGTAGCAAAATTTAGCTTTTGTAAAAATACGAGCGGCAGCTAGGAAAGCTTGACCATAAAAACACTCACGGTCAAATTGTCTTAGGACTTGATTGACTTACTCGAAGCTGTAAAAGCTTTCGTATCAAATTAACGATGAATATAATCTGGGGAGACATTCTTATGGAAAGGACTTATAAGAACAATCTATGAGGTAACGTAAAACAACAGAAATATCACAAAATTCGTGAGTGTTGAGAATTTTCAAACTTCTTTCTTTTTGTCAGCGTACCTGCCCCGATTATAATCATCTCATTCCATGTTCACTTAACGTGGAATTTAAGGATAAGAAGAGAGGAAATGAACCTGTGTTAGTGCAAATTCTAGACGTTGTGTTTGGTTTGTTGTCGGGTAGTCCTAACGTGCATTTTTAGTCCGTTGATGAATCGCATCGTACCATCGAATCGTGACAAAAAAGGGGGCTATCATACCATAGAAATCAGTTGTTTAACCTGTTACAGACGGCTGTCATCTGTTATCTACAACGACAGCAAGAATAAACAACAAGCTCTAACTAATGAGGTCTTACATAGGATAAAGCAGGTTCAAAACAAATAAAGTAAAAGATTTCTGAGATCAATCTCTGAAAATCTTCGATCAAATGAAATATAATAGTTTGTATATTAAAGCTGTTAATGTGTTTGCCGTCTGTGACAGGCTAAGTTCTTTGGATGCATGAACCTACACAGTACACAATTACTACACAATTTTAGTAAAATCAGTAACGAGAAAAATAAGCGATAGAGAACATCTGGAATGTAGTCTCAAAATAGCAAGCAAGCAGCCTAAAAATACAACCAGCGCTCTCACAGTGTCCTAATTTTCTACTTTGTCTTACTTTTTGGAAATTCGTCCTACTTGTCCTGCTCTCCTGCGGAGGACAACTTTGTTAAGCAAATTCATACTTTTTGATGAATTCCATAGTTCAGAACATTCACATTTTCACATTTTATGGAAAGAGTAAATCTCGCGAGGAGAAGTCATCTCATCTATATTTCTTTTACAACTGATTGTAAGGTTTTTAAGAAACCTCCTCCTCGAAATCCGAAAAGTTAGAATTTTTTGTCCATGAAATATTGATCTCTTAAATACTAGGCTCACCTTATGGGTGGGTCAGGTCCCTTGACTGATATTTTCTCAATAGATTTTTGTAATTGTTACAAAAATATTATAGATTGAAAGTAGCTCTTTGTCTTGTTTTGTCATAAATTGTTCGCTCCTTTTATTTTATTGAAAATCAAATTTCAGAATAAACAAAGGGAGCTTATTTTCAAGGTTCTGAACCTTGCTTATTTCTACATTTTCAAACAAAAGATGCTTCGATATTACTGTATCGCCTGCTAAAAGACGCTTTAATGAGGACGTATTTCTTGCTAAACTTCTGAATAAATTTAAACTCGTGTGAATACAGCCCTCTGCCCGCAAAGTTCGCACTCGTTGAAATTTTCTAGATTATAAGACTTTTTTAGCAAATAATTCTAAGGGAACATTTTCGTTCGACAAAGTTGTCGAATCAGCGTAGCTGAATGTTTCAAATGAAACGTCAAATATTTTCGATGTTCTACAGAAATTTGCCCTATTTGCTTATGAATAAGGTATGCAACTCGCGTGATTATGGCCCTCGCTTCGCTCTGGCCGCAAAGTTCACACTCGTTAGTTTGTTTTTCTAGCATAGACAGCAAGTTTTTTCCTGAATAAATCGCAGATTTTTACTCCAGTATTTCGATTAACGAACTTAGCCCGAGTAATTACTCCGTATGATAAGTAGACTATATAGACAGATGATGGTCTGGTTACCCTCACGAATTTCATTCTTAGTCAAATAATATTTTTTTTTTAAATCTGTTGAGGATTACTCAACCTATCGTGCTATCAAGCGACGCGACAAAAATTCTTTTGGGAATATCTCTAAGATCAATCGTTCGTCCTCAAAATTAACCTCAGGAATTTAATTCCCCTTCGCATAAAAGAAGTTTTTGGAAATCCGTTAGGAATTACTCGAGTTATCGTGGAATCAAGCGACAAGACAAAAATTCTTTTGAGAATATCTCTAAGATCACCCGTCTGTTATAGTGCATCTTCGAACTTAACCTAAAGGATTGAATTCCTCGTCGATTAAAAAAAAAAATGGAAATCCGTCGAAAACTACTCGAATTATCGTGGCAACAAGCGACGAGACAAAAATTATTTTTGGAATATCTCTAAGATCATCGGTTCTTCATAGCCCATCTTCGAACTTAACCTGAAGAATTTAATTCCTCGTCGATTAAAAAAAAGTTTTTGGAAATCCGTTTAGAATTACTGAAGTTATCGTGGTAAGGAATGAACAAAGTTTGACAAACATTTTCTGTATTTAAGGTTTTTGGTCATACATTCCATGTATTTTCAATCATAGTAGTGAACACTTTCAGTCAAGGAAATAACTTTGAGCGGGGTAGGGTAATCTCGCACACCACACAAATTCATGGTGTGCGAGATTCACCTCTAAGTGGTGAATCTCGCACAGTCATGACTTTTCGTTACATGTCGTAAAAGGACGCATACTATGATCGCGTGTGCGAGATTCCCCGACACCCTTTGAGCTCAGATCAATAAGTTTTGGAAATTTTTAGCTTACCGTTCAAAATCGCCGTGGTGAAAATGACAACTAATTTCTGCATGCCCGTGGGATACAAATTAATTTCCAACTTCTAAATGGCTCGAAAAAGCCTCGTTGAGTCGTAAAATATCGAAAAGGCAAAATGTTTTCTTAGACAATTTTGTATCTTATGCTATTCTAGGAATTATACCCACAGTTGTTCACGAAAGTACTTTTATTGACGATCTTGATGCATACGTCTGCTCATATTAAAGATGGTAAAAACAACTCAATTTTGTTTTTAAAGTCAGAAAATCCATTTCGAAAGACAAAACGATAAATTTACATATAACAAATGCGAGGCACATAGGAATTTCCTCTCTCTCTCTCTCTCTCTCTCTTTGTGCATTTAACTAATTTGGTTGGTCCAATGTTTGGAAAATGGATGCATTTTCCACGAAACGACCGTTGAACACGATTGACACAGTCATGTACGCGTTGTATGACAAATTCATCAGCAGCTGAATTGGGGGGAAAATGATTTAAAAATCGGCTTTTAAGTAAAACGTAAAGCCTAGACAAAGAAAACAAACCTTTGGCGTGACGAAGAAAAATTGTGATTTGCCCGGTTGCGATGCTTCTTTCACCAACATGTCGAATATTCTGCGTTCGTTTGTTGGATCCATTCCTTGATTGATTTCATCGACACATCTGTCAAAAGAATCGAGATTAGTGTTGACATGATTGGTAAATTTGTCATTGCTCAGCAAAGGTCGACCGAAGTCGACCGTGGTTTAAAAAAATTGCTTTGAAACAACCTGAACATCTCAAACCTTTCAGGTCAGGTTTCGGATTGACCTGAAACTTTCTTCCAAAATTATTCATAAATTTCAGGTCGAGCCGCAATCTGAACTGACAGGTCGGAAGTTAAATTCGAAATGAGGTTTCATGTCGTTTCAGGGCAGGTCAAAATTCATTTAATTATGTTTCAGGTCAATCAGGTTTCAGGTAAATCCAGGTAGAAGTCCAGTCTCTATCATTTCCGATTTGGATTAGGGAAACAGTTACTAATATATCCGCAAAGGTAAGAGCGCGGCTAAAAACGCATTTCCCAAACGTAATTTCCAGATCCTTCTCTAAACGAGTGCAATTTAAAGATAAAATCTGTATCGAAAAGCAAGCTCAAACTTCAAAAATGTTCAACAATTCATCTTCAATTTGGAATGGCATTCTTCCTAACACATTGAGGCCTTCAATTAATTTTGTGGCAACTTGAACTTAGAATTTCTTTTCCAATATGAGACGGTTGACATACACACAAGGTTTCACCCGATATAGCTCACTTAGACACATATTTCTGCGTATCCAGTGTTACCACTCTATCATGAGGTATTGAGGGATAAGAAAAACTTAATTGCTTCAGGTTCAGATATGTAAAACTTAAAGGTACAGAGAGGTCACAGTTTACACAAATTTTGATTGGTTCATTAGCTTCGGTTTCATCCTCTGAATCCTGTAAATCCAGTGAAAACTAGCATCTCGAACGGAAAACTGTCAAATCTTAGCTAACAAACCCAGCCTGAACGATTTATCTGGACATTTTACCTTCAGCATCTTCAAAGACCTGAAGCGTTCATTTTTGACCTGAATTGAACCCGATTTCGAGATATATTAGAAACGCAATACCTACCGAAATGGTACATGGGACATATGTTGCAACGCCAGCGTATACGCAGCAATAGCCACGGCTCTTTCACCACCCGATTGTACGAATCTATCCAAGCCTTGAAGCTGTTCATCGTTGCGATATTTCACCCGAATGGCGATTCCATAGTCAGCGTAGTCTCTCTGTCAACAGCAAATTTCGTTTCGCATTAATCCGTGTTCTTATTTCCTAAAATTCATTTTCACAATCCAACCTCATTCGGGCAAATCAACTGCACTTCGCCGGCAAACCCCATCATTTCCATGAAATTCGAAAAATTTTGATTAATTTCCGTCACAACCTTCAGAATTAGGTCGCTCCATTTCTTGAACACGGAATCCATTTGTGCATCCAAATTGCTGTGATTCAATCGGACCGCTTCGATTTCGCCCTTTAACCGCTCCACCTCACTCAGAAGGTTCTCATACTCGGTGATAACCTACAATTTCAATTGATTTGCGAATGAAATGCCAATGCACCGTAAGGAAAGCACCAACCTCCGGATTATAGTTCCGAACACATTCCATTTGTCCTTGAATTTCGTTCATATGATCTACCAATTCGTCCATGGTATCGGGTAGTTCATCGAACTGTTTTTTGTATGGAAAGTTACGAGCGTCGCTCGGTTTCTTGTTGTCCGTCAACTGACTGGCTAAGGCCTGTTGCCTTTTGCACTTCTCTTTGGCAGCTTCTAGTGCGGTCTTTATGTGGTTGACAAAACGCTGAAAGGGAAATTTTCAAATTAATCGAACCGAAAATCGCGACGCTGATTTATCTGATTGGTGTCGCATACAATTGCTTGAGTCAACTTCTCCTGTGCCTCCTGTATTCGATTTTCCAATTCAGCAGTGGATCTGAGAAAGATTCGTTGCTTCTTACGGTGGCACTCGGCAGAAATTGCTGCACCTTTCAATTTTTCCACAGTTTCCGTTTTCTGTTTCTGTATCGTCGTTAGTGTTTGAATGGTTTCTGCACACGTCTTAACGAACTTCTCATTTTCCTTGTCAAGATCTGAAAGTAATTGAACGATTGTTGGTACAACGTTCGCTAAGATTTTAAGGACAGGTTAACACGTACCGACGATATTGTTTTGCAAATTTTCAACGAGCTTCATATGCCGCTGCAAATTGCGGCGGTACATGTCAATGTTGTAAAAATTCTTGTCGATTTGGGCTTTTCGTTGATCTAAATCGTTGATTTTCACTTCGTGGTCTTTGATGTCAACTTCGATTTTCCCCTGTTCGTTGCGATATCTGTCAGATTGCCGGATCACCTCGTCCCGTCTGTAAATCAATTGTCATTTCACTTCAAAACATTCGTTGCATGAATATCCGATTTAACTTACTGCAACTTGAGATTTTCCAGCAAACCCAGGTCGATGTTGAGAGAGAGAAGATTGTGACCAGTGATCTCCCTGGACTCACACGATATTTCGTTTGAGTATCTCGATCGTGTAGCGCTGAAACGATGGTTCGCTGTTGGTGAAAGAGAAATCGAATTAGCTCACAGTCGAACTGTCTGAATACAAAAATGATTGCGCAACGGAATCATCTATTCAACCATTCGTAGACTTACGTGTGAAATACAGCGGATACTTCGACGAAATATTTTCAGTGTTCATCGATAGCGTTTGATCGGTTCCGAGTGGAATGTTGTGAATTTTATTCATCTTGCACAGATGGTTGATAACTGCAATTGGACCATCAACCAATTCGAGTAGGAAGCAATTGAAGCCGTATCGACTGATTTCTGATATTGACGGCGATGAGAATTCGAGTGCGCGTACAGGTTTGACGGAAACGATATTAACTTGCAGTTTCTGGTCCGTTCTTAGACATTTGAACAGCTTTTCCATGTCATCCTGATTTTCGCATAAAAATGCAGTCAGATCTCGTATGGATATCACATTTTCGAAGTATTTGGCATAGCCCTCTCTCACATTTAGCTGAAATATGGGTTGGAACTGGTGACTGGAGTCGATTTACTAAAATCGGATGGAAATTTGTTACCTCTAAGATCATCGGCTCGTAAATCTTTCCTCTGAATTGGCTTTGATTTTGACGCAGCCAAATAACTGCTTCATAAACGTCATGGAATTGCGACCGCAGCAACTACAACGAACGAGCAATAAATAAACTTTCGTCTCAATTTTATACCACCGAGCCCACAAACCTCCAGTTTGACATTTTTACTGTTCTCCATTTGTTTGATTTTATTGTCGATTGACCGCAAGCGTGGATTGATCTCCTCATTCAACTTGTGAACGGCTTTACGATTTGCTTCGCTCAGTACGTGAATTTTCTCAACATGAACGCCCCGCCCTTTCTTAATCTCCTCCAGTTGAGTTTTCCGGTCTTGTTCGCTTCCAGCAATTGTCACAGAGCGTTTGACGTCTTCGAGTAAGGCTCGCTGCTTGACCAATGCCGCTTCCAATTCCTTTTTACTTTCGCCGTGTGACTGCTTAGCGAACTGAAAAGAAAATTTTTAATTAATTTCTCGTACAGAAGGCAGTGTCGCAAGTACCTTTAAATCGCCTTCAGCCTTCACTATCGCCTCCTCACATTTACAAGATTTTTCGTCCAATTTATTCAACTCAGTCGAAAATTTCGATGCTTTGTCAGCCTCCGATTTGATATTCGTCTGATGCACTTGCTTCAATCGGTTTATCTGACTCGCCTGTTGGGTGAGTGGAGCCAGTTCGTCTTCAACACGTTTCTTGTTGCTGAAATGCAGGTAACCCCGGGTGTTAACCTGGACAAGCGGATTGAAAAGTCACAACTTACTCGTTTCCCTTCTTCAGATCAACTTCGATTTCCTTGAATTTGATAAAGAGTTCCTCAAATTCCATCCAGGCCTTTTTCTTGTTACAAATATCCAATTGGTCCGACAAATTGGTCTTCAAATTGATATTGTCGACCTGCTCTTTCATACTGTAAGGATTCAATGGAAATCACATCACCCAAGAGATAACCGACATTTCGTTTCAACAAGCTTACCCAGCAATTTTCCCTTCGTGTTCGTTCAGCTTATTGATCTGAGCGATCAAAGCACTCCCATCACCTTTCTGCTGGCTACGTAAATCTTTGAGCTTCTCAAACATTTCACTGCATTCCGGCGAACACACCGATGCCTGTGTATTGTGGAGTAACTCTTGCGGATTCATTTTTGCGAAATCCTGTACTCTGTCTTGTGGCAGAAACTGACACAAATTGGTTATTTGAATGTTGAACTGAGCGACGGATTCCAGGTACTTCTTATTCGTACATTCCGTTCCATCGACGTAGTACTTATTCTGGCCGTTGATATTGAACACTCGCTTGAATTTCGATTTGCGTTTTGAATCCCTTAGCAGTACGATTTCAATTGTGGCGGTTTGTTTCCCGTTCTTTACGTAGTCCTCGATCTGAAATTGCACGACAGAATTAGCAACGGATGTGATCGGATGTGGAGTGGAAGCATACATTTTGAGATCGGGATAGAACTTTCGGAGTGCCGCCCATGCCCAAAACTATCGCGGCCACCAATGTTGATTTCCCTGTTCCATTGGGTCCGACTATGATGTTGAGGTATTGTCCAGGATAGTACAAAACATGGTCGTAGGTGCTGAAACGAAGTTTTAAACAATGTAATGTCTGATTACTTGAGGCATAGACTTGCATGGTAGCTTCTTTTATAACTAAAGCTTCCAAATTTAACACTTGTCAATTCAGCATTAATACTAGGAGCAATGCTGTGCGTAAGAGAGTCGGTACGTTGAATGTAGGTTTCACATAACCTTTATTACAGGCAAAGCACTGCGATGTTACAGGCTGCATATTCAATATATTCAATATAACAGCTATCGTCTAATAAAAATTCTTTTATTTGAAAGCGAAATTTTGGAATCAACCGGTTGCACAATACAAAAGTTTTCATGTAATCTACAATTATGTTCCCGCCATTTATGTTGAATGCATCACAAAACGGAATCAAAAATCGAACATCGATTTGTACGACCTTGATTAATCGTTGACACAGTTATGATCAGTTCTTTCACACTTACACAAAATTCGTGACTTCGACGGAGTGTATTTTGCCTCTGTACCATTCTTCACTGTGATGACCGTTTGTTAGCGAATTCATTTTATTTGGAGGTTATATGGATAAAAATTATTCGATGTTGTGTTCTTGCATCGCTTGCAAAGAAACAACATAAACACACACAAAAATACAGTTTCAATTCACTTATGCATGCGATTCGGTCAGCATCGTCAGCATCAAAAATTATTATATTCGCCCAAAGATTGGAGATTTTACGTTTGTACGTCCAACCTCTTTGGATTCTTTCAATGTTTTGTTTTCATTTGAATGTTGCGAAATGTATAGTCATACCGGTACGATACATATTATTTAGTCAATGGTATCAAAGTGCTAATGGTACTAAGCCATTGAGTATGTACTAAATTAATCGAGTTTGAGTGGAGCGAAGATTCAAAAACGTTGGGTGATATGAATTTGAGTGATGAAGAAGGCGGTTTGTTACAAGATACATGATACAAGGTGATAATGGTATCAGTGTTATAACCATAGTTGAATAGAAACAACATTTCGAGTGTTATCAGATGTGAGTGAGACAGAGACTTGAAGTCTGTTTGGTTCTTCAAGTCAAGAAAAAGACTGAACGGAAAGGTGATTGGAGACAAATCTGACATACAATAGTAGGTTACATTGGACACTGCAACCTTCAGTGGCTGTATTGTCGACAAGCTTCCGAGCCGTAGGCGAGGTAAACAATTACACTTGTCGAAAAACTGTTGCCGAAGCAAGCTGCTCAAAGACACACGAGCGAGGTTGCGTACATCACAAAGCTGTTTCCGAAGACGTAAGTAGCAGCATCCAATGTGTTCTGGCTTTCTACCTGTCGACATAGGAAAAGGAATAGTTATTTGTTTACCGAGGGGCGAAAATAGGAAATTCCAATACGAGCGATGTTTGCCGCCAGAGCGAAGCGAGGGCCGTAATTTCGCACGAGTTGGAATTTCCTATTTCTGTCAGAACCAACGCACTCCAATAGGCACAAGAACAGATTTTTTTACCGGTCATTTGGCCTCTTATTTTGTATGGAACGTCCGTAACGCTGTGGCCTACACCAACATAAAAAAACTTAATTTATATTAGAATTTTGGACTACTGCGTCGTGGAGGCCTCTTAATCAAATTCTGTTCTCGTGCCTCGTCTTGGAGTGCGTTTGTTGAGGACAACGAAAACATCGATTCGTCACACCATTTTCGATAACATAAACATAGTGACAGTTCAAATGAGAAGAGTTCTATTGCCATTGGACCAATCGCAATTAAATTCATGGCCTATTGAGGTGAGAAAATAACCACAACGCGCTCATGAACACGCAATGAAACATTTTCGCAGGGGGCAAATTGCTATGTTATGGTCGACTTTTGCATGAGGCAGGTAGTAACAAATTGAATTATTCGCACATTACTTTAGCCTCTTATAACACCATTTTTTGCTACCGACCATCTATTGCAGAGAAATCACGGCAGAGTCAAACCAGGCACGTTTTACTCTGTCATGAGAGTAAATACATTTTTATGACTCGAAAGTCTCGCGTTAATTAGACGATGCCGGAAAAAACCGGATTGCGAAGGGTGTGTATTGAATGGACAAAGACGGGAATTTTGCTTGTAAAATTTCTTCTTCCAAATTTTATTGTCCATTTTATGAATCATAATCTTCAGGTGTTATAACCAATTGCATCCGCGCATTACCACGAACTATTGTCATAGTTAGATTTGATCCTTTTTCACCTAAAGCTTCGTAAATATTTCCCGAACTGGACACAGCTTTACCATTGATGTGAGTGATTATGTCGCCTGGATATAGCCCACCGCTGAGGAAGAGAATTTCTTCTTGTCAGGAGAAGATTACATTTGTTGTGGTTTTAACATACATGTTTGCTGGCGATCCGATTATGACTTTCCACACAAGTACGCCGCGTTTTATATCGTCCGGAACAGTGCTACTTCTCTGTCGTAATTCCCTCAAAATATCGTCAGTCAGCGTCAGCATTGTTATTCCCATGTAACGTTTGACCGAAGGCATTGTCGATAGACCTTTCGATCGTGTTTCAGTTCCTTTAAAGAGTTAGAAATATTTGTTCAAGCTGGGTCAAAACTGGTGCGGGCTGTGCTGCATACCTCGTTTTAAAAATTCTTTAGCATAATCAATGGGTATGGCAAAGCTTATTCCTGCCGTCACTTTCATGCTGTTGATTCCAATAGCTTCTCCATCTGAGAGTTAAACGTAATGTAATTCAACGCGAATAGTTAATGGCAAAGAGACTACCTAAGTTAACTAAAGGTCCACCACTATTGCCGAATGTGATTGCTGCATCGGTCTGCAAGTAATTTATGTCCTTGCCTGCAAAGTTAAATTGTAAAAGCGATCCTGCTCGTCTGTTTGTTAAGTCGAACCTCTTAAGCCTAATTCTCTTGACGGTCGAAAGGTAGAACTAATCACTCCAGCGGTGACACTGTCGCTGAGTGACATCGGACTTCCCATTGCCACCACCCACTCACCGGACCTCACACTCGACGATTCGCCGAGTGCCATTACTGGCAAATTATTGCAGTTGATTTTTACAGTCGCTAAATCCGATTGTGGGTCTGCATCCTGCACGGTTCCGATAAAGGTTCGACCATCTGAAAAGTGTTTCGTTAGTGAAAGTTAAACGGAACCATCAACCAAATCTTTTTGCCTTGCAGCTTAACGTGAACTTGAGTATGAGGTTTATTAATGACTACGTGTGCATTCGTAAGAATTAAACCATCAGAATCAACAATAAATCCGGAACCATTTGAGGCTGTCAGAGGTTGCCTGCGAAATCAAGAACAATCAATTGAAAAGCACCGTATTTGAAGTCGGTTCTACCAATGCACTCCAAGAACAGGCAAAAGAACTGAATTTAAATAAGAAGCTTCCAAGAGGCAGTAGTCCAAAATTCGCATGTAAATTCAGGTTGTTAAGGACCAAATGACAGGCTATAAAATAGGTCCCATTCCCTGTTTTTGGAGTGCGTTGGTTCTTTAGATCTGAGCCACACCGCGTAACATAATCTTTCATCCGTAAGTCTTTGATTTCAATGTAGACAACAGCGGGTGCAACGTGCTTCACAACGTTGGCAATAAAATTGAATTTCTCTCGATTTCCTTTTTCAAAGGTTGGTCGAGCCGCTGAAACAGCTGGTAATAGCTGCCAATACTTCTTCTTATACTCGGCACAGTAAATTAGACCGGTAATTGCGATGACAGGAAACAAAAATTTACGGTTATTCCATTCGTAGTAATAAGTACGAAAATTTAAACGATTTTCAATCGACTGAGGACCATTTTTAAACAGATAATTCCGAAGCACCGAACAGCGGTTAAAGAAGTTAGAAGTCATTTTTAAGTGATGATGAAACTAATTTTTACCCCGATCGCCAATGAAAATAAAACAAAAATACTGTGGTGTCAACGAGTGTCAAAAATACCGTAGATCAGCTGTTTAGAACAAAGCGCCGATGAAATGAGTACTCTACAAAAGTACGTACGTAAGTATTTCTTTTTGTTCAATCTGCATGATGTTTTAGATATCAAAAGCTTTATCTAAAGCACATTTACATTAAAGCTGTACCTGTCCTCTGACGGGCGATAGATAAACCACAATCTGTTTACAATATCAATGGAGTATGGAGAACGCAGCCAAGTGATTTTAACGAAGACTGTGCTATTATTCGATTTTGTTTTTATCTATTGGAATCTTTACATTTCCGACTCTTCAATTTTCTATTTCTATTGGCGATTTAGCATTCTTGTGTCCTCCTATAAACATTTTTAATTAACACAAATGATACGTAAGAACATCTCGTGCTATTCGTAAACGGTTATTCTATTAATATTTGCCTTAAAGACGCAGTTATTAATGTAATATCACATATCCAGAGCGCCACTGGCTTTTCACGCATTTTCTAAGTACTTCGGATGCGATTGCCATCAGTACTGTAAATTAGAAGCACGAGCTACCAGTCATCGAACTCGTGTCATAAGATAATTACTAAAATTCAATATCATAAATTAGAAATTGCTAGAAATAAAGGAAATGAATCGAGATATCATTTGATGCACCTTAGTAAAGCAGAGGAAATTCACGTCGATTAATTTGGTCCAATGTCCAAAGTTTGGGCACAAACCAAATGTGTTGAATTTTTCTTCAAACCTTATGCACAAATGAAGTGAAATAATGAAGTGGTTATGATTTTATGTTTGAAATATATTTCGGAAAAAATCGTCCAAAGTTGCGGTGATTCTCATGAAAGTAAATAAAAACTTTGGACAAAGTCGTCCAAAGTTAAGGTCAGCTTCTTTGTATGAAAATAAATTAAAAACTTTGGACAAAGTTGTTCAAAGTTACGATCAGCTACTTCTCATAAAAACAAGTTGAAAACTTTGGACAAAGTCGTCCAAAGTTACGGTCAGCTTCTTCTTATGAAAATAAATTAAAAACTTTGGACAAAGTCGTCCAAAGTTACGGTCAGCTACTTCTCATGAAAACAAGTTGAAAACTTTGGACAGAGTCGTCCAAAGTTACGGTCAGCTACTTCTCATAAAAACAAGTTGAAAACTTTGGACAGAGTCGTCCAAAGTTACGGTCAGCTTCTTTGTATGAAAATATATTAAAAACTTTGGACAAAGTCGTCCAAAGTTACGGTCAGCTACTTCTCATACAAACAAGTTGAAAACTTTGGACAGAGTCGTCCAAAGTTACGGTCAGATACTTCTCATGAAAACAAGTTGAAAACTTTGGACAGAGTCGTCCAAAGTTACGGTCAGCTTCTTCTCATTAAAATGAATCAAAAACTTTGGACAAAGTCGTCCAAAGTTACGGTCAGCTACTTCTCATGAAAACAAGTTGAAAACTTTGGACAGAGTCGTCCAAAGTTACGGTCAGCTACTTCTCATAAAAACAAGTTGAAAACTTTGGACAGAGTCGTTCAAAGTTACGGTCAGCTTCTTTATATGAAAATAAATTAAAAACTTTGGACAAAGTCGTCCAAAGTTACGGTCAGCTACTTCTCATGAAAACAAGTTGAAAACTTTGGACAGAGTCGTCCAAAGTTACGGTCAGCTTCTTCTCATTAAAATAAATCAAAAACTTTGGACAAAGTCGTCCAAAGTTACGGTCAGCTACTTCTCATGAAAACAAGTTGAAAACTTTGGACAGAGTCGTCCAAAGTTACGGTCAGCTACTTCTCATAAAAACAAGTTGAAAACTTTGGACAGAGTTGTTCAAAGTTACGGTCAGCTTCTTTGTATGAAAATAAATTAAAAACTTTGGACAAAGTCGTCCAAAGTTACGGTCAGCTACTTCTCATGAAAACAAGTTGAAAACTTTGGACAGAGTCGTCCAAAGTTACGGTCAGCTACTTCTCATGAAAACAAGTTGAAAACTTTGGACAGAGTCGTCCAAAATAAATTAAAAACTTTGGACAAAGTCGTCCAAAGTTACGGTCAGCTACTTCTCATAAAAACAAGTTGAAAACTTTGGACAGAGTCGTCCAAAGTTACGGTCAGCTTCTTTGTATGAAAATAAATTAAAAACTTTGGACAAAGTCGTCCAAAGTTACGGTCAGCTACTTCTCATGAAAACAAGTTGAAAACTTTGGACAGAGTCGTCCAAAGTTACGGTCAGCTACTTCTCATGAAAACAAGTTGAAAACTTTGGACAGAGTCGTCCAAAGTTACGGTCAGCTTCTTCTCATTAAAATGAATCAAAAACTTTGGACAAAGTCGTCCAAAGTTACGGTCAGCTACTTCTCATGAAAACAAGTTGAAAACTTTGGACAGAGTCGTCCAAAGTTACGGTCAGCTACTTCTCATAAAAACAAGTTGAAAACTTTGGACAGAGTCGTTCAAAGTTACGGTCAGCTTCTTTATATGAAAATAAATTAAAAACTTTGGACAAAGTCGTCCAAAGTTACGGTCAGCTACTTCTCATGAAAATAAGTTGAAAACTTTGGACAGAGTCGTCCAAAGTTACGGTCAGCTTCTTCTCATTAAAATAAATCAAAAACTTTGGACAAAGTCGTCCAAAGTTACGGTCAGCTACTTCTCATGAAAACAAGTTGAAAACTTTGGACAGAGTCGTCCAAAGTTACGGTCAGCTACTTCTCATAAAAACAAGTTGAAAACTTTGGACAGAGTTGTTCAAAGTTACGGTCAGCTTCTTTGTATGAAAATAAATTAAAAACTTTGGACAAAGTCGTCCAAAGTTACGGTCAGCTACTTCTCATGAAAACAAGTTGAAAACTTTGGACAGAGTCGTCCAAAGTTACGGTCAGCTACTTCTCATGAAAACAAGTTGAAAACTTTGGACAGAGTCGTCCAAAATAAATTAAAAACTTTGGACAAAGTCGTCCAAAGTTACGGTCAGCTACTTCTCATAAAAACAAGTTGAAAACTTTGGACAGAGTCGTCCAAAGTTACGGTCAGCTTCTTTGTATGAAAATAAATTAAAAACTTTGGACAAAGTCGTCCAAAGTTACGGTCAGCTACTTCTCATACAAACAAGTTGAAAACTTTGGACAGAGTCGTCCAAAGTTACGGTCAGCTACTTCTCATGAAAACAAGTTGAAAACTTTGGACAGAGACCGTAACTTTGGACGACTTTGTCCAAAGTTTTTGATTCATTTTAATGAGAAAAAGCTGACCGTATTGATTATTCTGTCGAAAATATGTTGCTTTCAGATTAAGGAAAACAATGGTAAAATAATCGTACCAAATTTGGGATAATTTATATTTTACCACTTACAATCGTCTACTTTCCTTTTGTAACTCAAAAATTTATAATCTCCAAGAGTTGAAATTCGGTTCAAACAACGTCACATCTCTTTTTCTATTCTAAATCGCGATTGCTGCATCTGTCAATGAAAACTAGGACCAAAACACGTTTTCAATGCCTCGTTTGTTTTCAGCATTTGAGCATTAAGGTCATGTCGGCATTTCAAAGGGGACGTCTATGATAGACGTCTACATCAGCGTCTATGTAATTCAAAACCAAAACTAACTCAAGCAATCAAACTCTCTTAAAAAATCGAAAAAAAAATCTCTGTAGTTTGTTTGCTAGAGAGAGTATTTGCAGATTGAACTCCTTGTAACTTTTTATTGATCATGTACGTCTAATGATGACCATTATTGAATTGAAAGCATAAGCGATCGTAATGACACCTGCCAAATAGAGTACCATTTGGAAAGAAAATGTTTTCAACATTTTTTTTATTGTGCAGTACCAAAATTTGGAAGACACCTTGTCCAGTTTGAGTACTCTAGATATAAACTGGGCATAAGGCTGTGAGCGCGGTGAGCATATCACTATCAGTAGAAACATCGCGTATATTACAACTTCTGTTAAATAGCTCGAAGCAATAGTATATTACGTTACTTACCTGCTTGTAAAGTTGTTTGGCGAGTGTGATAATTGCGGAACAAACCAGAGGCAAAACAATAATTTACTAGAAAATGCGTAAGGATATTTACCTCCTACGTGCTGCGAAAATTCATTTTTCGCAGAGGACCCGCAAAAGAAAAATTCATTTTCGCCGCACTTTAGAGGTAAAATAACTTACATAATTGTGCGAAAATCGTTGTTTTATCATTGTCAGAATACAAACTCCACACTCTTCAAAACAACGATTTTCCGCACAAGTATGTAATCTACTATCACATACTAGCGGGCGGTAAGTGCATTTTAACTGTCACAAACTGTCCTATTTTTCCGTCACGTTTTATCAGTTTCTGTATAATAACATCGAAGTACACCCGTTTTTTATGGTTCATTCAGATGGTATTGAAGAGACGCTAAAATTCAGAAATTTTAAGAAATTTTCGGGAATTTAATTCGCTAAAATTGGCCCTGCGGGAAAGTGCATCTTACCACACGATAGCATTTAATAGTACACATTGACGTGTAAAATGTATTCCTCGTCTTCGGCTCGAAATATAAACTTACCACACGCCTCAACAAAAAATTTCACATCGAGACAATACAGTATTTTGTTGTCATGCCGCCATAAAATGCGAAAAACTGGATTTTTTGTACACGTTTATGAGCGAGGTTATGAGTATTAGCTTCCAAATGTCTGTTTTGACTCTTAGAATTGTGATACTCGCCTTCGGCTCGTCGTGCAAACATCCCACGAGACAAAACACATCATTTGGAAGTAGGTATGTAATGCACTATACAAATGTTCACTAGTAGTTAGTCATTATTGTCAGTAGTAGTGGTCATCAGCGTCAACCCAGTGCTTGAAATGTTCAGTTTTCGGAACATTTCTATCCTAATCGCTCTAACGACTTCGAATTATATTTGTCTCGCTCGCACTTCCGGCAATTCCAAGTGAATGGGAAGATGCAACAGCTTCACTCAACTCTGAACCAACATTATATTCGACATCATGTTAAAGTCGATGATAATTCACTTCACTGTTTTGGGCATATTCGAAGTGTTGTTCATTCCAATCATTTTTACTGTGTAAGCTAGTGAACAGTTTACATTGCAACTTATTTCATTAAAAAGACAAACTACAGTCAAAGGCAGTCAATTTTCAGCATAAATTAGCTTCAGCTGTTTTTCAGCTGATCCATACAAACAATCACAACCGTTTATACGTCTTTATACGGGTTTACCACTATCATGCGCGTGCGTGTAGCAGCTTCAACCGTATGAACAATTTATGCTGAAAATTGACTGCCTTTGACTGTACAGAAGAAAATAATTTAATTTTAAGAATAACAACACCTCCGAGGTGGAAGAAATTTTTCAACCTGTTACCACTGTAGAAGAGAGCATTGCAATTACTTTCAATGAATAAACATTAAACTTATCTCTAGACAAATATTTCAATCCCCATATTTCCGATCAAACGATATGGTACTCAAAGGCCACTTTGCATTAAAACGTTTCTAAATATCCTAATCGGTTCATTGTTCAAAATGTTGATTATTTACAAACATCCTATATGTATCCCACACACCCTTCAATTCATTTATATAATCCACACACAATTGACATTCAAATCCTTTTTTCCATTCCAGCTATGCGAAACAACACCAACTATTTATAACGTTGAAAGATCGGAGGTTATTAAAAATCGAAAATTATTTTCTGTTTGCTTTCCCGTTTAGTATTACGGTTTTCTATTTTATATTGATGCAGTTGGTAAATAGTGGGCTAATGAAAAAGTATGTTACAGTGTGTCTGCACTACTTTTCTTTATTCTTTATTAAGCTGGAGTGGTATTTTTGGGCATGGGTTAGTGAATAGCTTGTTACATGTTGTATGGTTTATATCGAAATGTTGTTTTTATGGATTAAGCGTTAGCGCTATTTTTGCTCTGCCAAATATATATCCCCTTTCGGCATGACCATTCGATCTTCTTTAAGGGATTGAAATGTGATATGTAGTTACATTTGACAGACTGATCTGGGTGTGTAATATATGGAGAAGAAAGACGATCAGTTCAGCTGCTACATTGTTCAATTTCGAGGTCTATTAATACAAGTTAATGGGTTCCACGATTTTTCTTCTTTATTTTTCATTTGTTTCAATAAAAGAAAAGTTTCGAGACTATGGAATTGAACGACTTTCCATTCAGCACAAAACATTTGCCGCTCTAAAATTCAATCGCAAATACAAAGTGACCAACTGATTTCTTTAGACAAAAATGACGAAGAACAAACGTATAACTTTCATCGGTGGGTTTAAACAAAATAAAATTTGCAAGAAAAGAAAAAAATGATAAAGATTGCTCAGTAATAGTTATTTTCATCCATGCGGCGTGAATAACTTTATTTTCTTCGCTCAAATACTGTAAGAAGTTGGAGTTTTGGTGATCCTCTCTGTGATGACAGTTCAGGTGAGAAAAATTTCGATTTTCTCAATACTTGTTTCATCTCCCATGGCGTGAACAATAGTTTTTTTTTCACAACGCTGAAGCTTCAGTCGCCTTTGTTGTGAAAAACGTTGTGTTTACTTGAAAAAAAAAAGTTGAAAATTGTATTTTCTCCAGTGAATTGAGGCCAGAAACAACACCCTAGAAATGCAATCTACAATTTTTCTTCATTGTTGAATAAATACGTATTGGAACTGTCACTTTGTTGGAATTGTTATCCCCTTGGTAAACAAATAACGATTACATGCCTGTGGTGTCATCAACCTTATTTTCTTCATTCAATATGCCATGATAAAATTGAGTTTTGTAGACGACTCTCTCCATTTATTCAGCGTTTTTCAAATTCATCTACCTTCTCGCATAATTCACTTATTTATCCGCATAATTAATTTATCCACTTCTCTCTGCCCACTAAGAAATCACGGTTAATCACACCATGTACACATTAAAAAAAATTTTGTTCGTCTCGATTCGCTATTGTAGGAATCCCCTATTTTCTCCCCTCGGTAGACAAATAACTAGTATATCTACATGCGTCGACAAACGTTTTCCTATTTTAAGCACTACTTTCCACGCCCTCAGCGTATAAAATCCATTAATTAACTCTGGATAAAAGTCTCGTTTTAGGCATTGCGTCGGATCAAAAAATTCACACAAACACTCTTTTTTCACCATTTTGCGATAATTGTCTTTGTGACTACTCAAATACGTTGAGAAAATCACAAATTTCTCTCACCCTGAGAATGGATAGTGAAAAGTGAGATCGGATACAAAATAAACATTTTCTCCACTAAATTGTCATCTGTTGAAAAAGTCCAAGTAAACTTCGCCCTTGTTAGAATTTCCTATTTTGTTCGCTTGGTAAACAAATAACTGATGAACACAAATTGGCGTTCTAATTGTGTATGAAGAAATTCAAATCTAAAACATTTTCTAAATTGAATTGTTGTATAATGAAATAAACCATAGGTACCCCCGTTCACATTCACAGTGAAACATACACAAATGGAACTCGACATTTTCATTATTATTCAAATAATCCACCAGCCACAGTGGTATGCAAAGAGTTTACGAAACAATGCATAAAATGTGCAAAATGATCGCAAAAGATAAATAAATAAAAACACAAAATGAAAAAGAAATGAAAAGTTAAAGAACACGCTTCGCGACCGAGCCGCACTCCATGAGCAACATGTAATTAAACAATTAAAGTAACTCCCCTTTCGCCGAAAGCAGAAAAAGGATCTCTTACCACGCCTAACGCCTCATAGTCCAAATATAATATTGGATCGTCCGATCGCTTAGCGAGTTGCAAAATCTAAATTCTTCTGCTTATTTTGTTATACAGTACGTTAAAAAGGTATGCATTTTATACATTTACGCATATATAAATATTATGCACAAAGTCGCAACTCTCTGTATGAATTCTGCACATCACCTTGCCTAAATTATGGACAGTATGTTTTTTGTTGAAGTGGAAATGTTATTAAATTACAGAGTACCTTTATTAATGCAGTCCCGAACAAAAGATCCACATATTATTTGATGATATACATAATTTATCATTTTAAGGAAGACACATTCGTGGGAAGTATATGCTAGAACAGGGGAGTTCGCATTTCGTTTCATTCGTGTATCAGTAGCTGATCTGTGGTTCGGGTACAGAGTTCCAGAAGAAGTATTCTGTGAAGCAACGCACTGCGTTGTGTGCAGCTATTAAATCTTGAGTATTTGATGGTTTGTAAATGTTAAAATGTTTCTTAGACACCCTTCTCCTTCTGTCTCTTCACATTAGGACTGTCTGTGATCGGATTGATAGATCCGAATAGATTTGACGAACCAGTCAATTTGTGATTTTAAGTTGGTTGGACAGGACATATTCGTGTAGGAACGGGTATAGTAATCTGTTTTCCCTAACGTCTTCAAAACGAGACAGTTAGTTCTGGTTAATTTGGTCTTAAACGTATAAGTATAACAAAATATTAAAGCTAATGAAGTAGCAAATGTTGTAGCGTCCACAGTTAAGCAAATGATGTAACAGATCTACTAATTGTTGCACATATTACGATACACTTGATAATAATTAAACTAACGTGTACAATCATTGACTTACAATTCTAAGCCATTCAACTGTGACGCACTCATAGTTTTCGTATCGAACTGTCGTGGGTATCGCCCAGTAGTATTATTTTCCATAAATTTCGTTTAACTTGAGGTTATATTAAAACTCAAAGCAAACGAACTGGTATAAGTAATCCAATAAATAATGAAATTGGATTAAACCTATTGTTCATTTGTTTTCTGTTAAATGTTGGTTTACTCAATATGTTATGAATGATGTTGGCAGATTGGCTAAGAATATTGCAAAAACTTGTGCGCTTACCATCGGCCAGGGAAAGTATTAATTCATGCATTAATTAGGTGGGTGTGGTTGTGCTTAGATTGTCAGTACATTTTAAATCGAAACCTGAAACCGTAACTGGATAATTTAATACTGAACACAGTAGTTTAAAAACAACCATTCCGTATCTCACTTTTGAGTGGGGGAATAACGTTACCGGAAAATTTTTTCTCTTTGATAAATTTTCTCATTCTTTTAAATGTTCGCTCTTGAGGCGAATAAATGGGAAATAGTACATTACTGTTATAAGGCTGTATATAAGAGACGTGTACTTATACGAGAGCTTGCACGAGTATTAGTACAAGTCTCCTATATACACATACAGCCTTATATCAGTAAGGTATCTTATCGCAGTAGGCAAACATCTCAAAATCTAGTGATGCAACGCACTTCAAGCAAAAGTGTTGTTAATGACAGCTGCCAAATAGAGTACTATTTTGTATGAAATTTTCTACACACTCTTTTTACAGTGTAAAATTTTGTATGGAGCACTGTCAAGTTTCAGTACCCTATTTAGAGTACCACTTTTGCTTGAAGTGCGTTGAGTGATGTAATTTTGCTTGCAAAAACGTTAGCACTCTATGGTAAATTTGTTTACTCTTATGTACGTCGTGTACGTCGGGCACAATACACACACACCGTATGCGATAAAAGAGTTTTTTACAACACAGGCGAGAAAACAGTCATTTCCTGCCCCCGCTGAAATTTCGGAAGCCTTTGTTGTGAAAAACGCTGTGTGTACCTTGGGAAAAAACTTGGAAACAACACCATCGAAATTTAATTTCCAACTTTTCTTCCCTCGTTGAACAAATAACTATTTTTTTCAATACAGTAGTCTTTTTACAACCCGGAAATTTTACAAATGTCTTGAGCGGGAAGAATTCGTTATATGTTTACCAAAAGGGAGAAAACAGGAAACAAGAGCAATGTTTCGCTTGAGTTGAAAATTTCTATTTCTCCCACAACGTTTTTCATGCGTTCATGTTGTTTTTTGCCGTTTTTTCTCCACAAACCGAAAACATCGATTCACCATGCTATTTTCGAAAACATAAAAAAGTGACAGTTCGAATGAGAAAGTTTCTATTTTCTCCACATGGGAGAGAAAATGCCGCACTTTTCTTACTAGAAATGTCATTCGACCAGTCGTCAATCAGCGGCAAATGAACGTACTGCCAAAATATAGATTTGTGGTATTAAAAGAGCTTCTACCTTCGCAAATATTTCATTATTTTAGAAGTGTATGAATTCAGTGTAATGAAATTTACAATTGGACACTGTCCGATTTTCAGCCTCCTAATTTTGTAAAGAATGTATGTGCGGTTGCTAGAGAGCTGCCTTGGTTTCATACGAAATCTATTTCATTTGTTTTGCCCTTCGCTTAACTACAAGAGCTCTTATTTATGTCGTCGTTGTTGATTAGAGATCAATAACTGTTTCTGTTATATCGTTCGAATTCGTTACATACGACCGTGGAAAAATATGAGATTTCCTGATTTTCATAATTACGATTAACAACGTACTGGACCATTGTCCGAAGCCAGACAAATCCTTGTTTAAATCGTCTCCTAATAAGAAACTATTATACGAACATCTGGTAATTTCTGGTACTTCAATTGCACTCTAAAAAAATAGATTTTCATAAATTTATTGCATTATCATTTACTTCATGGGTTAATGATGTCTCATGTATCCTGTCGGATAAACCGCTTATTTGCATATAATACAATTTCACGCTTTATTCTATGTAAGCGATAATATTTTTTCGGTTACACTTGGTCGTACGGTATTGGGGTGATGGCTTTAATATTTCTGTAAAATCTGATTAATATAGAGATGATGGTGGTGAATTTTTACGTTGATACTAAATTTGCATACGTTTCAAGGATTTCTTTTCGTTCACATTATGAAACATCGAATGGTTTTATATTTTCCATAAAAAGGAAATTTTAACGATAATACGTTTTTATGAATTTAAGACATTTATTAGAGCAGAGCTTAGATTAATCCTCTTAGTAAAAGATTCTGTGCTCCATTATATCGAATTATTTTGAGTTTTAAGAATCATACAAGAATTATAAGATCTAACAATTTCAATCCAATTCGTGGTATTGGAATGGGTGGATCGATTCTAAATTTTTATTTTAATCTTAAAAGGACATAGAGTTACATTACCGCCAGAGTCCCCTCATAATTTTTCAGAAATCTTCTAATTATGGCATGCAGACAAAAAACACTTAACAAACTTTCAGTGTCAGAAGAGACTTAAATTTTACGTTCGAGTAGGGAGTGCTTACAAAGAAACGTTAAATTAGTTCTGTTATACAACCATGTAACGTATCGTTGAAAGATCTTACAGTACAACCTATTTCAGAAACATTCATTTAGTGCGACAAATGAGCCTCCTAAAATTGTCAAAAAATTTTAGTTTGGGCCTCATGGTCAACATCATTAAAAAAACCTAATTTTCTAATTTTTTTTCAAAAACTATTTGGTTTCGAATTCTCCGTAAAAATATGGATTGAATATGGATTAAATGACCTGGTATAGCATCTTCAGTCCTAGATTTAACATCAAAATTGAGCAATTTTTCGATGGTAAAAAATTTTTAACATTGAATGTCCGTAAAGATCACAAGGTTGTTAGCAAGTTTAATGTTTCACTTTGGAGTCTTCTCGACATTTTATGACCCATCATCGTACCCATCGGAAATTGTCACCGAGCTATAAATGTTCCCTTAAACAACTGGTTGTTATGGATCACTGTGGCCTTTTTGGATAAAAAGTATCAAATAGATCTACCCTAGTTTTCATTTATATTCAAGTAATGGCGCGCTTGGAATGTATAGAATTATTTGAATTAAATCTTATACATCCTGTATCAAGGCATTTTCCTACCCTTTTCGAAAAGAATTTTCTTGATCGATTTATTTTTGGTCGTCGGATGTCGGCCTCGTATCTTTGCCTCACACCGAATCAAGGCGCGTTTCGGAAACTTCCTATTTCAAGCTAACAAATCTTTATAAAAGAGTTCCAATCACCTAAGATTGTTGCTCTAAAGCTATTTATATTTTCCATTCAACAAAAGGCCTCGAAAATTAAATTTAAATTATTGAGTGATTTTGCCAGTTTATAATTAAATTTAACGTTGGACTTACGTGTTAAAGGTAGACGTTACGTTCTCAGAAATCATTGTAATAAATGTGTGTTCATTATATGAACTATTGGATCTATAATTAAATTTGTTATTTAAAATGGTTAGAAATCAATAATACGAAAAATTCAAGTGAACACAAAAGAATTTCGAAAATTTGATGCACTCGAGGCGAATCAACGCGCAATCTTACTGCAATCACCCAATTTGTGCAAATAAAGTGCAATAAAAATTGCTTAATAACACCACTTCATTTAGTGAGGTTTTTTTTTAATCTGTCTTCTTTGGTGGAACAGCATCAAGAGAATATAAACTTTATATCATGATATATTTCCAGCGAGTAATAAAAGTGATTTTTTTTCGTGTATTTTGTGGTTGCGTGCCAAAAATTGTAGTCGTGAGAATCATATCACGAAGCTGAATAATATTTTTTTTGCTGCAAAAACCTTAAAAAATAATGAAAGGAATTTTCGTTACAGAAAATAATACCGCCCGCACTAAAATTATACATTCAAGAATGTAAAAGAATTTCTTGCGTTTTCTTGTTTTTTAACATTGTCTCTCTTCAAACACACAGACTCTGAAGCCGAATCTGCATCATTTTAAATTTCATATTTTTGCTATTTTAGCAATCGCTGATTGTCCGTCTCACAAATTTCCAAAGTTGTTTATAATATGCATGAGTGCTAAATGAATTTTTAATTTGATGGTTAGTTCTGGTTATTCACTATTTTATCAACAACGGCTAGATTTTGGAGGAGTTATATTTCGGTTATGGCAATACCTTTCATTATTTCATGGCAGAAAATATTTTCCGTATAATTAGGGCCTTCGAATTCTTAAATAGAACATTGCACGAAACCTTATTTTCTGGTTTAAAGACCATGGGAAGATAATCTATTTACTGAAACTGATGTTTTTTTGTTAATAATGTGAACGACTGTGATAGATGCATGATTTTGAAACGTTTGATGCAAAACATGCAAATTTGAGGAATTTATAACAAGTTCAGTATATATATCGAATTGGTTCGCATCAATAAGATTTGATGAACACATTGGAGCACTGTCTTGACATGTGATGTGAATATTCTCAAAGGAGTAACAATTAATTAGAGCAGGGCCAAAGCAGGATGGAGGATTGGAAAAGATTTAAATTAAAGCTTAAATGACATGATACTCATTTCACAATATAACTTTGCGTTGAAAGCACATGAAGATTAGAACTACAATAAAAATTCAGGTAAATCCGGTCAGATGTCCTGTATATCTGTGACTTACCTGAATTTCGTTTGATTTCACATTTCAGGTAGATTCACATTCAGGTCAATTTAGTTAACTCAGATATTTTCAGATCAGCATGAATTAAAGATCAAGAGATACCCGACCTGTTCCTAGTCTTAGAAGTTTTCTCAGTAAATCTAGCTCTTAAAGTCAGGATAATGCGCCTTACATCGCATGTAAATATTTGCGATAGTAAAACTAACCTTATGTGGACGTAATTGATAATTTTCAACAGAATAACGGACAATATTGAATCCACACAGTTTGCTGTTTGGAGTTTTTAAAGTTCCCGATGTTCCTAGCCAATACAGTGCTTTTCAGTCTATGGCATTTTGAAGTAAAATTTTAATGCGCTAAGGCGCCTCAAAATTCAAATAGTGCGCACGCTGTAAGATAGCAATTTTTGAGTCCCTTTTCCCCTTGTACGCTTTTGCACGTTTTTCGAAATTCCCCCACTGAAAGTGCGTACGAATTTTGGTCTCACTAAGTCTAAGGGTCTTTCATATACCCTTCGGGAAAGAATGTTAGTTGTTTGTAGAATTTAAACCCGCAGCTGTATCGGGAGGCTAAATTAGACTTTCAAGTTGATATTGAGACACATCCGGCTGACACCGGTTGACGTTAACCATCAATTGCAACAGAAACAACAACAAAAACGCATCTGTTATCAACAATGACGACGAAAGTAAGCGATGTCTGCTTAGTGTACTCTTATATCGCCCTTTTTCATAAAACAAATGAAGTACAAGAATGTTATAGAACACTAAGTATAGTGAAGAAAATAAGTACCAGATTGATTGAAATGTTATATCGTTGGCATTCAAAAAGCAACAAACATCCCAATCGAAATTATAGGCACAATAATTTGATCATGGTCATTTCGTTCATTCTTAACAACCGATAACAAATCAGAAATAACGAAACTTCTGTTGAGCCGCTATTTAATACAAATCATGTGTGGGCTTTGTTATAAATTTAATTAATATCGCGTATGTTACACTTCAACAAACTAAATGACATATTATTACACTCTGTATGTAACTCGACATTAACCTGCAGTGTGATGTATATTGTGTTAACAAGAGTCATACCACGTAAAATAAATGTAAAATTTGTCACAATTTTATGTTATTTTAATTATTTTAATAGCAAATCATGTTTTTCCAACAAGTTTTCATTTTGAAATTTATTGTTCGAAGTTCAATTAAAATCCCATCTGGCGATTGAAAAAGTTTTTCGTTTGAACTAAAAACTAAACTAAGTTTTCATGTAGCTGTTTGTGTAATGTGGATCGGTAATCATATTTTGTAACTTAAAAGAAAAATCGAAAGAACACTCTCGCATTGTAAACATGTAAACAACCCCTTCAATAAGTTCACTTTTAAATTTGTGTTCCATTTTAAAATGAAAATTAGGCATTAAAATTATATAGACATCAAAAACCGACTTAACCAACTATTAAATTGCGCTATTACACCCTCAATTAGGGTTACATAAAATACACATACAAAGAGGGGATTATTATCTTTGTGATTATGACATGTTCGGGGGTCTTGTTTCTAGCGCTTGGTTTTTTGCAGCGAAAATTGTTGGGCTTGATTTTATTTCGAATTATTTCAGTTTGTTTCTCTCTCCCCATAAGTGTAAGGAAAAATATGTCATATGCATAATCAAAGAGCATGCAAATGGTTAAATGGCTATTATTAAATGGTACTTTGGGAATTCGAATATGTCATTATTACGCTATGCACCACACCATTCAATGGTTTATTTAGTTGAAAACGTGAACAAGACGTCTTTTTCTTCAGTTACTTAAGAGTGAATGAGAGAAAATGTTTAAAATCTTAACCCTGTACTGACATTAAATCTATTACTTTATGTGAACAATATTCCATAAGAAACCTGAGAAAAAAAATTCTGATTTGATTTTTCATAACCCACAACGCCACAACATACTTGATGAACCTCAAAGTACTAGATTTCTGTTAATTCAGCTGGTTGCGTAAATCAAGGTTCTGTAAGAACAGGTTAAGACACCCACGAGGGCGCCTGACACACAATACTTGAAGAAAAAAAAAAAGTTTTTATCAGGTTGACATTTCAAACAATCTGTATTGAGTATGTTGAATAAATAGCATCTATTTGTCAAAATTTGTGTGTCACCGCCTTCGTGATCAACTCAGATGTGTCTTAACCTGTTCTTTCAGAACCTTGGCGTAAATGGCGAATCTAGTACCTCAAAGTTAAAGAACTTCGATGGAATCTAGCGATTATATTGATAAAGTCAATCGAATATACATTCTTCAAATAAAGGTAAAATATGAGTAGAACTTCTGCAATGAGACCTACTTTTATCAATATGCCAAAATGTTAAATAAAATTAAAGTTTCACTTGTATCATTTCAAGAATAAAAACTAAACGTACCCGAGCTGCTTCAAGCAACAGAATAACCTTTTTTTATGCAATAACGTACATTTTTCTTTCAAAGACTATCTACAAAAATAAAACATAAAGATCAACAGAATTAAGTCTCAACACATAACTCAAATTTGAATGTGTAAACCGTACGTCTAAGTAATGGAATACATACACCAACCATCAATCGCTCTCGGTGAGAGGTTATTTTATATTATTTGACCTTTGGAACATCTCACGACTTAAGCACGCGCTAATCGCGAGTCTTCTTTAACGGCACCTATACACAACAGAGCGTTCGAATCCATTTTAAAAGGAGAATAATGATTTCGTACGATTTAATTTAGATTTTTTTATTGAAATTACCATTGATTGAGTGTGTGGAAAAAATATCTTTAAAAAGTTCATTTTCCTTGGAAATGAGTCGATGAGGGACAGAACTGGCCATGTGTGCCAGCTATAATTGCCGTCACACTTGACGAAAAAATGTTTTCTTTTTTAGAAATCAGTTAAAGAACTACAATGCATAAATTATTAATGAATGAGTTTTTTCGCTCATATGGGGATGAAGGTACAGTATCATACATCCGTATACTGTTTTTTTCGTCGTTGGGTGTTAAATAAAAAAGGGTCGGTTAAACAACCATGTAATTTTCAATTTATATTTATATCATTACTAAATTTCCGGTTTATGTAGGGATGTGGTTACAAGGGGGTATCAACTAAATTTTTGTAGTTCTTTATTACACACAGCGATGAATTTATTTAGCCTTAGGTTGATGTCGGTCGATGTTGGTTTAGTGTTTTGTTTTAATGATTTCAAAATTGTTACTATAATTTTCGAATGCAAATTCCACGGTATTTGTGGAACGAAATTGAAACTATAGACGATGGCTTGAAATAGAAATTTTAAGATCTATGGTCTCGTCGCTGTGGAGGATATATTTTGAGTGTTCAAATTTTAACTAGGCGAAAATGTACTTATGCCAACACATATTTAACTTTATCCTGTGTACGATTTACTAGGAAAAACGTAGTACTGTCTAACAGTCTTGGGACATTTTTTGTCGAGTAGTAAAAATAAAAATTTGTGCTGTTGTGGATATATGGGATAACAATTTTGAAATTTGCAAGCGTATTTGGTTGCGTATTAAGTTGTCGCTTTTAAATAAACAATTCAAGAAAGTTATCGAATCTATTACTTGAATTGCTGTAAGTATTTTCGACATATTTAAATGAAATCTTTGACTTCATTTGTTTAAATCTTAGCTTTGCTATTTAACACGGCGTTAGCTATTGCCCATTACTTATTTTTTATCGTTGTCGATAACAGATGCAGTATTGTCGCGTTTATTCAGTGACAGAATATGGCGTACCAGTGTGGATAGCTAGTTCACACACGTATCACATTGACGTGGCACTGAACAAGGCACTAAGAATTGTCACTGGTTTAGTTTCATCAACTCCTATCGAATGGTTAAGTGTATTGGCCAACATCGGACCCCCAAAAATACGTGAATCAGAAATATTAGTAAGACAATGGAAGCAGATGGACCTCAACGATGTTCCAATACACACTGACCTGAACGACTTACCAACACCCCGTCTCATATCACGGAAACCATAGTGGTCAACTTGGTCCATCATCGCATCACCAGAGATTGAATGGAATTACATATGGAAAGAGAAAAGCTTAGGAAAAGCGACTTAACCGAATCCTTAGTAAGGATTCCTTACTGGCCATGGAAATTGTAATATTTATGGAATTTTGTAAGTTCAACTCGATGTAATTGTGGAGCATTGGATCAAACGATGTCGCACATTGTGAACGATTGAGCTATCAGAAAGTTTAGTGGTGGAATTGAGGGACTAAACCGGTTGGATGATGGGTCAATCGAGTGGATAACTGATCTGGAGTTGGACTGAAATTTGCTTCAGCTCGTTTACAGCTTATCCACTAATACAAAGAAAAGTACTTAAACTTGTCGATACGGGTGAAATAGTTACGCGCACCCGATTTAATTGTAACTCTAATAAAATTTATCACAATTGCGCACACACGCATTTAAACTCGATCGATAGATTGGGATATATCTCAAATCACTTTCTTGACCCACAGGGCCGTAGCTACATGGGAGTTAAGGTGAGCTGGACTTACTTTGGAAGCTCTAGGGTACACTCTAAGAAAATTTTGTCTCTAAATACACAAATCAATATTTCTAATCTGAAAATTTTCTCGTATTGATTTACGGCCAAAATACACTTTCGATGAGTCAAAATTGCTGAAGATTTATTCAAGAAGACACAAGGGATCCAGACATTATAGGTTTAGGGCGAATTTTACTATCAAAATTCGTTTTTCCAACTCAGCTCGTCTGAATTTTTTTTTTTTTTTTGTAAAATTCAGAAGAGCCCAGTTTACCCTGAAAATATGATCTGGCTACGGTCCTGTATTTGACCAATGAAGCTACTCTACTAATTAAAACTTGTGGCGCGACCATCATCCATGTTCAAGAATACAATCTATGAATTAGGGAAAGTCATTGTATGGTAGCTCATCAATTTTTTTTATTTATATCGGTTGGGGAACTCGTTTGATACGAAATATGTGAAAGGTTATTTTTTAGATAAAACAGTATGTGCGACAAAAAGTTAACCCCTAAAGTTCAACGTTTTGGTGCAGAAAATTAAAAATTTCTCAACTGATCAAATCCATTCAAATTCAAGCTGGATAAGTTCAGAAATTTCTTTTCTTGAAACATAAAGTAAACCAAAATGAAAAAGTTAATAATTTGTATTTTCACTTCCTTTTTCGTTCCAGATCGGATATGAACGAAAATGTAAATGTAAAATGCAATGAAATATATTCAATCTCGGCTATATTTTACATATACAAATACGTTTCGCTCAGCTTCGATATATATATATATTTTAGATATTCAATTGTGATAAAAGAAAAAATAACTTTCAGGAAAAAAATAAGAGAGAAGAAAATGCCCGAGGAATTTCGCATATTTTTTTTCAAAATATTTTCTTTTGATCTGAATGTTGAATAATAAGATTTAAGTTAGTTGTTTTGAAACGACTATTGCTTCATATTGAATAAAAGCAAATTCAGACTACAGATAGATTGAGGAGGATGTTATTGAAGCTCGGCAGAGGAATAAAAAACATATTGCAATCATTTTGCTTCATTAGAATATATAAGGTGAGCACAGATTTATTGTGTTTGTGGGATTTTTTTTTCTTCTTCTTTTATTTTGTTTAGGAAACTCTGTATTGATTATCAAAAGGAATTGAACTGTTTTCGAAATAGCCCTCGGGTTTTGTAAATTTTCGTTATGATTTGCAGTAAGACAAGAGGATTGCTTTTAATACAACCTATAGGGGGTATTGAAAAAAAATAAAATTTAAACAAAATTTATGGGAGTAGACGCAGGTGAGTTTTTAACTGAAATTTCGAAAGTGAGCATTTACCGTGAATAATTTCGACTCGATTTATCTCTATCATCCTTTTCGGTAAAATAAACTCTCAACATTTTGCAAAATTGTCAGTCTATTTTCCAACTTCCTGTCCATAAGAACCATACCAAACAAAAACATTTATGTACACTCAATTGATTTGATTGAATAAAAACCACACTAAATTATGTGCCGTTCCAGCATCGTTTTACGTATATATATATCCTATCCATCATAGCTATACAATTGATTATATTTATCGTACCTTCATAACAAACATGGATGAAGACTGTATAATACGGTATACATATTTTGCGCAGCTTCAGGCAACGCAACCAAACGTCTCCGCACTGTACCGACCGATGTTATATCGGGTATATATGGTATTGCTGTGCATTATATTATATATATAAATCTCTTTAAAAACATCACATAGCACTCATAAAACGTATATCATAATATAAAATGCTTTTATTGCAATTCACTGTTAGTTTCATCCGTTTCAATCCATCCCTCAAATTCAAACCCCTAGCAATAGCAAAGCCCGCCTCCAGCTATTTTCTGTATAACATATTCGTATAAACCATTGAAATATAGAGTTGTTCTGTTCGTATGTTCACATCACTATGTATTATTATGGGTAAACATAAAGTGATATGTTCTGTATGTGGTGTGTGTGTGATACATGTATATATATGTAAAGGTATAACTTTAGTTGCATGTTTCGATATAATAGATTTTATGGAGATTGTCATCAGATTTTAGCTGTGTTTCGCAATTTTACATTTATAGGGAAAACTAGAAAAGTTTCAAATCTTTTCGAATATTGATCATTTTGTTGGATTGACGAACTTTTGTAAATGTTTTTAATGTTTCCAATTTGTTGTAAGACTTGTTTTCATCTTTGTCTAACTTTTCTCATTCTTGTCAGGCTGACCATGACTTTTAAAACTAATGAAAAAACGAACACAAACTTTATTTATGTAATACTTGTAAAATTTCCACAGTTCGCTAATGGAAAGTTCTTGAAAGAAGACGTTATCTGTTGTCGACAGAGACGGCAAAAAACAGTGAACTCTAGGACATGTGAATAAATTGTTTTAAAAAATGTATAGCAAACGAAGTAATAGATTTTATATCTGCAGAAAGAGAAAGTAGTACCAGATTCCATAGTTACCTTGATTGATTGACTGGTGATGGTGATATACTTGCCTATGCAGTGCTGTCTTTTGCATACTTTGGGTAAGTTTTCGTAGCAACTAAACGAGTTGGAGTCGGAATCTACAAAAAAAAGTTTTTGAGTCAGCTAAGTCGTGTGCATTTGTCGCTCAGAATAAACATTTGTGGCAAAAATTTAGAAAGACCTCTCAATAGACATTGACAATGCCGTGTCTACATGGAGACCATGTGGACATGGTGCAGGACGCTGGTAGAAGATAGGACGCTCTGAATCCATGGAATTTTATCTTTGCCACGGCACGAAAAATTTAAATATTTTGTGCCATAGTCTTACTGACGTTAGACACGGCACTAGACATTTACCTGACAAATACTAAATGTTACTGACCGAGCCGATGCCGAGTACTTTTGTATTGATGTTTACATGGCCAGCACAATGAAATTTCATTGTTTTTTTGGGTTAAATCGGATGCCATTCCTAATCCCAGATCTACAACAGCTTTTATTCCACAAGATATGACAGAACTAACTTAACACCTGCTAATTAACCACAATTTTTTCTCCATTCTCTATCCCTATATTGACTGCATAATAACATAACAAAGTTCCGACAAAAGCTTTCTGCGAAAGTCTTTCTTCTCCATCAAAATTTCGCATCAGATTTTATCATTTTTCTTTTAGTTCGATATGTGTTACGGCAGATACAACCGTATATATATGTACATTAGTTCAAAGCGACATATTAAATTCATAACCATATACACAATTGGTATGTACATATCACAGTTCTACACGGTCACAATCTACGGTGTACTATACGAAAATGCGAACCATTTCATGTAATAATACCAAAAGCGCACATATAAAAAGACTTGCTGTGTAGCTTGGGGCCGAGAGATGTTAGAGCTAGTGGGGTAAATATACAGATATATGTATATAGGAAAAACAGAGGGTTTGGCAAATAGGGTGGTGCAAAAAACAGTTTCAGGGGTTGCAATACTCTTGGTGGTATATAGCATCTCGTAGTCTGTAAATACACAATAGACAGAGTATATAGAATTTATAGTAACAGAAGCAAGCATACACCCCCGGGTACCAATAGCCGAGGGCAGAAAATCGTTGCAGTCGTATTGAAACCTTAAGCGCGTAAGTTTGGTTTTATATGTAAACGATATAACTAATATGATATTTTCATCGTTTATGATGGATTATTGTGATGTTTTTAACAGTTAACTTTCTGTTTATTTTGTGTACATTATATATTCCACATTTTCCGAAAGTTTTCCAATATTATTTTCCAAGAAAAAGTTGTGCTATTTTCATAAAAAAACAAAAATAAAGTAGACTTGGTGCTTACAGTCAATTTATTTTGCAAAATCAAAAATGTGCATCATTTTTGTGTTTAATAACAAAGAAATGTCTGTCGTTCGGTGACTAATTTTCTCAAGTTTTTCGTTTTCTTTGCAATAGAACCATATTCCGTGTGTGTGCTAAATTAAACTTTGTTGCTGAAACAATTAAAAGCTTTGCTGCGAGCGATAAATAAGAAGTGAGACGGTTTAAGTATCAGCTGTTTAACGTGCGACAATTTGTGTTGTTACATGAATACAATTAAGAAGGAGAAAAAGTGTCGAATTTGATTATTTCGTAAGTTTTAGTTTTTTTTTCAAATCAAATTTTCCATTCATTTCAAAGCAATTTTGTAAATTGCGCTATTAAAATGTAAAATATGTGGAATAACATGCGATGTTGTGTTCAATCGAATTCTTTGTATTTTGTGTTAGGCAATATTATTAGTCAGTGAAAGAAAATTTTTGTCTGTCAGCAAATTATGGTTAAGTGAAATGACTGCATTTTTAAGAAAATCATTTTTGTGCGCTGTTTCGACCATTTAAACTTATTTATAGAGTTGGAGTACACAAGTAACCGTCACTTATTCTTGTTTCTCTTACCTGGAACACGAAATCAAAAGGGGATATTAAAGTTAAAACTTTATTTTCGTAGTTGTGCAAATTCAATTCGTCCTTAGAAATTCTTTCCGCCGGCCAATGTATTATGTTAAGTCACATATAATCTAGTACTAAGCATGTCAAAAGGATGCGGCGTGACTTCATTGACTTCTATTACATGAACGAAAAAGTTAATATCGGTAGAAATAAACAGTAGTTGTCTTTGTTACAGTTTCGTCAAGCTTTGAAGAACAAAGAAAAATTTGGTCGAAATACGCGTTCGTTTGTTTCGGTATTAGGTTTGTAAGGAAGTGTCAAATATGTAAGGTTTAATGATAAGAACTGCAGCTTTGTTTTGAAAATAAGGAATACCGTACGAAGAAAGTAATTGATTCCGAATCGTGTCTCTGATTTTATATCTCCGTTTGAAATTTTCAAAGTCAATTTTGACCAATTTCCTTGTGGGCTGACCAGTATCCAATAAGTGTTTTTTTACCTTATTTCATGACTAAAAACACCCAATCAGCACTTTGGCGGAAATATTACCGTACACACAAAATATGGAATACCGCCTCTCATGAAGTAAGTTCTCAGAAACTAATCATCTGTTAACGACAATTACGAACAACAGCACTGCGAAGCTCTAGCAAATGTTCTATTATATACAGCAAAACGAATGTTAAAATAAATGAAGTAGTAGATTTTGAATCAAACGCTCTACGATAAGTTCAACAAAATAAGTAACAGATTTTATGAGGTTTCTTATCGTAAAGTTTAATGGAATTAGATCTTTTGTCCGAATTAGAATACATTTACATTTTAGCACATATTTTCAGCGCGTTCGCTTAATTATACCAAATACCAAATATACTTAAGCAAGTGAGTTTTTAGCAACACCCAATTAATTTTGTCTATAGTTCTCATTCAATTGCTTTCTCATACCGATCGATCTCACTTGAGGCATTTGTAGAGTCTATTTTGAAACTCTAAGTAGAGTTATTCGTCTCAAATTTTAATAAATATCTCACAGAGGGCATATTCTGTCACCCACTTTTGATAAAATATCAACTCAACGACCGACTGCACATTAAATTCAAAGATTTTATATGAGATATAACGACGGCTGAATTCAAAAAAAAAAGAAGAAGTGAAATATTTCATTATAAGAGGTAAAACTGAGGTCTATGGTATGAACTATATTCATTATGAGCATTTCATGCAATTATAAAGGTCCACATCTATCTATATACGCACACACTATACAGCACATCACTCACAACAAGAGTAAAGTCAATGTTTCAAATGTTTTACACAGAAAAAATAAAATAAAATAACGAAAGAATGTAATATTGCTATATAATTTCAGTGTTTCTTTCTGGTCTTATTTATCGCTGAAGGGGATGTTCGTGTAACTTATGGATAAGCATATCTGCATACTAATCTTTTATCTTACACAGTGGATATAATGTGCTTATAAGGCATATTCATACCAAACGAGCTGCACATTGCCTGTGTCTGCACGGTGAACACTAAATTCATATATTCGTCAGTTCGTCTCCATAAAGTCGTATAATTTGTGATGCAAGCATTTTCAAAATATAAAACATAAAGTGATCATTAGGAGTTGTGTTCGGCACAATATTGCAATTTTATTTAAATTAAGTCTCCATTATTACCCCCATTGAATTTATGATTTTATATTAAAGAATCATTTGCATAAAACTTATATGTAAATTTTTAATTTATTATTTGCAATTTATTGGCATCTTTCTTGACAACCAAGAAAACTTAGAAGTTAGCTGAAGCTGGTTATACCATAAATGATTTTTAACTTTCCTCATTTCATGCGGAAATGAGCTGTACATGGAAAATTATTTACTGCTGAAGTAAATATAAAACCATATTGGTTCAAAAATCAGAAGAACATCATCATCATTCACCTGCGTCCTACTCTTCGAGGGAATGAAGAACCTTCACAAGTTGATGCTATCATATTGAAATCTGTGCAACTATTCATTTTCTCGTAATTTATATTTAACGTCATCACATGCTTTAGGCTTCCTGTCTCCCTGTGGATTCCAGTCTAGTGTAGTTCGCACGAGGGAAAACAACTAAACAGACTCAGGCTTACATATTTCCTCTACGTTTCTTTCGCCCAGAATTCGACTGACAATTAAAATGTAAAATCCTTTTCAAAACTCGGGATAAAAGTGAAAAGCCTCGTTTCATTGGAATAAATTTTCAACTTTTTATCCCTTGTAAACCAACTATTACATGCGTCATGTTTTCATACTATAATTTCGACGCTCTCTCAACGCTCTCGGCCACGCCTCGGATAAACGAAATCACACGAAAACTCTACTTTTCGTCCCTAGTTATGTAAAAGGCTAAAACTTGTCTACTTTTTATCTACAATTTGGTCTACGTTACCTGTGATTTGAAGATACTTTGTCGACAATACCTTCTAATTTACTTATGATATATGATCAAATATTCGATATACCTTCTATTCGATCGGAACGAGAGAAATACGATAAAAACGGTGGTACGTGGTACAGTCCTTAATCTGTCACAGATGACAAGCATATTCACAGTTTTACTATTCAAACAATTCAGAAATCTCTTACTTTATTTGTTTTGGACATGCTTTTTACTATATAATAAGATCTCTTTATTCAGATTTTGTCGTTTATTCTTGCTGTCGTTGTCGATAACAGATGACAGTCGCCTGTTACAGGTTAATACAACGTTTTACTATTTTCTGTAGTTGTTTGTACCCTTGGCATTCGCTCTATGTCTTCAACATCCAATTTTATCATTATATTATATCAACCGCTTCATTTTTTTTTTGCAAGTATAGGCACTTCAAATATGTTCACGTGTCGGTTCCGAGTAGGAAGATGCAGGAGTTTAACCTGTTACAGAAGGCAAGCATAGGACCGGTATTATTATCTTCCATTACTATTACTTCCATCGATCAAAGTATTTTTAAATGATTTGGAAGAAATACTTTTAGTTGGTTGATTTCAAATCTTGTACTTCAATTTACTTTATAAAGGACCATATTACCCAGAGCTTGTCATTATGTTTGTCGGCGTTATCGATACCAGATGATTACAACTAATCTTGAGCTGTCCGTGTGAATTTGTATGAAGAAAGAATGAACTCACCATACAATAAACCGCGAGTTGTCCTATGACGTTTGTATATGGGACAATTCACGGTTTATTGAAATTACATGAAATCGGAAAAATTCACAGTTCACATAGGTTAACTCTGCATTTTTATTAATTAATTAACTTTGTTAGACGAAATCTTCAATAAAAGTGGTTCCATGTGGTTCCAAAATCGATGAGAAATTCAAGTTCAAAGTTGAATAAAATAGTAAAAATAGTGAACAGGCGCTTCAGTACTTCATTACCAACTGCACGAAACTATTTTTTTTTAGTTTTTCGAAAAATCATATTTGCATGGCTCATATAATCGTATCAAAACAATTTGCCTGATATTTTCTTCTTAATCGGCAATGTAATTTTCCAATTTTAGCTCCCATATAACACTGATATGTAATTCGAACTGCACAATTTCAATGTCATATTCAGAACGTCTAGAGATAAGGTAATCTAACATCACTCTTACAATGATATTTTGCTCAAGAAGAGCTACGTTATCCTCCTGAGACCTGATATTAAAATCGATTTTTGTTAGAATATCAAGGAACTGAGCAATAAAACCGTAACGAAAGCATATCGAAATGGCTTATTGAAATAGACTCATTGAGTAATGTTTGTGAATAACAAAACCAAATTATATAATGATCGGATGCAACTACTCTACCGAATATAAATTTTTGCGAAATAAACTTTTACTTTTTCCAATTCAATATATATATACTACGTACACCATTGCGGTGCATATTTTATACCTGTAAGTAAATCGTTCATAAAATTGGATTAGAAATAGATATTTTGCCAGGAATATGAGAATCTCTCTATTGTTATGATTAAGTAAATAGACTGAAATAGGTTCGAGGATGAATCAATGATTTAATGGTTGTAGGTGGTTTCTCACAAGGATTTATCGATATTATTTCAATAAACTTTATTCCACTTTATCGTTTAAACGAAAAAAACAGATATCCGTGAATAATCAATTTAACCGTGAGCACTCTTATATATATCCCAAAACATAAATGCTCAGTTGTACGAAAATTTAAATCCAATCATTCTCATACCAAATCTCAAATTCAATTAAATTAGCTCTAGGTACCTGTTTATAATTTCAAAAAAATACCCAATTTCTTTTGAATGGAAAGTGAGTTTATTTGTGAACAAATTTAGACAACAAACGGTTTTCTTAGGCTTAATTAGATTCATCCTTTTGCAATGGGTCTATCTTTGTCGTTGGAAACTTTTTTAATGGATTTTTCTGCTTGTTTACCCCAAATGTTTTTCAGTTTTTTTTACGTCTTTCTTTTATTTATTGTATTATTGTACTTGTTAGGACTTTATAATAAAAAGGGAACATTCATGGTGAAGTTAACATCTTACTTAGGGGGTGGTTGATGTTAAAAGTTTGAATTATTTTTCTTTCTTTCTGGAAAACTTGAATTTTAATTTCGGGCTTTCATAATTTCACCGAGTTTTCATTCCTGAATAAATGAATGATGAGATGAATTTTGTTTTGATATGCTTTTCGCGGTAAGTATCGGTGATGTTTTTATTGTGTTTTTTGGCATAATTATCAGATCGAAATTAATTTGATCGAAGCATTTTCAACAGTAACTGAAGGAATAGAACATTACGTCTGTGGTTCCAAATTTTTATTTTGACGAGTTCCCCATGGGGACTTAATAATCCGACATGACGAGTGGGGACTTAATAGCTCGACATGAATGTCGGTATTCTCACTCGTCGAAATAAAAATTTGTTACCACCAATGTACTGTACTTTATGTACTTCTGGTCGGTAAATAAGAAAATGAATACAAAAACTTGCGTCTACCGAGCATAAGCACATAAAGATATGATGAAGCAATGTTCGTTGCTTGGCTAGCGTATCAAGAGTCTTTCAGAAATCACTTCTTTTTACTAATTTTTTCTATACCAAGAAAGAGTAGAAAGTGGAGTAAGAGCCTGAAGGATCGTTCTCTTATTAATTAACAGTGCTCTATTGTTATCTGTAACGGTTAAGGCATGCACAATCAGATTAGAGCAGCAACCATTATTCTGTACGAATTTTCAACACGAAAATTCGAAGAAGAAAAAAAATTGTTGGACTAGCACACCCTCTAACCGTTTACCGAGATAATTATTATTATGTTGTGATGTTACATTACAGTTTCATGTCGAAAGTGGTCTAAAAGAGAACGTTTAAAATGTACCTCAATGTATAATTTGAAAATGTATCCTTGGCTCAACGTAAACGAATAATATTTTGAAATAATACTCTTTTAATAAATTGCCTGATTGCCCCCAGAAAAAGAGACGCAGAGAGCAAATTAAAATAGTTGGGTTACCAAGCATTTAATAAAATTATTGAAATGATGTGTTTGTATGGGTCTGAGGTATAACAAACGAAAAAAAAAACTTTTGTGTTCATAAAGTATAACTATAATTATGGTTATATATACTGCAACACAGGCATGCAAATGCATATAACTTTGGTCGAAGTCAATTTTTATTTTTTCAATTCAGATGAGGTACCTTGCGTACTAAAATACTTGATAAACAGAACAAACTAAAAAACCATCGCTCACGATCGCCCTAGAGACATTTTTGGTTTATATATCCTCGGCAGTTTTTCTTATTATATTGTCTTTTAGACTGCTGATTTTGTTTCATATATTGCATTGCAGTTGCTATTATCGCCGTTGTGTTGTGTGTAAAGAAGCGAACATTTTCAGCTGTAAGTGTATATACATTGTATAAGAATTCGTCTTGGGATTCGTCAAGGATTCCTTTGAATTTGGAACATATTTACTGTAAAATAAGAGCCAATTGTTGCAATCGCTCTTTGTATTTGAGGAATGTTATTGAACGAAATTATCGTTTTTATTGAATGTCGGGCTGTAATTACTACTTTTGTTTGTGATGCGTATAGGTCGCAAAATCTTGTATATGCGGGCAGATTTTCATTTACATAATTACATTGCATTTTTGGGCACATGCCAGACGCGTATACGTTCATTATTCCAAATAAAAAAGATCGATTTTTTTGTTGGACAAATTGTTGCATGCAACTGATTCTCTTTTCCATCGAATGTCGTATGTTCATCAACTTAATCTTTTTCACATTTCATTCGCTCAATTAGAGAATATTAGTTATTTATGCAGCAAGTTGTGAAAAGGCGTTTTTTGTGGCACTAGATGTGATCACATCGTGTGAGAAAAACACCGAGTTTCTCACTTTATTAGGCTCAAAATGTGGCCTGCGGCCTCGTGTCATAATTAGAACGAAGAGACTTCTAATAAAGTACTTTAGGGACTACTATGTAGATTGTAACTCGAGGCTGCAAAGTTTTTCTCAATAAAGGCAGCGAAAGTCTTACCTTTTGCCACGGTATTGAGAAAAACTTTTTTTTTAAATAATGAAAGAATTATGCATTGGTTCTGTTTAAGCCATTTGTTTCGAAATTCTGGGGAAGGAACAAAAACTTCATTGGTATGATTTTACGGTTATTACAATAGGAAACCTCCGCTGGCATGCAGAGGCGCCACAATTTTTTTTGTACTTCATTCTTTTGCGCTCTATTTTCTAGTGAAATAACTTCACTCTCATAAATAATATCCTTGAAATGTCAAAGCAGTGAAGTTGATTCGCAAAAAAATAGAGCGTTGACGGAAATAATTTTATGGCGAAATGTACTAGAAATGTAATTATTATGAAATGTAATTTTATGAAAATCGATTACAATGATCCTCAGTCCCTTAATTGCATTTCCCTATAATCTTGTAATTCTTAGTTCTGAACATATAGGTCTGTTCCAAGGCCATAATAATTGTCAAATTAGAAATTACAGTCAAATGTCATCCATAGAGACATAACCTACGAATGTTTTCCACTTTCGATCACCTCTCGCTAGGCGCATAAGCATCAACGAGTTTTCAAAAAAATATTTTTGGCTTCTGGGGACCAATACCTATCTAGGCACATATAAAAAATGTCCACTGGAAAATGAGTCCGATTTCGGCAGGTCGTTTTTCAAAAAAATCCATTTTGCTATATAATAGAACACAAGCCTGAGCTCATCGCTTATTTTTGTCGTTATTGTTTCTAACTGATGAGTTGAGCGGTTTGTAAGTGAATAATGCAAAAGAAAATAAAAAGATTAGTTTATTTACCTGTCACAGACGGCTAGCATATTAACAATTTTACTATTCAAACTATTACTTCATTTGATAGGAAATTTTCAGAAACTGATTTCGGAAATCTTTTCCTTTTTTTGTTTTGAACATGGTTCTTGATTTATAAGGCCTCATTAGTCAGACCTTGTCGTTAATTATTGCTGTCGTTGTCGATAACAGATGACAGCCGTCTGTAACAGGTTAAGTTAACCTCATTTTCAAAATGACAATAAACACCCTAGCAGAACATTAAAAATGATCAACGTGTTCAACACAGCTAAGAGAACGTCCTCAACCTTTTATTCTCGCGACTTTGAATTCGGCACTAACATCACTTCATTCACTGATTTTGTTTCTGAGTTATTAATCTACATTTTCAAAAGTTAATATCTTACTCAAATATCTAATCGAAAAAAATCTCATGCGTGACTTGAATTTACATTTATATCGCAAAACCGTATATCACGAGTGCTCAGAAGTGTTGTCAGGTCATGTATCTAAAATTCAATGTTCAATCCTAACGAAATGTTGAAGTGTTTAGAAAGTACTTTCGCATTTACATGTTAAAATCTTTCATCGGTGAAAATTTAAATTGAAAATTTCAAAAGAATACATTGCGTGCATATTATACGTGTAGAACATGCGTTGCATTAATCTGCCATCATGTATATATTCCGACAATTTTATATCAAAGGTTGGAAAAACTTAATTCCGAAATAGAAAATTAAAATCGTAACCGAGTTATTTTCGGTATGTTTGACAAAATATTGTTGGATGGGAAAACAATTTACATTTTTATTGAGGCGTAAGTAATGTTACAATTGACAGAATGATGTAAAGGGGTTGCAAAAATCAATACCGAAATTGTTGGATTTTGATTTCAAGAATAGGTGCTGTACACAACATGATTCACCGTGACTTCTATTGTAACTTTCAGAAATTTTATTGTTTATTTGTCTCTTGATGGTGTTTATTTAAACCTACACTGTACAGTGATAGCGCAGGAAATTCTTTTTTCAACCTTTGCAGCGCTCCCACAGTGTCCTACTTTCCTACTTTGTCCTACATTTTGAAAATTCGTCCTACTTGTCCTGCGTACGACATTTTTGCTAAACCATTCTCATAAATTTCTATAAAAATAAAACGTTTATTCGGTTCCTACTGTCGTCTGCAATCAAATTTAATGACCAAGGTACATGGAGAGTCAACTTGTACGTGAAAATCACAATCTCGCAATCTGTTAAAAAGCTTATCTTAGAGTAGATCTGGTAGATTCGGATAAAGACGAGAATTACTCTTCTGTGACTTACATTTTCCTTCTCGTTCGTGGAATGAACAATTTTGCGACAATGTGTGAATGGATTCGCAAAATTGTTCGACTTCCGTTAGTGATTCATTAGTGGTTGGACCAAGCCTAATCCGTCCCTTACTTCTATATACTCAGTGAAGAGTATAGCCTGAAGTGAATCACAGCGAGCTGGCGTTCTTCATCTTCATTCCACAGCTGAAATGACTGTCAAATGAAGCTAAAAAATAAAAATAAAAAAAATAAACGAAGTGACTATTTGCAGGCGCCTGCAAATAGCCAAACTATTATAAAGATGCTATTTGCAGGCGCCTGCAAATAGCATTTTCCCCTTATACAGAAGCTATTTGCAGGCGCCTGCAAATAGCACCTTTATAATAGTTTCGCTATTTGCAGGCAAAGATGCCTGCGAATAGCATCTACGAAAAATAAAATAGGAACAAACAGAGTTTAGACACTGTTCCCTTACCCAGGACTCACGTTAAGTGAATGAATTGAGAAAAAAGGCTGTTTCGACCTCGAGAACTAGCGGCGGTCCAAAAACCAGAGAGTGGACTGACTATCTTCAGTTGTTTCCGCGAGCCTACTCTTACACAAGATAGCAGTAAATCTTTCAATTGAAAGTTTACAAAAGTGAATATAAAACATAGTCACAGTCAACAAATGAATCTTGTTCAATGGAGTCATATTTCATACATAGGACCACAATAGTGGTCATGATATTGGAGATTTCTTGTTTTCCGAACTTGAAATTGGTGCTTGTCAGCACGAAGAAGTCAAGCCTGAGTACGAGAAAAGAGGAACAAGAAAGGTAGAATGTCGTAGTTAGTTCGGTCACCAAAATACAAATATGAACTATTAAGAAGTCCTATCACTTTTCATGTGAAAATCGAGTGAAAATATTGTCCTACATGTCCTACCGAAGAACAGGAAATTTTTAGTGGGACCACTGCCTTTGGGACATATGTTATTTTATAAGGAACTCCCGTGTAGATAAGAAATTTGAACTTTCGCAGTTAGAGTTTTCTTACACAACAAATGTCCAAGGTTTTCACAGCTCGCGAAGTGATCTGTAGATTGTGGATTATACTTGAAAATTAATAAGAGAGAAAAAAGAATCAGAAAATGGATTTTTTTCTATTTTACAGACAGCAAGCATGTCAGCTTCAGAATTATTATCGGATTTACTACTTCTTTTATTCAACAAATTTCAAACCATCGATGCAAAATCTTTTACCTTATTTCCTACCTAAATTATGCTATATAAGAACACATTATTCACAGCTTATCGTTTATTTTGGTCGTCATTATCAATAACAGATGAATCTTGTATTCGTCTCACATATTAGCAATCTTATTATCTACTGCAGAAATCGACTGAATTGAGTAGCGACAAAAAGTTATAAGAGAAATTGTCGTCGATTGAGGAGACGTTATAAGTATTAGAAAAAACGTTTCCAAAAAAATCACTCAAATTTTGCTCCTCGCACTTTATTAGACGGCACATAAGGTCATTTCAGAGCCGAGATCGGGCGATCTCTGAAGCGGTAGCTAAAATATTTTTGCGACCTGAGCTGCATACAAAAAAGCTCCGCCCGCACTATGGTCGATCCGCGTCTGGTCACTGTTTTTTCAGATTGAAAGAAAAATCTGCGCTCAGCTATAGTTTTATAGGCGCAATTCAAATAAAGTTAGAGAGTTCATTATAAGTGCTTAATTGTTTACACAAAAAAAAAATATTTTTTTGGTTTGGTCAACAGATATATAGGCGCCGCACGCAATACTACAATTTAACGACAGATATACTTATGATGGATGATGAAAAAATGCAATAAAATGATAAAAAATATGAGTAAATTAAGGTAAAAAAGCGAATAAGACGAAAAAAAAAACTCCGAGTAAATTAAAACATATCACAAAACGACCTTTTCGGGTTAATCGTCTCTAATTTTTATGTTTCATTGGGCTTTTGTTTTTGTGCGGTGATTTCTGCAAAATTTCGATAAATCTTTTTTTTTTCGTATTTTATATCTCTTCATATGAAATCAGAGAAAATCGTGTGCGGGTGGGTGTAAATATTTTCACATGTGGATTTCGTTTTTTTTATTTATTCACCGAAATTGTTCGTATATCGTAGCTGGTATAGACTGACATGTTATTATACCTTCATGTTCATTATTATTTCTTTCTTTCTTTCCATTTTTTTAAATTCAGATCATCAAAATTAAGGGGTCGCATTCAACCGAATTCTCTCGTTTTCCGTAAATTATATAGCTCTTTATGTTCGTAGAGTCTCATATGACCATTACATTATTATGATGATAAACAACATCGCTTGTATTTATGTGGCTTTTCGTTCAGTTTCTTTAGATTTTATTGTAAGATGTTTTTGTTTTATAATATGATTAATAGAGGTGTAGTGTTCGGGATCGTTATTCATTGGATTTAAAATACTTAGAAGTTCTCTTAATTATATAGTTTAATTGTTCGGTGTTGATTTTTTGCTCTTTTTATTTAGTTAAACTCTATAATTGTGATATTTCGTTGGTTATATGAGAACCACGTTTCTGTCTCTCCTTTTCCTTCTATATTTCGTTTAATTGGCGCCGTTATAAAAGCTTTCGTTGAGTCTATTATATTTATGGTTGAGCTGGTCGTTATAAAAATGTGAACACATTTGGTAAATAGAGTGATAATTGATAGACATAATTGCGCAAGAAAATAACTGATCTGGCCCAGGAAATTCCTTTGATAATTGTATACGTACGTTTTATGTTACCCAATGCTATCTAATGAAATTGAGGTAATAAAAAATGGTAGAAAATAGAGTTGAGTGAATCTATCTTTGCACATCAGTTCACCTACCACTCGAACGGAAAATCTATAAGTCTAACTAAATCCATCGACTATAACATTCCTCGCGATCCAATTTCGTTTCGTTTTGCTTTTCTTATTATTTTATGTAATAAACATTCAACCAACGAACCAACCAAAATAACCACACAAATTCCATGCTCGATATTATGTATAAAATGCTCTCCGTGTGCCAGCATTAAATTTTATGTACAAATAAAATCAAGACAATACAAAAATGTTCTTTATACAAGAAGCAATCTCAAGTGAATATGGTTAGGAAACATAAAAATATATTGATGGCAAAAAAATAACCAACAGCAATGTACAAGTACCATCATTACACGGCAGAACAAAAACAATTGATCAACAGCTTTAGAGAGAGGATGAGGACCAAAAGCAAACAAGAAGAATGGCTAAATGAAATGGAATAAAAATGAGAAGAAAAAAAATATAATTTTTCGCTTAAGAATTTCATTCTTGTACCAACCGCCATTTTGTTGGAAATGCAGCGCACGCGTATGTTTTTTTACGTTTTTGCAGCTATTACCTATTACATAGGCAATAAAAAAGAATTAATTTAATTAATGTGTATGAAAACCTTGAGGTGGTTGATCAAATGCACTTTTTCAAGTAATTTCGTTCCGGCAAGCATATGAAGTGAGATGAATCGTTAATTTCAGTGTCTCCTATCATTCCTTCATCTATGTTATATTCCCTGTTTTGGATAATAGAAGTTACGTGTTTTTCCGGTTTTGCATTTATCTTCAATTTTGTAACAGATTGCAGGTTATAGGTAGGCAAGAAAACTACAAATTCACTTTGAATCTACTACTTCTTTTGTTAAAAGATATTTTAGCTAACTTAAGCTAACTTAATTTAGAAGTCTTCGTCAAGTTTGCTCAGCAATTTGGACTGCACAGTTAAAGTTACTCAAAAAATCGTCTTTATGTTCCTTCCGTATTTTGTCCGAAGTGATTAGCTCTAATTTTCGGACAAACCCCACCAAATCATGTTGCTGTTGCAAGTGTGACAAAAAATCGTTGTTTTCCAATTAAAAGTTCCAGTAAAGTAATGAACTGTTTCCCACTTGACTCTGTTTATAAGTTACACTCCATGAACAAATATTTGTACGATATTTTCATAAGGTTCTGCAGTCACGTGTCGCATTTATTGTGCTGAGTATGTTGACTGCCGAGGTCGTCTATTTCATTTACCACAATTACTGATTGGTATATGGTACATATTCTATTGATGAATCATTAAAATCATACGGAGCGCATAAGATACACGTAATGGTGGTTTCTAGTAATAACAAAGTAAAAGTATCATTGACGTTTGTTGGGTGGATGGTGGATGGTGAACATTAAAATCAGCAGAACATGCTCGAAATAAAGTCGAGTGGCTTCAGTAAATGAAGCACGGTTTCAACTTCTTGCAGACCAATATTCCAAAATTTCCACTGTTAATTCAGAAAAGAACTCTGGCTGATAGAGTCTTATTAATGGAATTTATAGTGAAACTAATGAAGTAGTAGATTTTGTATCAATATGTTGAAAATGCTTTAATTATTACAACAATGAATGCTAATATAGACAGAAGCAAAAGCTTCAATATTGGTGATTATGCTTGTCGTCGTGGTTTTCATAAAGCATTTTAAAATGTACATCTAAGCTCTAGATTTATCAGATTGCGAGATCATTTCTGACCATGGCACACAGGTCTACAGTTGGTGTATCACATGTTGACTTTTAATGAATTATCCCTGCACTGTATGAACTTGAAACGACTTAGTACATTCCTTTTATGAACATTGAATGATTATTATTAATATTATCGCTAGGAGTTAAAGACGTGCAGCAACGGTAGCGTTGAAAAGTCTATGCGAAAATCAGCTTGATATATTTTAATTGTTGCGACGTTCTTCTATGCGTATTCGACGGCGTTCCTAACATTTCCAAACTGATTTATTGGGTGCCGTTGAACGAACAGCGTGATAAAAACGCAAATAGCATCAACATATTTGCGAGAAAGTTTGATTGCCGATGGTTCAATTAAATGTAAAATCTAAAACACTAGATGTGTAATGAAGCTGAACATGGAAACTGCCGTGAAGCAAACATTGTGTAAATCCCGTACGTGTATACGAACGTTTGTTGTCGACAATGATTTAAGTGTGTTTGATATATTATGCGCTTCATTTGTCCGACAGGTTCACAACAACGAGTTGTAAACAATTCGTATTGTGTGTTTTTCTGTGATGTGAGCTTCATGTATGGATTTCACCCTCACTTATTGCTGCAGCGACAACCGTGTGTATGTGCGGTATAATGTTTTTTTTTTCTTCTTTCAATAATACACTTCAACCACAATGCATTAAATAAAGACTCTTTGCTGCCCAATTCAATATAAATTGTCGTCTATATTTGCCAAAGAAGGGGATTTGTTCAATGTGATTATTTGAACTTTCAGGGGTATGTGACACGAACGTTAATTAGAATTTCTTTTTTATTTGGCTTTGTTTATTTAACGGGAGATTTTGCATGATTAAAATTCTGCATCTCTGGCTACAATTAACAAAGGGAAAAACAATGCACTGAAAGGGATACATTTTTTTTGTGTATATGAAATGAACGTTTCGTAAACATTCGAGTGTTAAAAGTGCTACAAATAGGAACGTCTGTTCAAATTTATAGGATTCCAATTTTAAAAGGACAATAAATCATAAAACTTAATCTCATCAGAAAATTGTTATTATAATATCAAAGTTAAAAGAATTTTAATTCAAAAATAAAAGAAAAGAAGAAAAAAAAACTCACAAAACCCAAACAATATATCACAATATGAATGCTTATTATGAAACAATTTAAAAAAGAAAAGGGATTTCGCCGTTCTTTGTGCGCATCATTCTGATAATAACCACTACTATAAATATACCTACATAATATAACCTCCATCGTCTCGTTTCTTAACTTTCTTATAAACAAAAACTGATACATATAAATTGTTTTGATGGACATTCGTCTTTTATATGACAGAATAATGATGTCTAACTACTTATAATACATTTTCCAATATTCGCCATAGACTTTACATTTTTTTTTCGTAATTTATTAGTTTGAAAAACTTTTAAATTGAACATGTCCAGATCGTATAGAGCGGATGTCCAGCTAAAATAATGATTCAGTAATTTATAACTGTTCTGAGACATATAATTTTCGAAAACTAAATCGAATATATTCGATTGGACAGGATCTCGTCTTCTACTGAACTGTATATTCATACCAAAGGAATAATGCATATTTAATTAACGATACAGTCAGAGGCAGTGAAATTTCAGCATGAATTTGCTACAGCTGTTTTTCAGCTGATCCGCACAAACAATCAAAACTGTTATATATTGTACGGTTTTACCACTACCACACGCGTGCGTGTAGTAGCTTTAACCGTATAAACAGTTTTGATTGTTGTGGATGGGCTGCAGTAAATTCATGCTGGTTATTATCTCTGAGTGTAGAATTTTTTTCTGCTATTGTGTGGCACTGTTCACGTTAACAACAACCATTAATATTTGCCACGTCTTAACAGGCAGTGGCAAAATGCAAAAATAATCCTAATGAGGATTCTTCTTAAAAACCGAAGACCGAAATCGGACACATTTTCTATTGGAATTTTTTATACGTGCCCAGTAAGGTATTCGAGCCCAGAAGCCAAAACCACTTTCAAAAAAATTCTTCGAAGCTTGTGCGGCTAGTTTGAGGGGATCAAAGCCGAAAACTTGCACTTTTCTTACAAAAATTTCTTCAGTTACACGAGCCTTACATGGTCATGGGTTGTCATTAGAAAGGTAATTGCATGTACTTTCAGGGCAAATAGGGTCATAGTCATGGATGTAACGTACCTGTGAGGAAAATGAAACACATTTTTAAATAGAAAACTTTCATAGAAATTAGAATTACATTTTTCTCATGATTCGCTTAACATGCTCATGATGCATTAATCTAAGACTATAGCCTTTACATTGCGAATATTTTTACCACTGCCTGTTGAGATGTGGTAAGTGTCGAGGCAAGTGTTAACGATGTTTGTTATTACTAACATTCAGGATTGCAATAGTGGCAAGTATAATGTTGTTTGTGGCGTATAATGTATGGTTCCATATTTTAGCATAGAGACAGTCGGCTTCGCCTCGAGTTCACAATTGACATCAAGTGCGATAATATACCTTCATCCTCTTGAATCGTATGAGATTTAAAAAAATTTTGACGCTTAAAAAGCATTTGAAATCGGAAGGATACTTTGGACACAACTGGCATTTCCCCTTTGAATTGCCAAAGAAATTCGTTGAATTAGGAAATTCTTTGAGCGGCGATCTCGTTTGGATTAATTTCTTGCTAATTTGGTTAATTAAATTGAGCGAATCGCTTGACCATGGTCCAAAGGATTCCACTGCAAATGCTACGAACTTGTAATTTTGAGATTTTATATACAAATAGAGCCCATGTTTTCGATTTTGCGCAAATTCGGCTGCTGAACCTGATTGCACTGGAGATAGGTGTATGTAACTGTCAGCTACTGTATCTATACAAGTGACGTCCCAAACCATTGACTGTCCTTTTTCCCATGAAATTAACGTTAAATAAAGTAAATGGAGAATAAAAAATAAAATAAAGTTTTTATAATCTGCATACACTCTCGGAATTTTGAAAACTGACACATTTTCTGTTTTGTGGTTTACTGGTTTTTGTGTGAATTTTACATGTATTTTTATATGGAGAAATCAACAACTCACATAAAACACAGAAACAGAAAATGTGTCGGTTTTAAAAGTTCCGTAAGTGTAAATTCATGTTTTACTTGTACACTAATATTGAAGCGACATTGTTTCTTGATTGTAAGTGGCACTAATATATAATGACCAATGACGATAAAATGTCAGTGAATTGTTTCATGAAATCGCAGTTACTCTGTTTTCTTAAAATTTTCAAAAATAATTTTGGGAAAATCTGGAACAAAAAGTCGGAAAATTTGGTTAAATGTAAGAAAATTCAAGAAAATATGCGAAAATGCTTTCCCAAAAATAGTTCATGAAAATTACATAAGCACAAGATCATATCTATAGTTAAATTATTGAGATAAGGTGTACGTTCTTACAAAAATGCAAACTTTAGGTGTATTTACACTGACAGAGACGACAAGTGTACTAGTATTATTTGGCATTTCTATGTACTTCCCAGATATCTAACTGTGACCCAACTTTCCAGATATCTAACTGTGGCCCATATTACATCACAATGGAATTACCTAGTTATTAAATCTAATACTTCCATCGATTTGAGCATTTCTCCTTAGCTCTGTAATTATAAATTTAAAATATTTCACAGATCACCAGCATATCATCAGAATCTGTTACTTCTTTTGTTGGAAGTTTTAGTGACAAGTTGATACTACGTCGCCTTACTTTTTAACATTTTTAAGAAAACAGTTTCTGTCTTTTTAAATTTCTGCTGAAGTTAAGTTTCCATTCTAAAAACTAAAATGCAAAAGATAAGAAAAAAAAAACAAAAACCTCATTAATAAGTTTGATTATTACGAACCGAGCCATACACAGCGAATGGTTCGTTCAGAAATATCACAATTTAATTGACATATTGTACGCAGAATCTCATTTAAGAAAATGGTTAGCAATAATAATCCATACTTCCTTTCGTAAAACGTTCTTCCTACACACATCTTTTCCATTCATTCAAAATCGAATATGAATACGAACTTAAAGTTGCAGAGAATGCTAAAATGATATCCTGCCTTGCATCAATTTTAATTTAACTGCCGACATTTATTTTGATGATTTCTTTAAAGGTAATATCCACGATAACCATTCGAATATATGCATAGCATTAAAAATGAAATGCCTGTAAAAAAAAAACCTAACTAAAGTTGCAATGTTTTTATTTATTGCTTTCGAAACAGGTATTATTCCATTTGAAATGTTGTTTGTGTTGCTCATTTTAGTTGTGATAAATGCAGTGCCAAAAATAAATACAAAAATTGTTTAAAACTAATTTAGTAACAAAATTTATATACATACCCTGCGTGCAATACAACACAAATAAGCAAATTAAATTTTTAAATTAAAAGTTCATTTGCAAATTGATAGATATCACACATGGCCAAAGTCATTCGAAATATAATTACTATTTCCGTAATAGTTGTTAATAAGGCTCACCGATTCATAATTTTTTTTTTTCGTTTGTTTTTGGTTTTCCAACCAAAGATCTTCTCATTTTAATAATATTATTAACAAAAACCCGTTGGCCTCGACGCTTGTAATTTCCGTGTGCTATTAACAACATAATAATATTTTATATTAAAAAAGAACAAATTTGTCTATGGGGGTCGGCACGCGTATGCATTAAAATTGAATTCCCGCAGGTTTTCGGTCCCCTGCCGCCTTTAGCCAAATGGCCTCCTATAGGTGTTTTTATAAATATTTTCTCTCGACGATGAAGGTTTTTCTCTTACTTACCATCCATACTGTTGATATGGCACCAAATTGAAACGATCTTTTTATTGGAGACCGAATGTTTGATCTTGATATCTTTATTTTCAATGAAAATTGTTTGTTTTTATAATGTGAACTGTTTTCGTATATTAAAATGTGTATATTGTGGGTTATGTAGAAACGCACAGAACACAACAAATGATTAATTTGTATCAAAAACGAATGAGCACGAATTGAAACGCAATATTATTATATGAATGATATATGAGTTATTTGAGATCTGCATGCAAGCAAGTAATAATATTTGCACAAATATTTCAGCATGTCTCAATTTTCATATTTTTTTTATTTTTGTAAGTTTAGTTGCAATGTAAATAACTTGTTGAAAGTCTATGCTACAATTTGTAATATCCTTTCAAATGATGTTGGCTCTGCATAAAGTGTTTGTTCAACGGAAATATTTTTCTTTTCATATTGGTCAAAGACAGGAAATTTCATCTTTAAATTAACTTTTTGGAAGATATATTGAAAGTCGTACTTTTGTACTGCACGATTTTATACATATTAGGAAGACACACAGTTCATCTAGGATATATTAGGGAAAGAAATTTTTATAGACTGAACGATACCAAAGATATGTTAGTGTGAAGAACTCAATTGCAGCACTGAACAATACGTAAACTGTAAACTGTAAGTATATATCTAGTTTTATCCGAGTAAAACGTTCAAATATGATCCAACAGAGTGCTAGAACAATACCCTCCCTAGCAACCAAACTTCGTTTTGACGCAGTCAAAATACCACCTTATTTTGACAAATGTGACACTGACTTTTTTAGAGTTGCCGTGCCGCATTTTTTTAAGCAATATTGACGTCACACGAAAAAGGCAAATTTTAAACTTCATAAAATGACGGAACAACACACAAAAAAGACGTCGAAATCACAAATTATTCATTTTCGAACACCGCAATGGTAACAGGAAACAGTAAACCACGAAACAGAAAATGTGTCGGTTTTCAAAATTCAGTGACTGTACTTCATTTAATTTAGTTTTAACAGTGTAAAATTTTCTATGACAGAAAACACTGTACAGTTTCACCACCTTAATTTTCCTAGTTTGGTTGCTAGAGAGGGTATTGGCTAGAACAAATGAAGTACGGGACCTTCATATATATTCACACAAGTACGATGCTCGTTTCAAAATATATTGTCCCGTCGATTTGCCGATTAAAATCTCTTTTTATGCTCACTAAAAGAAAGGTGATGCAACGTAATCTTACATTTCGCCGATTAAAGTTATCAATGAATAGGTCGAAGTGCCAGAAATAGTTCAAGTCAGAAATGATATGTTCTCCGATTACAAACGGAACGCATTATTACCAACATCATAGAATCCGGAAGTATTTGGTACAAAATCTTGTACTTCATTAGTTTCAACATGAATTTTACGATATAAAAGAAGACTAAGTCAGAGAACATCGCTTATTTCTGTCGCTGTTATTGCTAACATATGTAACTTTTAGTGGTGGAGTTACTTGTTGCGGTATCTGGCACAAGAAGTAAAAAGATCAAATTTTTAAAATCAATTTTTTACAATATTGCACCCGCAAATTTAATGCTACATTGTTAGCTCTGTCCGAAGCTCTGTCATCAACTTAATTTCCCCTTCTACGAAACTTTGGTCTTTTACGTAGTTGAAAAGTTGCAAATTTCAGAACTGTCCATAACTCATTACCATCCTTGCACTAATCTCTTTTGTACGTCTAAGACGAATGATTTTCCACAATTTCGATGGTAATACATTTGTACTACAAAATCAATTAAATTTATTCAGCTTATGAGAACAGACATTTTTTTTGTGAAACAGCAAACCTTCAATTAAAATACTCTACCTGTTAATGCACGTGGAAACAAAACATTCTCTTATGTAATCTAATACATTGAAGAAATCAAATACCTTATATAAATGCGCACATGAAATTCACAATGCAATGAATATTATTAGTTCCTAGAATCTTACTGTTCAGCAGCAAGTGTACCAGAACTTCGTAATTCTTTTATCCATTTTTTCGAGAAAATAACAAGACTCCGTTCAAGTCCTCGGTACAAAACACCTCTACTCCGTAAAAATTAATTAAGCTCTTCAACAAAATAATTCATAAAAAAGTGTATAATCATGTCAAACACGTGCCTCGGTACTTCAATATTGAAATGTATCCGTTTAGCTGCCGTTAGTCAAAAATAATAAGATACATTACCCACACTCACTTGCATATTATTTACTAGGAAATTCACTTATGGCTTATTGATAAAAAGCCAAAGCAACGAACTAAAACATTCGCCACGTGCCGTTCGGCAAAGGTTATTGTATGTGCCTGCCGTAAAGTAAACAAGAACTGAAAATAATAACCAATATTGTGTTGATATGTTGAAGTAGGTGGTTGATGCTTAATATAAACACAAGACATAAGGCAAAACCGCCTCTTGGGTTATGAAATTAAAGGATGAGAAAAGAGCTGATAAACGAACAACGGTTGTTGGATATGAGTGGAGTATCGTGTAAGTTCAGTCAAATTGAAATAGAAAACCTATACAGCACGTTGCTGGTGATACGCTAATTATTTCAGATAATTTGGTACACTCACTTATTAACGTATGCTCGTGAAATTGAATTGATTAATTTAGATTTTGCAGAAATTAATTACCTTGGAAAATTTGATTGTTTGAAATTAGTCATATAAGAAGTACTTTGAGATCCAGTTGAGGAATTCAGACAAGTCTTTATTCATCGATGTATGTCAGTACTCTACTCAAAGAATTGTTTAACATATGGCTTGAAAAAGAACCGATTTTTTACAACTTAGCCTAAACGTCACTCTTCCGACTTTAAAAAAAACGGAATTGAAGACTCATTTGATTTCACAGCATTTTAAGATTTTCTATCATTCCACTTAACCAAGCACCGAAAAGCACCTCTTCTTATCATATATAAATTGCGGAGCAGTAGCATTATTAGTACATTACGTCCATGGTTCCAACTTTTTATTTTGACGTTATAGCCCAATCCGAAACCCACTCTGTCAAAAAAAAAAATGGAAACCACGGACGTACTATACTTTACGTGCTTCTGATCGGTAAATGTGAAAATTAACAAAAAAAATTGCATCTACCGTGCAGAAGCACCTAATTTTTTTCGTGAACTGTAAATAACGAATGCTTACAACACAGGTTAGGTCAGTGGTCGTGGTCAATAATTCTACATCCTAATTGTTACCGGTTAGTCAACCGCTGGCGATAACGATGACGAAAATGAGCGAATAATTACGCCTAGTATTCTATTATACCGAAAAATTTTTAACTAATGAAGTACAATGCTATGCATATGCATACGTCCGATACTAACTTTAAACAAACGAAGTGAAAAGCATTTGTTGCGTAAAGATTGTACTAAATACTGTGTAAACTTAAATCAATAAAATCAAATAAAAATTTCAATTGTAATTGTCAGTACAACCAAAAATAGATATTTATGCTACTAGAACTGTAAAACTGTATCTTGGTTCGAGAAGAAGTCGAGAACTTTGTTTACTACATCGAGAACCGAGATATCGTTTTGCAGTACTTTTAGCATAAATATTTTTATATAAAGAGCTACTGAAAGTTCGCTTGCTCTACCGTAAAGTGCGACTGTTTGTGGTTCCATAGAGGAAAGTCGAGCATATGTGATTATAAATTTCGAATCATCACAATTCTATAATAAGTCGTTGATCTGTTCATTGATCAATAGCATCAAAGTATCGGTACTCGTAACATTTGACGGATTGCTGGAGCATTTGATATAGACATAGATGACAATAATAAGCAATGATCTTTAGTTGATGTCGTCTTACATGGAAATATACATGTTAAGACAAGCGAAGTAAAGGATTTTACTTGCAGCCCTCTGCGAAAATGAAATTTTCGCAAGGAGCACACTATTGATTCTTGCGATGATTTTCATTTTCGCAAGGCCTCGTCTTCGGCTCTGGCTACAAACCTCCATCTAGGAAAAAAATCTCGAAACAAGCACGTAATGTACTATTATTTCACCTTGTCAAAAATTCTTAGTCCAAATCATATAATATCCGTTAACCGTAATATTCGAGCGTTATTTTACATGGAATTACCAATATAAATTAAAGAATTACCGTTATATTCTCCCGATATTTGTAGATATTGGTCGAAATTGATTGAAATAACGCTAAATGTATCCAAAATATTTGTAAAGAGAAAAATCTCAGAACTTCCGTTGCTGAAATATATTATCCCATTTGATAACTATCATTTAAACTATTAAACAAAACCACCAATACCCACAACACTACCGAAATACGAATGTACATACTATGCAAGTATACCTAACATAAATTCGCTGAATAGCCTCCAACAGCCTAACTAATTTTCTTTTTGAAGAATTATCTGCTTTAATCAAATTAAATTAGTGTTTGCGTATTAAAATAATACACTTTTTGTGGTTATTATAGTAATTCTCTCGCCAGGTAAACGATATTCGCCTGTGGCCTGTTAAAAAAAACTTAAATTATGTATCAATTAATCAAATTGACTGTGCCGTGGTAGATCTGAACAGACACAAAAAGGTGACTACAGAACTAAATAGCAATCAAATGATGATATATTTCATTTTGATTTAATAATTAAATGGGAAAAGGAGACCTTTTCCTACAAAATGTACACGCTGTCATATAACGAAATGAACAACAACCAACAAAAAAATCATTTAAATTAAAGGCATTTAACCATCAAATCAGCACAATTTAAGCACCGTAAATTTGGAAGCTACTTTAATTTGTTGCTGTGGGCCATTCTATGGATTTAACACAAAAACTCACTTTTAAAATCGGATTCACAGTGCACAGATGCGTAGAAAAGATGATACAAAAAAGATCTCTCTCGGTAATTTTTTTCTTCTTCACTAGTAATTTAACCGAAGGCTAATTTTATAATTAAATATATATTTTATCTTCGTATTAACGACCGTATCAAATAGACAAAACAAATTCGTTTATTATGCTTAGCCATCAGACACACCAATTTTTCGGAGCTATATGAGTGCTTCTGGAAAGTATATCAGCGAAGTGAAACTTTCATATTTCTTTCTGAATGTTAAAGATACATTAGATAGATACATTCAAGCGAACATTCATAGACAACTATTTCACTGTTTCACTAAACGATATCGCTGCCATCGTATAGCACATGACTACTGGAATCAGGATCACAAGGCTCAACGAGTCAAAACGCCAGCATCACACAATGTACAGCGAGCATTAAACTGTTACAGACGGAAATCATATGACCAGTATTATTATCGGATCTATTACTTCCATCGATCAAAGTATTTTTAATATGTTGATTTCAAATCTTGTACTTCATTTTTTTTAGCATTTATTTTTCTATATAAACGACCATATTACCCAGAGTTTGTCATTATTTTTGTCGTCGTTATCGATAGCAGATGAGTAGCCGTTAGCCGTATAGCACGTCAAATGCAAGTGACTTACGTTATTGCTGGAACCTGCTGACGAATGGTGAGATAGAAGAAACAACCCCGAGAAGTGAATATTGGGCTGGTCAACGCAAAACAAACATAAAACTTTCCGTCTCGCGACTGTTAAATCCATTTATTTGACCTAGTCTACCTCTATGTATTTGACTAAAAAAAAATAAAAGCGTCGCGCCTGCGATCCACTGAAAAACTTACGAAAAACAATCGGTACTTCTCAACAACAACAACAAAAATAGAGAAAATAATTCCTCTTCCTTCCCCATGCATGATATTCTAAGTGACAGTCGAACAACGAATTTATTTTGTTTTTGTCCTTCAATACAAATATCAGTCGAATGACCGAAGCTTTTTAGCCCCGTACGAAGTACGAAGGGGCTTATAGGATTATGATGCCGTGTGTAATTGATGGAATTCGAAGCAGACGGTAAGGGCAAAGTGTTTGCCTATGTTCATAGATGACGAATCCGCAATAAAAATTTGGGCCATCTGTCCGTCTGTCTGTCACGTCGATATCTTGAGTAAATCAAATCCGATTTCAAAATTTTTTTTCCCTGAAAGATAGTCAAAATAGTGAGGCTAAGTTCGAAGATGGGCGATTTTGGGTCGACCCCTCCCGAACTGGGGCCCCATAAGTGATTTAACGTTTTCCGAAGATATCTCTGGCCATTTAAAGGCTACACTTGTAAGTGATACGTCAAATGAAAGGTATTTACAATATTGATCGACGAAAAAAAAGTTTATGGAAATTTGATGACCGACTCGTGAGTTAGACCCCTTGGTGTGAACTAGTTACAGGGCAGCAACCCGTTTTTGCTTGAACGTTGGCCAAATTTGAACGGATTTAGATAGATTTTGCTTTATTAGATAGGTATTGACCGTACCAATCAGGGAAAAAAAAGTTCATGAAATTCGGTTCACCGGAGCGTGAGCTAGGTCTCTTGGAGTGAGCATATATGAGGCGACTCGGCCGTAGAGTGAAGGTGGTGTTTTTTTTGTTAATATCTCGAGTAAAATTTGACCAAATTTCATGATTTTTTTTTGTTTGAAAGGTACTAACGAATGTAAAGCAGCCGTACTACTTTCCACCTCCTAACAAAATGGACGTCGGCCGCCATTTTACATTTTTGTAAAAACAATATAAATCGGTGAAAATAATTCTTACAAAGTTATTGATCAGTGGGAAGTGATTGGTTATGTGTGTGTGGTGTTTCAAGGATCCCAAATATGGATATCTATATATAAATATATATAGTATATTGAGCTATATAACGGAATAGATAGTTATTTTGAGCTATATACTAGCATATTTATCAGTAAATTGTTTATTTATAGGTTAATATAGGACTGAGGAAATTGTAGGTCAATTTGAAATTTGTGTTACGTTTGAAAGGAACATCGTACGGAGCTTCGTAATTGCGCTATGCGCAATTTTTAAGACGTACAAATTTCATAAGAATTTTACTTTACCGACGTTTATGGGAAGAGTAGGGCTACGGACGAACTAGGGTCACGTGCGCAATAGATGTACGGGTTCGTACGGGGCTCAGTCGCAGCAAACGCTCCGACTGTTCTGACGCCTCGTTTCATTTAAATTTCAGATATCGCTTGACCAAACCTAATTTCACCTCCTTAGGTTGTTTCTTCCTAGCTTGTCAGCCATTACCTTCCCTACTCAATTTCGGTGTTAATGCTCGCTGTACGTTATGTGATGCCGAAGAGGTAGACTTCCTAGAGGAATTATGACCCTTGAGAGGGCCCATGTGTGATGCTGGCGTTTTGGTTCGTTGCGCTTTGTGAGACGCAACGTTAAAACGCCCTCATGGCTTTTTGTCGTTAAAAGGTCTTGGGATGATTAAACCGGATGGTATGGCTGTGAGTACGAACTTGCCGAGTTTCTTTGTTTTCTGCTATTGCCGTGCGTCTGCACGATTGTTTCAGTTATTTTTTTATGTGAAGTTTTCCGCTTCTCCTGCAACAAATTGGGATTTTTTCACAAGTTGCCTTTCTCCGATTACTGTTTCAGAGACCTGAGGTCATGATCATGTGCTATATAATTGAACTTTATTTGACTATAATCCGTCGACTAAAAAATTAATTATTTTTCTGTCGACACCGTTGAACAAAATTTTCGTTTCCGTTATCGCCCTTAACAATTTTAGATCTATCTCAATTTTACTACATTGAGCACTTGTTAGAAAAGAAAGCAAACCTTCACTTTGCACTTTTGAAAATTTCTATCCGAAAATCTAAATTTGTACAACTTTCGGTTGTTCCGTTGGTATTCCATTTTCCGTTTCCACAGTCTTTCTCTTTGCAACAAAAACCGTGCAAAATAAAACCTTAAATGTGACCATAAAGCAGAAAAAAAATATTTCCCAGGTTATGAAACTGATAACGACCATGCTCAACCATCTTCCTTCTGTCCAGTCTAATACAATCAGAGCTGCATTGATTGCAATATGAAACATACTTACAACGAACCAACAGCTAGTGGAGCAACAATAATTTTTTCCCTGTTAAAGAAAATTGGTTACCAATTTCTACGAACATTCTTGTAGGTACATCAGTTCATTATTCTCACATTATCAGCAGAATTATCTTCAAATTTTTCATTGCGATGTTGACTCCAATTCGTATAAAATCTGACCGAAATCAGAATTAACTCAATTGAGGCTCCAAGGAAGAGAAATGTAAGTACTGTTAAAGATGATTAAACGAGACTTTAAAAATTAATTTTCCCTAAATGAAACCAGCTGATCGATCGCACTCATGGTGTTTAAATGAGATGAATCCGATTTTTCCAGTTGATCGTACACCGCTTTCTCTTTGATTCCAAACACAATCATATAAATAGGCACGGACGATTTCAATAGGAAAACAGCCTGAAATAATCTCTTCGTTATAACCATATGAGACTTTGAACAACGTTGAAATTCAAATAAGCTCACCGAATCGATGATCAAAATTAAACGGAAAATCATTGGCCAACACATTTTCTTGAAATTTCCCATCTGTAGCTGAAGCACAGCAATGAGTGAAGCGGAAACAATTTTAAAGTCGAACTAAAATATAACTTGTGATACTGTAGTAAATTCCGACTTCTATTCAATGAAATTTTTAAAAGAATATTTCTTGTCAATGCCAATGCTAATTACAAATCGTTGATAACGAATTTAATTTATAAAAACAAATTCGCTTGATATAAGTGGTACTTGTGAGATAATAGTTGTTGTAAGCTTCTAGACAAATACTGAGGAATCGTAAGAATTGTATACTGAGTGATATGAGAACGATTGCGTGATAAATTTCAAACAGGCCGAATTACTTACTAGGTGTTCGATGGTTGTGTATTCGAAAATGGCGCCCCCAAAAAATCAAAGTTTGAAAATTTTCGAGTAGCCGTACCTTCCCTTATTCTTAACCTATTACAGACGGCAAGCATATGACCAACATTACTATCGAGTTTATTACTTCCATTCTTCCATCGATCAACAGTATATTACTTCCGAGGTTCCAAGTTGTGTATTTGATAAGTGGGGTGTTTCAGCCCGACTCGAATGGGAGGGCTGTATTCCCCACTAATCAAATACACAACTTGGAACCTCGTAAGTACAATGCTTTACGTGATTAGGCAATGTAAATGAAAATGAAACATGCCGTAACACGTAAAGTATTTTTAATTGGTTGATTTCAAATCTTGTACTTCAATTTTTTAACATGCATTTTACTATATAAAGGACCATATTAACCAGACCTTGCCATTATTTTTATCGTTGTTATCGATAACAGATGAATAGCCGTACCTTCCCTGCTACATCTCACCTTTTTTTCCACTTGGATCTTGATTTTAGCCTTCCATGAGGTCTGAACTAAGATATAGAAAAGAAAAAAGTTGAAAAAGTTTGCTGGTCGGGTTTTTGTGAGTCATCAAGTTTCGTCGAGGCCAGATTTTCCAGAATTTTCAGCATGAAAAGAACGTATTGGGATTGGGATAGCTCATTGGAGAGGTATACAGCGTATTCATTAATATAAACATTTCCAAGGATAAATTCAAATTATTTTGAGCTATTGCTGTTGCAAGGCCTAAAAATAGGCAAAAAATTGCATGCTAAATTTTACTCTCTTTGACAGCTGTCACTACGATCACTCATGCTTGCATTGCGTTGCTTAAAAGTGTGCTACATAATACTGTCAAAATGGCATAAGAAGCTGAGGTCTGACAGCTATTTCCATCCACCTTAATTTGCGGTCATCATTCGTGCACGCAGGTCTCGATAATAATAATTTCTCATTTAATTTTTGCTTCAACCAACTAAACAAATTGTTTTTCACTCAAAGAATAATTGGAACATTTGTCGGAGGTCGGAGATTGTTAATTGTCTTGTTCAAAACAAAACATTTAATGACCTTTTCTTCCAGCTTATTGGCACAGCAACGAGTTTATTACCCGTATGCTGTCGTCGTATCGAACTTAATGATCAATTGTGTTTTGAATCGTCGATAACAAAAATTAACATCAAAATTACATTTTGAGCATTTCCCAGGATTTTCTGATGTTTTCTGAAACGTGTGTAAATACTTTCGACAAGCCGAACATTATCATATTATTATCAAAAGAGTATAATGCACTGTTGAGATATCACGATGTAATGCAACCGCTAACATTAATATCGAAGTAAAATGTAAAAATTATTAAATTTAACCATCCCCTTCTACTGTAATTTTCGTTACGGAGCATTTATTCGCTACAGATAAACACATAAGATGCATAATTTCTTTGTTTCTTAAATGCCGGATACCTAGACACACATGTCGTTATTTATGTTATTAATAAATTTTATCGGTTGCAATGTAAATGCAACTTCAGAATATCCTGATAACCCGGGGGTTTCTGTTTATCACGAAGTTTAGTTTCAGATCCAATCATAATTTCGATTTTTCTTCTGTGCATTTTTTATTATTATTTCTTTCTTTTCAACATTAAAGACCAGCTAAATAATTTTTTTTTTCTTCATTTTAGCTCTCTGTGATAAAGCATTGTCGAACAACTTCTGCAGTTTATTTATTTTCATTTAATTAAACTCTGTGTGCATCGAGTGCACAATGTGTATTGTTGTACTAATAACACTACCAATTTAACGATGATTTTTATTGCATCTCTTAAAAGAGGACGCGAAAGGAATTTTTGGGGAGGGGAATAAGTGCGCTGGAAACTAAGTATCGGTAGATTATATTATCAAAACATTTAATTCAAATGCTAGGTCTTGAAATAAATAAAAATTCAAAGAAAAACCGAAGATATGTAAAGCCTTCCAACATTATTTCTGTCCTTGTTTGTGTGGTTCTGCTTCAGCTGGTCAATGTTGTACAATTTGTTTCATTTGTGTCTCCTTCGATATGTCTCCTCAAGTGTGTGGCTCTGACAAGTACCAATCGCTAAATTCAGAGATTAATGTGATTCAAAAAGTATAGGCGGGAGTAAGAAATGCCAAAAATTATTTATGAAAGACCCTGGTGTGAGTACCAATTTTAAGAATTAGTATTTCGTACTAGAAACCAATTTATTAGTGATATGGTGGTCTCTAACGCAACACTAATGTTGTAAGGTACTTCAAAACGGCTTATCTTAGTTATCCATCAACAACGACAGAATATGCAATACACTACACTTTGATTAAATGTCACCTTATGCATAGCAACATCTTTTCCTTCATTAGTTTTAGCGAATATTAAACTAATGAAGTAAAAGATTTTGTATCCATCACTCAGGCGATACTTTTACCGAACGAGGAAACAGATTTGATGACTACATACTTAGTCGTTTGTTAAAGTGGTAATTGTCACAGTATTCCATCGATACAATCCTATAGTTGTTTCTTCAACGAGAGAAAAAAGTTGAAAATTACATTTTGAGTTCGACCGATTAGAGCGTAGCGAGGGCCACAAGTCACCCAAGAAAATTGCAATTGAAGTTTCTGCGTAGGGGAGAAAATTACTGTTTTCTCGTCTGAGTTTAAAAAAATAATATTTGTGGTATCAGTAATGGGCCCTAGAGGTTTATTTATTTAATTAAATTGTCAATAGAACTTTACTGTGACAAAAAAAAATCTACAATTACATGGGTTGTAATTGCTCACACAGTACAGTATATGTCTGTCTCGACATTTTTTTTTATTTATTTAACAATTTACTATATTGGATATGAATTTTTTGTCAATAAAATGTATCAAAAAAAAAGGAATTAAATACATTTTAAAATCGCAATGGCGAATGCTGTAACAAACCTGACCAATGCCCACATCATATTGCTGCTCAAAGAGTAGCAGCCTCTTTGTCTCTTATGCGACATATTCAACGGCACACAGAAGAGATTGTGTGTACGTTCAGTGTTGGTTGTATACACTTATATTATAAGATGCTGCAATCCATCGCATTTGGTAAAAGGCAAATGCTGCTACTACACCATAATATATAAACTTGCCAGCAGTTGAGATGGGATACACTCTCGTATGTACGTATACATAAATCTCGTTATTTACAATCGAATAAAAGAAGGGATAAGAGGAGGTTACCGAAGGCGTGTTCATTTACCGATATGTTTTAGGCGCCGTATACCCCGAAGCTTTTACGTTCGGGCAGTAAGAATCGGTCGATTGCGCAGTGTGTACGGTGTGCGCGTTTTATCGTTGTAAACAGAAAACTCTATTTTCCCCAAATTGGAAGAAATATAAGGCGCTTTGATAAGTGTATTCGGTGGTGTTTTCTTCGGTGAAAAGTTTTTTTTTGCTGCAATGTTCGTAATGTTGAATGTTTTATGAAAAGAGTAAATAGCACACAGCATATACTCGGAAAAGTGATCGAAATCCTTACCATAACTTTTTTTAAGGGTTATAGATTATTTTCATGAATAAAATTAATGTTTCGGAATGTTTAAAGTATATAAAATCTGGTAATTTTCTCACAACGTCGCGAAATGTGAAAGCTTCCAAAGTTCACAAAGCTTCAGTATTAATATAATGGCTGTACTGATAAATGTGATTCGGTATTAAATTATCATCTAGTTAAAATCTAATTTTTTTAATTTTAAATGACAAATTTAATTAGACAAAAACAAAGCCTTAAAATGTGCCAATACTTTAACTTATAGTTCAAATTTTAAAAGTTTTTTGAAGTGAAATCGATAACTTAAAAAAAACCGTTTTTCTTATTTCGTATGATTACATGTCCCATTTCATCAAAATAGAAAAAAATAAAATCAAAATCATTGTTTGTGCCTGCTAAACCGAAACTATGAAAATGATTTATAATTAATTGGTTTTGTTTTGAATGAATGCGAACACACATTATCAACTGGATCCGTTAATTATGTTTTAGTGCCTCTTACTTGATAAAAAAAAGGATAAGGATATACAATCGAACAGTTCCATTTCATTCAGACGAGTGTCCCATATGATAGCTAAATAGTTACATAAACAACTGAAAAGTGATCAATAAACTAAACTAGTTTGAAGAGTTGGTAGATAGAAAAGTTTGAATTATAATTCTATATTGAAAGTTGAAGCCAAAAATTAATATTTGTTTTGCCTAATAAACAATAGATTCAGCAACAAATGCATTTCTTTCAAAGGACTAATCCGGAATCGGATCAAAAATACATAATGGTATGCTCTACAGACTCGCTGATATTAATTTTTTATCATTTTTTTTGAAATATTATTAAATCAATTTTAATTGATATGAATATTCATATGTGCTGTTGTGGTCGGTCGAAATGATATAATTTATTATCCGTGTACACCATCCATTCATACATATATACATAACTATCGCATAGCCACTATAATGCCATGTAATTTCTTTTTGTGTATGTTATTAACTAAAACCTGAACTCGTTTTATGCATTATGAGCATTCATTTTATGATGAAGTCGAAACCAGTTTTGTCATTGGAAGTGCTTCTTTTAATTGAAGTACGTCTCGTCTGTCGTCAAAAAATATTTCTTTTTGTAATAATACCTAGATATAGTTAAGCAGTTAATTCTGTTTTGCATGCAGAAAATGCACACCAGTTTAAAACCTTGCCACATAACCATTTTTAACGTAAGGTTGAATTGATGGTTTTGAGAGCGAGTTAAATGATTTAATTATAGCAATACCGGGACTGATTAAATAGTATTGTTGGTTTTAAAGATTTAATTATCTAATGGCTCTGATACCACAGCTGTATGTAAAGTCAGTGCCAATAAAGACAGGCATTTGATTTTGTCAACGCTTGTGTGAAATGCAATTAAAAACAATTTGCGTGTAAAGACTTGCACAGATAAATCAATGCACATAATGTCCTAAATTGCAATATTATTATGTTAATTTATCAATAAAAGTAGTGAATTAATTATTGGTAGACCGCAGTGAACGTTTGTTCTAGTAGAACGTAGATTCGATGACTGTTATTTTACTAATTTTTTTTTTAAATGATCAACATTCTAGTTATTTGGGCCTTCCAAAAACTCATTGAAATTTTTGATGTTCTACTCCGCTTAACATGTACGAAGATTACTACATAGTTGTATGAAACAACAAACAGGTCATGGTTTCATAATTCAATTTATTATACTCCTCTCTACTTTTAGATTCAGAATCTACTACTTCATTTGTTCTGAAGTACTTTATAATAGAAAAGATGTTGAAAAGAAGTTTTGAAAATGATAAAAATATTTCCTGATAGAACTTGTATAGTCACAAAATATTTAGTTGTAGTACGAGGGCTAAAATTCATAAAAAAAAACCTTTGTCAATCAAAAGAAAATCCCTAGAAAATCCTTCGAAATTTTACGAAAGTAAAGACTCAAGAAAATCCGAAAAATCATAGCCTTCAAAAGAATCAAGAAAATCAAATTAAAAGAAGAAAATCCTTGAAAGAAAAATCCTTTGAAAATGCATCCAGAGTCAGTAGAAAATCCTTGGAATTTGGTACTACATAACACCCTAATTCATTGTTTTGTGTTACTACCTCATGAAAAAATGTTGCAAAGCGTCATCTAAATCCATTCGTTGTACGTATAATGATTTTATGAAATTTTGATAAATAAAACCGTTTTGAATTGAATTTAAAATCCTTTAAACACGATGGGAAAATCCTTAACAATTCTCAGAAGATTGTCTTTTTCAAAATCCTTTGTCAACGAAATTTACAAATATCTTCCCCTCGTTGTAGTGCTTGGTTGGAGTGTAGATGCATTTGTTATATATTTTTTATTGAAAGTTCTTATGAGACATAACGGATGGCTGCATTTTGTTTAATTTTTTTTAAAAGTGAAACAATATATTCTGATTCCCTTAGAGTAATTACTCTAAGCTGATTTCCTGTAAATTCCTAGAGATTCATCGGGAATTAGTCTACCTTTTCCTCTCACAAAAAGCCACAAACTTGGCCTTATGGTGAGGTTATATTGATGTAAATATAAATAGTAAATTTGCCGACGGAAGCATATGCTTAACATTTTTGTTTTAATCATATTTTGATACTGTCAATATTTAAAAAAAAAACTTAAAAATAGTGTTTATATGTGATATCTGCGAAAACAACGAAAAATTGAAAAATCAGATGTATATTTGGTGACCGGCGCGAAAAATAGCCGACGGACTGCGATACATCATTATAATCAATTTCAACTTAACAATCAAATTTAAATCATGTTAACAAACAACTAAATAAAATCTTCCACTGTTAATGCGTTGTCAATAAAAACCAAAAATGTTTCCAAACAACGTTATGCACCATATCAACAAACACTTTGCAAATTCACCGCATCATTTATATTCGATATACACGTTTTCGTTCACGACTCTTAATTTGAACAATTTATTTGTAAATAATACTTTGCATGTCTAAAATTATTGTAATTCATCATCCATGGTTTCTTTATTAAATGCATCATTATTTCCATGTTGTACTCAAATTGATGAGTGCATACAGAAAAACGCTTGGAATCTTTCAAATTCCTCGGCATAAGAATTTACACTGTTGGTAAATATCGGTGATTTCACAATTTGATGAATTCTTCCACTATTGAAAATTTATCAAGGTATTTATCAAGGTGTTATGTGACTAACAATACGACTAATTTAATTTTCCCACCACTTATTATTTAAGCAATATTTAGATAATGTAACGTGTAGCCTCACAGCTGTGTTATAACTATAGTACCATCATTATCACATTCAAAAAATCAATCCAAACATTGACAGTGTAAAAATACGCGAGATCGAACTATATTGGCATAAACGAGAATCCTTTAAAATCATTTTTCGTGCATGCGTGTGCCTTAAAATTAAATCGTTTCTTCAGAGGTCAATAATTATTATATCTAAAATATCATGCTACAAAAAATGCATATTGAAACAATAGAATAGATTTGCTCAAAATTTTGATTTGTGAGAAATATTAGATTTGAGAATATTTTTTTCTGTTGAAATAAATATATACTTAAGCGGTTCTCGTGATATGTCGGTTGGAATCAGTTTCGAAAAAAAAAATTCTCGGAAATTTTTTGTGAGTGCATCCCTTTGAATAAAATATTTGTATAAAAAAGTGAATTTTTTATAATTTTGTGTGATTTGTATTAAGTGTAGCTGTAGATGAATGTACAAAAATTGATCGTCCTAGCAATATGCTGTAAGTACAAAAGGTTTCTTATTGACTGAGTCGAAGTGTCGAGTCAGTCTTGTAGAATCATCAAGTGAAATTAACTATGTGGTGAATCATTAATAAAGTTGAGCAATTCCGATAAAATTGAATTCTATGAAATTAACTATCTTGATTTCTGCTACATTTCAATGTTCGAGAGACTAGATTTCAGCAAAAGAAATTTTTAGGAGCATGAATCTATAATGTAAAGTGTTAAAGCACAAAATTTGCAATATAAACAGAAGCAATAATGAAAAATGGAAAAAAGTTCACAAGTTAATGTTGAACATGGTCAAATCACACAATGTCAACGGACAAACAATCGAAAACAAATAGATATGTTTAAATACAGCATAGGACATGAATATCGGCCGAACTTGGATTCATTTATATTGCAAAGTTTTTGCAACATTTCTCATTCTAGATTAACGATTTCTGCTACATTTCAACGTTGAGCGACTAGATTACAGCAAAAGAAATTTTTAGGAGCACGAATCTATAATTTAAGGTGTTAAAGCACAAAATTTCCGATATAAACAGAGGCAATAATTAAAAATGTAAAAAAGCCACAAGTCTGTATTGAACATGGTCAATAATCACACAATGTCAACGGACAAACAATCGAAAACTAATGGAAAATACAGCGTAGGAAATGAAGATCGTAAGAACTTGGCTTCATTTATCTTGCAAAGTTTTTGCAACATTTCACATTCTCGATTAACTTTCCCAACAATTTCGTCTGCTGAAATCTAGTCTACCTTCGTATCGTTATCTTCATATGCGACATTCCGAAATTTATCTCACTTAAGCTCATGAAAAACGATTCCTATCTCAATTATATAAGATTATCGATACATGAGACGGACGATCGAGGCTTGCCGAGATGGTCTCTAATGTATCGATACCCTGTTTATCTATCTATCTATCCTATTTTATCGTGTGAGCGAAAACAAGACAAAACAGTTGCACTGTACAATAATTTTCGATTCATCCTACCAGCAACGCACTTCAAGCAAGCTGCCAAATAGAGTACGTACCATTATGTACCACTTTGTATGAAATGGTTTTTTTTACAGTGTTTACAGTTATATGACACACTGTCAAGTTTCAGTACCATATTTAGAGTACCGCTAGACATTTGACGGTGATGTGACAATATGGCGCGAGTATTATAAAAAAACCGGTATCCGTTATTGTGAAGCTGAAACTTACTTGAATTCGCTGTGGTAAAAGCATGATATATAAAACTTCACACGGGTCTAAAAATCAAAACCATAATGCTACGATTAGGCAGTACAGTCGCCACTGTTGAAAAGTTGTAAAATAAAAAATTCTGGATCTTATATCGGACTATTAATACGGTCGTAACAATCTATAATCTTCGCTTTATTGACAAAATAAATTTTTCTCGGAAATTCTTTGTGAGTGCATGTAAACGAATGTACGAAAATTGATCGCACTAGCAACGAGCTGTAAGCACAAGAGGTTTCTTGATGACTGAGTCGAAGTGACTAGCCAGTCTTATAGATTCATCAAGTGCCAATTCCTAAATTTTTCTGCTTGATTTCTGCTATATTTCAATGTTAGAGCGAATAGATTTCAGCAAAAGAAATTTTTATGAGTATAAATCTATAATGTAAAGTGTTAAACATGATCAATGAACATGATCAATGAAATCAAATAATCACACAATGTCAACGGTCAACGGTCAAACAATCGGAAACAAGAGAAATACAGCATTGAAGATACAAAGAACTTGGCCTTATTTATATTGCAAAGGCTTTGCAACATTTCTCATTCTAGATTACCGTCCCCAAAAATTTCATCTGCTGAAATCTAGTCTACCTTCGTATCGTTGTCTTCATATGAGATATTTCGAAATTATGCCCCACCTTTTGGGTGGGGCAGGTCCCTTGACTGACTGACTTGACTGACTTGTATTTTCTCAATAGATCAGTGCAATTTTAACAAAAATATCATAGATTGATCTTGCTCAAAACAACTCTCTGTCTGATTTTGTCATAAACTGTTCACTCCTTTTATTTTAAAGAAAATCACTTTTCAGAATAAACATAGGAAACTTATATCCACATTTTCAAACAAAAGATGTCTGCTAAAATACGCTATAAGGAGCACGCATTTCTTGCCTTCCCCTTGAATAAAAATTAAACTCGTGTGAATACGGCCCTCACAAAGCTCACAGTCGTTGAAATTTTCTAGATTATAAGTTTCTTTAGCAAATGAATCTACTGAAAATTGTCCCATTTGCTCATGAATAAAGTAGGCAGCTCGTGTGGAAGTTCACACTCGTAGATTTTTTTCTAGCATAGACACCAGGAAATCACACATAATGTACATCATGTACCAAATGCTTCCAAATTTTTATTTTGGCCAGTGGGAACCGAGCCGAAGGCGGGTTATAATCCCACTTACCAAAATAACAACTTGGAAGCCGTTACATACTATATTTTATCTGCTAGCGAAAAAAACCACTTTATCTCCCTGTAAAACATAAAACATAAAGTCTACTTTGTGTATCTGTCTTTCGCGCTAGCAGATAAAAGTTCCAGATTTTATTGTAAGTGAAGTTTTTATCAGTTTGTGTGATCTGTATGTGTATGTAGTGTAGACGAATGTACGAAAATTGATCGTACTAGCAACGTGCTGCAAGTACAAGACGTTTCTTCATGACTGTGTCGAAGTGATGAGTCAGTCTTATAGATTCATCAACCTACATTGAACAATGGAATTTCATATATATTTTTTCGAACGCAGTCGAGTATGCCAAGTAAATGTAAAATTGTTGTAGAGTGAGTGATTTCCTTGTTATTGTTTGTGTGTTCCGTCTCATTATGATTCTTACGGCACAAAAAACGTAAATGGTAACTCGTGATGAAAGCAGAATTTTTCAGAACACGTCGTAAGCTTCGCCTCGTCAGAACAAGCTTACGACTTGTCCTGAAAAATTCAATTTTTCATCACTCGTAACGAAAAATACTATTTTAGGAGCATGAATCTAAAATGAAAAATGTAAAAAACTTCATTAGTCAATGTTAAACATGACCAATATTCAAATATTCACACGATGTCAACAGACAAACAATCGGAAACACCTTGAAATGCTAAAGTGCAGCATAGCAAATGGAGATCGGAAGAACTTGCCTCTAATTATAAAGCTAATTTTTTCAACATTTCACATTGTAGATTCACGTTTCCAATACATTTCTGTGTTGCCTGTGTTACCGCAAAGGAAATGAAGATCGGGGGAACTTGGCTCTACTTATATTGCAAAGTTTTTGCAACATTTTACATTATAGATTAACGGTCGCAACAATTTCATCTGCTGAAATCTATTCTATCTTCGTATCGTTATCTTCGTATGTGACATTCCGAAATTTCTCTCACTTAAGCTCATCAAAAACGATTCCTCCCTCAATTAAAACCGTTATCCGTTATTGTGGAGATAAAACTCGCTGACACAAGGAAATTTTCACTAACTGAAGGACTTGCATTCGTGGTGGTACAAGCGTGATAAGACTTCTCACGGTCTAAAAATCAAAACCATAATGCTACGATTAGGTAGTACAGTTACCACTATCCAAAAGTTGATAAATGAATAATTCTGTATTTTATATCGGACTGCCACAACGGTCGTAATAATATGTAAACTTCGCTTTATTGAAAGAATTAATTTGCATGGCATTCAGTAGAGCAATATCTTTCGACCATACAAACGTATCATACAACATCGACGACAATAATTAGCGATGAGCTCTTTTGTCTTATGAAATGTATCACTAAACAAGAGAAGTAACAGATTTTCATGATTAGGTCGACATGTGGTTCACTCAACGTTTATAGAATGTTAGATAAATCAGGTCAATCACTTTTTCGAATTTTCTTTCTTGCCGTCGGTGAACCGTCTTTATTTTTTTAGAACCTTCGTTTTAAAGAGAAACTCTGCAGATTAAGCTTAAGCAGTCAACTCAAGATTTTTATCTAGATTTGTGATTGTGACTCAATATTTACAATTTGTGTTCTATTGGCTGATTCTATAGAGATACGTAATGCCAGGCGTAAAGTCCTAGAGACTTGAAACTTGGAATACTCATGCGTTTTTTGGCGCGTCAGTTTTTTTAACCTGCTTACTTCGAGCAAAGCACCACTCTAATAAGCTAGTATCACTAGTTCACTAGTATTTTCTTAAACCAAAAAATTTAACTGAATTGTGTACAAGATGTCGAGCCCCTGTTAAGATATATTTTCTGTAAATTTTGAATTGTGTTTAAATTTTAACATTTCCTAAACTTTCGTAGGTATACCTTGAGGGTATGTTTCCTAATCAAATCAAAAACTGTATTGGTGACAGTTTGTCACATAGGTTCGAATATTAGTATATTTTCGTTCCTCAACAGACAATTCAAAATGATTCACTCGTGTGTGTGATAGCAACAAAATGTATGTTCGTTAATGACGTACATAATTATAACGAATCTACAACTATAACTAAATGCACATCAAATAAATTATAATTCTCGTTACGTCTTCTCCTCTGTCTGTGTCGGTGTTCCAAAACCAATAGCAAAACCAACGATATTTATATAACAAATTTAATGAGTTTTAAATTGGATTTGGTTATTTGTTTGTATGAATTATGTTTATTCGATATGCCAAAAACATTTGGTTATGTAATTTCTATATTTAATAATTCATTAATTTGTTTGCAATTCACTATAAAGTTGAAGGTGCACTAGGGATAATCAGTGTGTAATTGATTAATTAAAAACTAAATTCAATTAAATCTCAATAAAATTAATTGAACTTTGTGTAAACTGCAAATCGCAATCATCAAATCTGCTACTTCTTATAATCAAGTAACCGAGCTATTTTTTTAATACAAAATCTTTCACTTCGTTTGAGGCAGAACTCGATTCATTTTGCTATAAACTTATAATTAGTTTAGTGGGGATAAGATCAAAACAATGGTAAATTACATGTAAATATGGGACAAATGATGAATTTATTTTACTTTACTAGTGAGGTAATGTGGCCTTTCCCTCACTAGTGAAGACCCTTTCCCTCGCTCGTAAAGTAAAACGCCATACTTTACACGTGAAATAATTTGATATCTCGTATCACGATGAGTAAAAGTGCCTCGGGCTGAAGCCCTCGGATACTTTTACTCATCTGGATACGAGATATCAAATTACTTCACTGGTATAGTAATGTACTATTATTGTGTATCTTGGCTTCGCCTGAGATCAACAAGGACTACTTAAAAAATACCATTTTCATCATTTGTAAAACCAAAAAAGACGTCCGAAATTTTGGTGGTTTTTTCGACACTCCCAACCTCCCTTGTCACATTGTGTCTGTATTTAATTTACTGGTTGTTGACTACATTTTCCTAGTTTCTCAGAAAATGATGGTGTTATGTTATCGACAAAAATATAATCGATGAGATCTGGTCACCGTTGGTGTTTTTTGTGAAGCAAAGTGTGTGTTAAAAGCAGTGAAGTACAAGATTTTTCATCAAACACTAGTAATTGTTTGAAATAGCTGAGATAACAAAGTTATTGATTGTACCATGTCTTGTTTCGCGGTAAAATTGTAATGAATAAATGCCGATGATTATTATGATCACCAGACGAACTTAATCTACCGAAAGTATTCGTCGTATTATTTGGGTTGGTTAGGGTTAAACGCTGAGAATTTCTTACAAACAAAAAATTTACAGATGTTACCTTCAGTCAACGATACCAAAAAAAAACGATATTATATCACCTAAGACATTAAATAAAAATTTCAAATTTTATCAAAAGATAGTCATTAAATGTAATTAAATAAAAAAAATTAGACAGACCGACCCATAATTTCTCTCCAAACAACTTTTTTTGTGTATCTCGATCATTTCAACAAATAAACAAAAGATTTGACCTTCCTTAGGCTTTCAGCTACGGATCTATCTGTTATGATTATTATGATATATCTACTTGTGTAACATTGATACAACACAACAACCAACAAAAATGTAGAGAGTTAAAAATGTTCTTCAAGTCCGAACCGATTGGTACGACTGATGATATTTTATGCTTTTGTTTTGTGGGTTATATTTATTTATACATTTATTCGGTCCATGTCTATTCAATGATATAGATATATACTTTACACGCGAGTCCATATTCAGCTTTTTAATAGCCCCGACGATGATTATTTTCGTCAGGTCAAAAGTTATACGAGCGACGTCTATTTAAAAGATCATTTAAATATCTCTGATGCTCTGGTTTTTTTTTTCTTCCTTTCGTACCAGAAAAAAAGAAGACTGAAACGAGTTGAAAAAACTCAATGGAAAGAATAAATAAAATTATTTTCAAAAGCGCAAGAGGTTTTCATCATTAAGTAGTACGTATGGCAAGTCTTTCCATTTATATCCAATAAAATGATTTTATTTTCGAATGAGTTAATGTTTTATGGGTTTCTGAGTCAGTTTTGGAATAGGTTCAGGTATAAATATTGAATTAAGTCTCGCTTAAATATGTATATTGCTTCGGATATGTGATTTGTATCATATTCATAAATGATCGAAAACACAACGTTCTATATTGTAAAAAGTAAGGGTTCACGGTCTTAAATCATTTATTTTTTCGTGTGTGTTTGAGTTGGTCAGATATCATTTAAGTTTTAAAATGTGATATCCATTTCCGAACAGACATAAGAAAATTCGTTTTCATTATAAACTTCACGGATACTTATTTCAAATTATCTTTCATGTGTGTGTTTTCATTTAACATTCAAAATATTTATGAATGAAAAATAATTTTTTTCATTTCATTTTTTCCCCTTTTTTTTCGAATTAAAAATTATTACATTTTTTTCGCGCTGTCTTCCATCCACAACGAGTCTTCGTCACGCAAACTTGTTGCTCTATTCAAACACCATCCTATATATTTGTGATGTAGATTTGCATTTATACTCAGGCGCTACAGCTAATGAAATTGAAAGATGATTAATTAGTTTAGTCTAGGTGATTTAACCGAGTGTGCAAGTTGAGACGATAATTATTGACGAAATGGGAAACACGTGACTTGATTTGCTTCAAAAGTCTATAATTATTTTGTATACATAGAAATCACTTTTGTCGGCATTTCTTATATCAGATAATCTTTCAAGCTTCAAACGGAATCTAGGCTCGAACATTTATTTGCATGATGCAATGCCTCTAAATGAAACCGATTCGAAACATGCAACCTGTGACGCAAGAATATATTCTTGTTGCTCGAAATAATTAGCTGCTATGGCAATTCATTTAATTCTTATTGGAAATACGTTCTGTACTGGTGATTATTGGCTAAAGCTGTTCGACTCTATACATCAATCAAATGTGTTCGTGATGTTAAAGACAGTGCAATGTAATTACGATATCAATGGCGAGTTTTTCATTTCAAGTGATTTTTTTTTTAAATTGATTGGATATATGACCTAACTGATAAATCTACGCGACGGAAAAGTCTATGGTCGTGATACACTGTCTGTACATTTCCCCTTCTGCAGTTTCTTAACTATTCCGAACTTTAATATCAGAAACGTTTTTATTTAAATTCTACATCCATGGACGCAAACTGACGGAATGGCTCTACTCAGTGGTTACGTACTAGTCTTTCACCTAAATGACCCGGGTTCGATTCCCGTGTCAGACAATTCCAAATATAATTTTTCTAGCATTGGTAACATAATAGTAAAGCTCACTCAAGCTTCATAATTTTAGTGGTTGTAGCGTGTTTGGTGGCACCGATGTACACACTGGTTGGTATAATCTAAACACGATGAATTTGTGTATATATATGTCTGGGCTATCTTTAGGCGAGACAACAATTATCACCTAACTTTCCTCAAAAAGTATTTGTGTACTTGTTGGGAAGTCACGTTGGTGGGCCACACTTTACTCGTCATTGGCCCTAAAAGGCTGTTAGCGAGGTCTCTAAACAATTAATCTCAAATCCATATTTCGTTTCAGCTGTTTTTCAGCATGCAAACAAAAGTGTTTCGTACTTGTGCCGGAGAAATAGTTGCATACATGCGCGTGGTAGTAGAATAACCGTATAAAGACGAATAAGTAATTTCGTTTGAATGAGTGGACCAGATGACTTACATATAATACCAACCTCCACTTGGAATACTTGGAAAATATTTATAGGACACGAAATGTTTGCAGTAGTTAGAGAGCTCAGATATCTTTGATGTGCAGTTAATTCTCTGTGCCATCAATAGAGTGAGTGTGCCTGTGAGTGTGGCATCATCACATTGGTAATTAAATCAACTTTTACCGCACCTTGTACTCTTTATTGTCATGATATTTACTATAGTAGTGTGTAGTGGAAGCACATCGAAATACATTTTGATAAACTACTGATGGATTATACTCTAATATTAGTAAAAGCATTCCATGTACAAGGTACTTCGATTTAGACTTTCGCACGAACTTTCGCAGTTTTGATTTATATGCCTTGAGCTGGTGTCGTATGATTCATCATCACAATATATTTCCAAGTCATTTTTAACGAAATTATTCCCATAAAAAAAGCTGTTTTTCTTCCCTCATAAAGAATACTTTAATGAAATGATGACCGAGAATAGCCAATAATAATATTTTGATTATTGACATTAAACCTTGTATCCAGGTCCATTATTTCTCCTCGATTTATTGTAATTAAATGCTGATGAAAACACCAAAACATCAAACCAATTTCTTTGATTCATCATCTAACGCACACGTTCGCTTCGGTTGGTTATTTTAAAATTCGAAAAACATTCTTTCGTATATCATAATACCAGCGGTGTAATTTGTTATAAATGCCAGACTGGACGATCTTCGCAAAAGATTTAATGCAGTGCTACACACAGAAAACGAACGCATAACAAATATGTTTTTCGTTGTGCATTTTCACATCGAGAATGAAGAGTAAAACTATTTTTTAATAATACATTATCTGCTTCGAAAATGTTGTCGATTGTAAATTTGGTTAGGTAACAGAGGTAGCATCGATTATTCAGTTGGTATATATATGTATACATTGTGTCTTGTAAGATATAATTTTCATTTTACTTTTAATTCGCGGATGGCTTGATACAGCTACCGTCGTACACACAAAGTATGACGATAATTGCCGAATATTACCACCAAATTCTTGTATGCATTTTTATGTGTGGTAGACCATTACATGCGTCAAGTTCATCGGAATTCCGTTGGCTATTCGATGTTGGTGCTACACTGTACACATGATTATATCGATGAAGAGTGTGTAGCTTTAACTGGTTTTAATAAATATGCAGAGTATCAATTAGGTCAGAGGAATGTTAATGAAAATTGGGTTAAGTGTTATTTATTTGAGTTGTGGCGAATTAATTGCATTCGGACGACGAAATGATTGCGAACAAAAAATGTCACAAGTTTTATGTACAAAAATTGGAGGCCATAATTAGCATATTTTGATTTTAATGTTCTGTTCGTTGATTCAATTTTTATTGCTTTCTTATTCGCTTTAAGTTGTCTGTTGTACGGGACGACAGCTGATTGTTGGTATAAGTTTAGCCAGATTGGGATTCATGTTGTTAGAGTTAGTTGAATTCGGAGGAATTAGTGGGAGACTTGCACAGTCGTTGAACATACATCGCCTTAAGTTAGACTCAGATACTTGTACGCAGAATTCATAGCGTATGGGTTATGTCATACATGTCATTCTTCTTTGTACAGTTCGTTGAGGACACCAAACACCTCAACTACTCAAATTTTGAAGCTTTCGTGCGCCTACTTTCATGCTATACTTTGAAGAGAAATCCTATACGGAGTTTTCCCTCTATGGGAATGAACCCGGGTTTTCTTGGTAGAAGGCTAGTATGTTACCACTATGCCAACCCGTCCTTCCATTTTCGGTATGCCAACAATAAAACAACTTGGGTTCTAGGTATTTATAGACTTTAGCTGTTGAATTTTTTTACCAAATTAAACAAAACGTTTTTCGCTTGGAAGCAGCTTTCAATCTTCCATAGACGGCAAATGGTATCCCCTTTATTACGATTAAATCTGTAACTTATTTTGTTTACAGTCTGATGAAAAATCTACTACTTCATTAGTTTAACTTTACGTTTTTCTTTATGAGGAAAAGACTATCCAGAGCTCATTTATTATTTTTCCTGACGTTGTCGATAACAAATGACTTTAATTTAATAATGGGTGACGCTGGTGGCTGGTCCTGTGTGGTCAACTTAATTTCCATATGTCATACCAACAAACTACTTGCCATATTGAATATTTGATAAGACTAAAAGAGAAATTGAAGAAACAAATTACAGTCAAATACACAGCTCAATTCTAGCAGAATATTTTGACAGAAAACGTATGTTGTCCAAATGTCACTCATCGATATGCGGTCGATATGCCAATGGTTGTGATTTTCGCCATTTTAAGAATGACGTTTCAGGTCTATGACGATCAGTAAATACACAATTTGTGAAACTATTATTGTTTCAGGCATGTAGTATACATTAAAAAAATTGGTTTATTGAGTCTATATCTCAATTTCAATAGATCATTGAAGTGAAAAATCAAAAAGAAAATGTTGACATTGGCGCTGGCGAGCAGTTTCGACGGTCAAACCATGAACTTTCATCGCAACACATTTCGTATATCCCTTAAAATAATCCCTTACATTAAATTAGTCTTAACTTTTAACTTTATTTTGTTCTAGGTAAGACGGCCTCAACTTTCACAATTACCAGATTGATTGCTTAAATTAAAAACTTTCAACCACAATCGCCGATATTCGTGCTATTCGAATTCGAATAGGAAATTTACTACAAAAATAAACCACATTTTGTTCAGAAATGACTTTCCGATGTGTGCCATCATACGATGCAAGTTCTCAATGGGTAAGTTTATCAAAAAGTTGATTTAACAGCGGAATTAGTGAATATTATCAACGATATAGTTAAGTACTTTAGATAAATTATTTTCTTTTTATTCATCACTGTTGTCAATCGCTGTGGTCTGGAAAATATAAGGAATGCTAGTGACTTCTTTAAATTTACTTAAAATTAGTTCAGATAGAAAAAAAGTGGCGACAGGGTCAGATGGTTTGATCTCATCTCACATCGCGTCATTTTTTACAGTAACCAAATGCTATCAAGTAACGAAATTTATAGAAAAAACCAAAACTTTAGTGCAGATATGTGAGGAAATGCGAATCAACGAATATGACACGAGACGAGCCTTTACGGTCATCTATTATCGACATAAAGTCCAACAATAAATAACGAGTCTTAGCAAAATAGTTACATGTTAAATCAAATGAAGTGGAAGACTTAATTTAAGTCTGACGAAAATATTTCGATCAAGTCAAGTAATAGATTCGATATAACTATCCTGGCATGATTGCAGTTAGTTTAAGAAAAGAGTAAAAATGAACTTCTATTCGCCAGTCTAGACGGACATAAGATAAAACAGTAAATTATGTGGAAATAATGTTAAACAACTGAATACATTAGTTCAACATTGCAACTAAAATCATCGAAGAATTCTTGAGTAGAACTTAACGAAAATTGTTCACTCATTACGCGCCATCTTGTGTTGTATTTCCAAACGAAAGAGACGATATGCATCAATAAAGCTTTCGTTTGTAAAGTGCACAGCTATAGTCATCTAGCGGTGGTATAAATGAGGTGTAGAAATTAGGTGTAAAAGAATTGGATGAGATTGTGTTGTGTGTTCTGGAAGAACAAGAAAATATATTTAGACTTGCTGCATGAAAGATTGAAACATGGATATGATGTCCTTAAATAAGAGTTGATCAGCCTTTTTAGATAGGTACAATGCTTCAAAAATAATAAGGTTACGTGAGCTATACATGCTTTTCAACCAATTTAATAGTGATTTCATAATGAGGAGAAATGTAGCAAAAGCTCTTATTGTTTTTTTGTGGATAGATGCGCTGATCTTAATTGTATGAATACGCAATAATCTTTGGGACTGACGTTGAAAAACAACATCCACTGCACACTGCACTTTTTATAGTTTCAATAAATTGAAACATAAATCAAGAAATCGAGACGAAAAAAAATCGGACGAGTCAATTTAGACGGGACTTAGATATGAGTCGATAAACCGACACTATAAAAGTTTGTGAATAAAATTTATCCAATTTCATAGCTAACACCTTCCAAAGGCTTTAAATTAACTGGAACAGATTACTATCATAACCAGTCTCTATCTGCATGTTTTCTACCTGTATCATAACGATCTTATTGCGTCGTCATCGAAAATATACCTGTACAAAATCTGCGTAAATTTATTTTCTATTTTAACTTCGCTAAATTGTAGCAGGTTGTATAAGAATAATGTACGTACACCTGCAATTTATCAACCATAAAACATCTATTCGGATCCTGTCGCGATTAAACTGTTTCGATTCATCACGATATTGCCGCCATCACCTTTATTAAATGTAACTGAACGCGAAAATTATTTTCATTACAAGTGCCTTGACCACATAAAGACTATTTAAATGCTAACGCACGCAGAACATACTATTACACGTATCATTTAAATCTCCTCCTACATTCATCATTCATTTGCGATAAATTTTTTTTTCGTTTCATTTTCGAACTAGAACTAATTAAAAATACCGTTCACAAGTTGTGAATTGGTGTATATCGTTGAGGTATTTAAATTGGTGATTGGTAGGTCATACTCATGCGAATACTAAGGTTCAAAGTAGCGAAAATTAACTGGAACTCAGTTTTAAATGTTCTAGATATTCGACTATAATGAATAGTCAAATTTCGTCTCAGTTAAGAGTTCTCAGGTGAGAACAAATTCAACGAAGATCCAAAAATAAATGTTCAAAGTACTGTTGCAATAATTGCAAATATATTGTGAAAAATGAGTTCTAACAAATTGATTGCAATTCACGACATAACAAACTAGTGTAATAACAATTGTAACACACATTGTACAAGTTGCAAACCAATCACAAGCCATAAATCTGTCCTTAATAATAATTTACCGAATGTAACATAAACAACATCAAGAACTTACATTCATGTTGTTGGTACTAATAAAATACTTTCGCAATGTGTAAATGTTGAGTAAATGAAAGAAAAAGAGTACAGGACTGGATAAACTGTACGAGAACAAAAAATATTCCAAAAATATAATCTAAATAGCCACAGTACAAGCAACGGCAAGTGTGTGGGCGATTTTGCGGGGAAATCATATACTGGACGTTGTTAAGAATATAATTTGAAATTTAAAATTTGTTTCGGTTGTGATCGCGTCCCGTACAATAAATTGTTAATATTTGATTAAAGAAAATTATATTTTCTTTTTCGGAAGAAGCATAAATGCATGCAATGCACAACTCAAATTTGATCTGTCAGATGCAATTAATGTTGTATCGTCATTAACAGACTTCATATAAATAACTCACGTGCAATGTAAATTTAAAATGTCTTCAAGTTAGTCAGGACTAGCCACTTTAACTGGAACATGTTGCTAAACCAAGAGAGACAATCATTCAGTGACATGAAATTAGTTTTTGTACAAAGACAGGAAAGAACTAGTCCCATGTCCCAGTCCCAAGTTTAGGTCGTGTACAGAAAAAATCACTTTCATGTCGAGGTACAAACAATGTTTTGTGTACAATCCAACTCAAATAGATAAAACACACCAATTTACTTGAAAATTACACACTTCACATTCACCATATTGAATTTGATCAGTCATGGAAAAATGTATTCTAAACCTTTGTAAATAGCCATTTTCTCACTTCAGCCTTCGGGTACCTTTGTTGTGAAAAACGTTGTGTTAACCTCGAGGAAAAAGCAGAAAATTTTATTCTCTAGGGTGTCTTGTGACCAGAGCATAGCGACACCCTTAATATGAAATTTCCAACTTTTTCCCCTCTGTAAAGAAATAACTGTTTCCGACAGAATATATCGTTCGGGTAAAACTGACCATAACAAAATTCATGGCAACTTATCTCTTATTTCAGTTGTCCAGTACATAAATAACTACTTTAGGCCCTTGCTATGAAAATAGCTATTCAAATATACTCAAATGAAATCACACACCATTATTTATCACATCGCCGTATTAAATCAGTTTCTTCTTTCCTTCAATATATCGTCGGTATAGTCACTTGTTTGATGAAAAATCTACTACTTCATTAGTTTTTTCACACGTTTTCCTATATAGAAGCACCAGAGCTATTCGCTTAGTTTCATTGACGGTGTCGACAAAAGATGACTGGTCGGTTTTAAAGTGAAAAAAATTTTGAAGGGAGATATCTCCAAGTCTAAATCTGTCGAAATTAGATATCTCAAGTCTCAAAATCTATTGTTCTTCTAGATTAAATGATACTTGAGATATCCGATTTCGACAGATTGAGACATTTGTGAGAGTTTTTTTTTTCACTTGGGAAGGAGTGAGAAGGAAAGAAAATTATGAAAAATTTTGAGAATGTAAATTAGTAACTGAAGGAAAATTGATGCGTCATCATACAAAACCTATCGAATGTCTCAAATAAATGCCATAATTTGCATAAAATAATTACAAAAAATCGGTACAGTTTAGGTCTACCTTTTATTATGCAGCCAAATTAAAAAAAAGTTCAATTGCAATTTTACATTTTAATAAATTTTATCAAACCTGGCTTCTCACACTATCTAGTAAATATGACCTCGGTCAGCCTAATTAATTACTTATAAACTGCATTGAGTTTTCTGCAATGTAATTGATACACTTTCCAAGATAAACAATAAACAAATGGTGGCGAATTTACCTTAATATGTAAATTGAATTTGAATAAAGCTGAAAAACAGTGCCACCGATTTATCAATAATTTTCATTTTATGCATTATTCCCATTTACTACCATACGTGCTCCCATTCAATTCCGAAACGTAATCAATGGACACAAAAAGCACATACAATAATGCACATAATTGACCACTTTATAATATCGCCTACATTATGCGCGCATTCATATTCCGCTGATCAACAGTATTTTATAATGTGTATAAAGGCTCGAGTAACTCCAAAAAATGCATGTATAATTCGCTAAAATAAACACCATAAACACGACAACGGTAGCAATGCGGAAAGCTATTTACAATGAATACAAAAGAAAAACGAGAAGAAATGTATAGTTGCCATTATCAATTACGGGATACCTAATCAAATGTGTGCGATGTGGGCCCAACATGGGTATAGGTTAATGGTGTACGAGTGGCTACACCGCCTGTCTAAAAATTATTAAACAGTAAAATATTCATCATAATCAGGACATATCAGTTGCACGACGCCACTAAAAACCGTAACAAGCCCTATGCCGCGCGTGGGACTTATTTTTCATACCATCTTCGACGTTCATATTTTATCGATGAGAATTCGTACATAAATGGTCAACTATACCCGCGCGCTAAATTTATCTCGCGAAACACAACAATAGCAGCAAGTGTCATGCACCACATATACCATATTATCTTAGCTTACATTACGCAAGGTAAATGTTTAAGTCAACGACCTGGATTCGTTATCATATTTTGATGTTATTTCTGGACTCTCTAGTTTCTTTAGTCGGTGAAGTGTGGTCGGCGTGGGATCGGCATTGTAAGATGATATTTATATTGTCTATGTGATGTTAGTTCGATAAATAATTGTTCTTTTTAAACTAACTGAGGGATTGTGGTCATTGCTAATATAACGGCAGTCCTTAACTTTCCTTTTGAAATAATATGTCATTTTAATGGTAATAACATTAGCGTAGTCTTCAAATTCTTATTGATATCATTTGACAATAAATTTAATGTTCAGGCAAAGGTAATCTTTTCAAATGCAGTGGAGAACCGTCGAACTGATCGTTCATTGTATTGTTATGAGACCATCGTTTGGGCGCTAACCGAATTGAAATAATTTTAGCATAAATGGTAAGAATATCTATCACAAACCTAAATCCTCAAGTGTTTTCTTTATTCTCTTTAACTGCACGTCTTGTCGCTCCACATGAATCTCTAAATTGTTTATTGTATTGACAAGTTCCAATTTTTCGATTAGAATCTCCTCCTGTTTTCTTGCCTCCTTCCGAGATTGTCTGTAAGCATTTTGGATGCATTAAGCTGCTCAGGGAGTGCGGACTTGTCTTGAACCTTATATATTCAAAAACTAGGATTGTTGCAGGTACTGCGAAGAGTATTATCTCCCCTAGAAGCGTTGAACCAAGTTCTATAGCCATTGTCTCGTTCAGTTGCGGTATATTTGTAGGTTTTCCCAGATTAAGGGACCACATACGAACCTTAACATTCACCCAATTGTAAACTGTGGGATGAATATCAAAACATTTTAGCACAGAGGGAGTAAATGCATATATACAATCAACTGATTGTAGACTTACAATATGCAGGAGGCATAGCCACGTATTGACGAAAGTATTGATTTTCCTTGGCTTTGTCCTTGATCACATTAGCAATCGGTCTGCTTAATTGTTTGATCACTAATATACCCAACTTGAACACTGGAAACGTTTCGGCCATTGTTTACTTGCCGAGAATTGATTTCAATGTTAACACTGACATTTCATTTTCGCAGGGGTCTACACATTCTAAGAAAAATTTTAAGGAAGGTTCTAAGCTTAGAGATGATAATTAGTGTATCGTCTACGCGGCACGTGCATGTTCAGTACCACTTCCTAGTTTCGATTTAAAAAGACAGATCGAAAAAAATCTTTTACTTCATTGGTTTTAACATATATTCTACCGTCTACGCGGCACTAACATAAGAAAATTTGTGAAGCCCAGAAGATATTGCACTTATAAAGGGTTTGGCCTAACTTCCTCTTTCTGTCGTTCGAGTTTCTTTTTCTGAAGGAGAAGGAGCGTAACCTAAAATCCGGTTTTGAGCATAGAGTACCTGGGTTATGTACGTTAAATACAAAATCGTCACTTCCCATAAACAGGTAACACCTCCCATCTATTAACCTTTTAGAAACGGAAAACTGATTGCGATTTATAGTCATCAAATCTGTCATTCTTTTTAAATCAAATCTTATACTTCATTTGTTCATCCACACATTTTGCTATATAATAGGATACACCTCAGAGCATATCGCTTACTTTTGTCATCGTCGTCGACAACAGATGACTAGCTGTTTCGGAAAGGTGAAAGTGTGAATCCTACTCCATCAGTAAGCGAGTACATTCTCTCAGGAGTGATTGATTGGTTTCAACAAATTAGATCTTTCTATGAAGGAACAATTAGCGAGTGGTCATCGCTTATTTTCATCTAGAACAGATGATCAGCCGTTTCGAAATGCTCTACAAAACAAATAATAAGTCGGATGACAAATTTGATCATCGTCAGCACCACATCGGCTTCCTTTTGCTCACCTCTAAATATCGCTAAAAAAATCGCGCAAATAATCCAACGAAAATCGCAAATGGGCATAATCATCAATGTAAAAATATGATCGCAATGCAGTATATCTACACACGCCAGTATGTATATACGTACATGTACGTAACATACACTGATCAGAACATTGTTCGGATGATTTGAGAATGAAATTCAAAAAAGACTTTAAGATAATGCAGAAACCGGAATTCCACACCACACCAGTTCCAACAGCAAGCGTATAAGATAAATTCTAAATACCTTTAGGCCATGAAATCGGTATCCAGTGTACATGTGATCTTCAATACGTACGCATCGTTGTTATATTGCTGCGGAAAGTTTGTAGTTTTACGAATGAATTTCTCGTACGTTTAAGTGATCGTATTTAAGTTCCTCTCGAATTTATTTTATTGTTGCAACTTCTTCTTTTAGTCTAATTGTAAATTGTTGTTCTAAATAGGTTTACAAACTGAATCCGTTTGACGTACAGCGAACTATATGTTTTTTTAGTGATAAATCTGTCCCAATTCGTGTCGGTTAAGAAATAGTTATCAATTAAAACCTACAACTAAGTTTGAATCCTCAAAAATGTTCATTTTTAAGGAAATGATCACACAATATAAATATGGAAAATGGACGCAATAAATGTCCCACATTATATCGATCGCAAGTACCGCAAAAGAGTTTCATTGAAATCATTTAACATGAACATTTTAAAATCTCGCGAACATCTAAAGGATAACGAATTGGATTCGTACGACCTGAAACAAGTGCTGCTCAAACCAACAACATTGGATTTCATGCGTCCGAACCACCACTATATGGATTCGGAAAATGGCATTTGTGATTTGCGCCACGAATCATTGAATCACATTCTGAAAAATAATATGGAAATCGTTCAGACGCAAGACATCGATTTGAAACCGTTAATTTCTGCCAATCGCGACGGCATTGACGAGGACAATAATAATAATTCAAGCGTTATCTTGAATGACTTACGACAAAGTGGTAGCGGAGTTATTATATCAAAGAGCGGCGTTGAAGAACAGTTTCAGCAATTGATTGATGATGATGAGACCAACGATGATTGTGATGTAAAAACAGTAAGTGAATATCTCATAAAAATGTATGTTTGCTAATCGGAGTGGATTTTACGTACCTACATGCAATGAATGTGTGGATTTATGAAGAAAATGTTTTGTCTATGAATTTGAAATTGTTCAGTGCAACAAGTCTGTTTAAACGGTAGAATTACGTTGTCTTTTCGACTAAAAAAAGAGGACTACCACGTCTGAGTAGTGCGTATTTTGTGTTACTAAATCCTTAAAAGGCTTTAAGGATGGACTATAGCCTCATTCATTGCTATTCAGTCTACTGAAAATACTTTCCTTAGGATCTTATCGCGTGATCATTTTATGGAACATTCACCGGCTTCAATAACGAATTTCCATAAAAAATATTAATCACGAGCTCATTAACGTATACAATTTCATCCGAAATTCCTATCCCCTGGAAAATTAATCGACTTAAAATGTGTATGTTTTGCACATTCGAGCCTGTGTCTCCAGTAGATGATGACCCACATGTATTATGCTCACATTCACTGTTTGCGAATAAATAAACGATTCCTATCGAAAATAAAAACGTACAAAATAAAACCTGTAATTACATGTATATTAAATGGCAATTAGTTTAAAATTCCAGGGAAATTAGATCTTATACAATTTCGAGATATATTTGTTCTTATACTTTATTCAACATTTTACGTTAAATTAAAGACATAACGGCGAAAACGAGATGATCAATTTTAATGAAACGAAAAATGTAATACTGAATAATTTCGTTCAATTAACAAGTACGTTCGTTCATTTGGGATTTTCGTGTTGTGTGCAACCGGTGCAACCTTTTATTGAACATTTCGGAATCGCTTAAGATACATTTCTTCGATGCATTTGATTTACTGTACGTGCCATGATCAATAACAACATTTTTATTGCCAATGTATCAAGTTTTATGCTTTTTAATGACTCTTTTGAGCGTTAATTTAAAAAAAAAATCGTATCCTGGAAGGTAGTTCAATCTCAAAATAAAACCGAAAGACCATCCTAAAGTTGGAAAAATCGTATTTCCCAATCGATTTCTGCGTGAGATACTAAATTTGTCAACGAATAGACTTACGCAAATATTTAAGATTTTCAAGTGCTTACCGCTTACTGGTGGGACAGAATTCGCAACAATGCACCCAGGCTCCAAGAAATTTTCACTAGGTCATAACGTTTGTCACGACTATTCGCATCTCTTTCTGTCACATTTTCAACCGTATCTTGGATATATTTTGCACGCGCGATATACTCTATGAACGATCCTTAGGGCGAAATGAGTTACAAAAAGCTACTGCTAACTAAGTTCTGTTGGAAAAATTCTTCCTCCCTCTCACATTTACAAATGGTTTTTAGTTCTTGAAGCACCACATTCGTTTAGGCTATTACAAACCGAAGTATTGGCCTGTTATCGACCGATATCATCTGTTATCAATAACGACTGCAGGAATAACTCACAAACTCTGACTAATGTGGTCTTATGAATGTTCAAAAAATTGAAGTAAAAGATTTGAAATAAATCTCTTTGAAATAATTAGATCAAATGAAGTAATAGATCCGATAGTCAAATTGCTTATATGTTGGCCGTCTTTGAAAGGTTGAAGAAACGTTTAATCATAATAAAACTGGCTGTTTAATATTCTGCTACTAACAGGGAAAATAGTACAATCGCAACGCCAGAGTGTCCAAATTAGTTAAAATATTCACTAAAATAATAAAAATTACGCTTACCATTCCCAGAAGTCCGCCACTATGAACTGAATTTACTCAAATAAATTTCAATGTAACCTTTATGCTCGCATTTACTATGTGCCACTTCACATGATTGCCTTTTAAGAATCGAATGGAGAATTTATTTTTATTCTTTGCCTTCGGGCTAAAGGACTTGATAGAATTTCATTCGGAAATGATTTGATGGGAATTTTACGCATGCTGAGCGGTGATTAAATTTTGTGATTTTAAAATCAGGAAAATATGCTTAAAATCCCTTAAGTAAATTGGTAGCTAAGTCAACATATCCATCATAAGAAACTCTTACGCTATAAATAGAAGAATGTAACAATTCAGTGAAATGATAAATTTCTACGTGTTTTAGGTGTATGACAATGACATCCCTAAATATATCATTCTCATCCTGTTGCTTATCTAAACATGTCCGTAATAGTCAATATCTGCATTCACACGAGATATTGTAAATGTCTTGCCCATTTTTAAATGTCACATGTATTCATAACACCACACACTCAACAGGATGCTAGAGGACACTTAAGATAAGAGTTATTACTCGTATGTTCAGTATTTTTCATCGTATAAATCTCTTTATAGTCAATTTAAGATTACCTTTATGGTAACCTCTATATCGATATAAGAACTGGTGCGGCATTTGTTAGCACATATGTTGTGTGTTGCAAAATTTGAGGGTTGATTTCTATGACCCGTACTAATTTTATGAATTGAACATTTGTGCCTAATGGAATATTATGTTATGAACAAGCAATGGGTGTATTCCCTTTAACTTTATGCCTTGATTCGTATAGGAACCGAAAAAAAATTCCGAACAAATTAGACCCCTCCTCTTTTCAAACATTTCTAATGGTTGATTCAAATTAACATTTTTATTTTACAATCCATAAACAGTAGGTCTGAGAGGACATTTTGATATTTAAAAAAAAAAAACGGAAACATGAATTCTTTCTGCTGGTGACTGTAAGTCTGGAAAATTTGTTTTTAGATGTCTCGCACAAATATCAACGTAAACGTAACATATTTATATATTTCAATGCTGATTTAAATGCCGTCGGCTAAAAACAGAGTAAAGATATTCATGACCGTCGGTCGGTCCACACAAAAACACACACTCTCACACAATATTGTTTTTATTAATCAACGTCTACAAGAAATATTATTTTCGATTATTAATTAAGTTTAGATTCCATAAATCACCACATTACTTTTAACTACCTTTTTTTCGTAACGTTAAAAAAAAATATATTAACGAGAACCGCTGAGGCATAATCACTTTTCCAAAGTGTGTGAAAAATGCCGCACCACGTGCTGTATAATGAATAACATAAAAATTCAAACAAGACTAGTTTTGTTTTGCTTTTGATCGATGGTCCTTGTAGACATCGCAAAAACAACGAACAACTTTATTCAGATTTGTTTATTTCATTGATGATGGTAATTCTGCGTTGTGCCTTTGAAAGAGCCTCAGAGGAAGAGACGATTTTCGAAAACTTCTCCAAGAAAACTTTTCTTTTGTCTGTATGGCTTTAAAAAATCTTAGAATGAATTTTCCACAGGTTTTACTTTAACAGCCCTCGAGGCTCTTTAACATTGTATGTACAGCAGTAGGTTGTTTCACTAAATATAGAGATTTAAAACTATAAATATAAGACAATGTAGAATTTGTCCGGTTAGGTTATGATTGACGCTATCACTACCTTGATAACATTGATTTTGATTATTGACATCACGGACTATTTTAGTGAAACTATTTCAAGAAATTTCAACAAAAATTTTACTAATTTCAACAAAATATTCAAGAATTTCAACACAATTCTTGATGAAATTCTTGAAATTATTTCACAAAAATAAGCCCTGGTTGACGTTAAATCTGTTACTTCTTTTTTTTAACATATCGCCTGGTGTTTTATACAAAAACGTTTACTTGATTTCTTTCAGCATGCATATTGCTAACCATTCCTAATTTTGGTCGTTGTTATTGATAACATTATGTCGATAGTGTGTAATAGATATTTAAAAATCGATGATGATGATACAGATTCTGTAAATATGTGACGCTACATTTCCAAGAAAAAACTAATTTTTGAACATTTTCCCATTTCATAAACGATCGAAGTTTTAATGAAAACCCGACCTTACCCGAACCCAACCCGAGTTAAACATTTGAAACCCGATAATCCAAAAGTCCGATCAAATTTAATCGTGACAAGCAGGTATTTTTTAAAGTTCTGGTAACCCGCTCACCTCTAGCTTCTTACTATCGAAGTTCCTGTGGTTTTAATGCAGGGGCTATTTAGTCGAAATTCGCCAAAATTCTCCCAAATTAAAAAATTCAAATTTTGAAAATTTTCTTCCAAATTTATGTTTTTTGGAATATTTTGCTAGTTTTGTGATATAGCATAACAAAAATATGCAAGAATCTACCAAATTCACAAATATATGTAAAATTCACAAAATTAGGACATTTTTCATCGTTTGGCCAAAAAAAATCTTCATGGCTTCCCGGTTAAAAATAGATTTTTAGAATGTCTTGGCCAAAAATATGTAACTAAGTTCTACGATTCTTTGAAATTTCTTAAAATCATGTATAAATTCACAAAAATTCGCAAAAATTCGTCAAAGTTCGCCAAAATTCGTCAAAATTCGCCAAAATTCGCTAATAATTCAACTAAATAGCCCCTGTTTTAATGTGTGTGTAAGACTAACCATTTCTCAATTAGTCAGGAAACACTCAATAATTTTATAATTTAATTGTATTCTTCATACAAAATAGAACGATTCTGCGTTTAGAGAATTTATTTTCCGATAATTAAAATATTTTCAAAAACCATTTAATGATTTTGCATTACATTCTACTAATTATTCACAAAGGCTGTCAAGAGACTGTCAGGAGACTGCCAGTTTTTTAGAACAGTTTAGAACTTTCATTTACTAACAACAACAAAGGCACATCGGAGCCATGTCATAACGTAGTCGATTGTTGTTCTTGCTACGTTAAATTTAATGTGAGTTAAGGTGGATTTTCATTTCAATTAAAAAAATATAAAATTGCGTTTTTTCCATATGTTGTTAAAGGATTAACTTCCTAAAATAGGTTTATTTATCAAAATAAATTAAAAAAATTGGCTGTTTCCTGACTAATTGCTAAGCTTCAAATAATATCAACCTTTCAGGAATAGCTAACGAATATGTTATCGACATATTATATGCGATAAACTTTATGAGTTACACTATTTTTTTTTAATCAGACACTACTGTATTGCACACGCAAAAATCCTACTTTCGTGTCTGAGCTTCTTCTTGATTTCTCTCATGTGCCTTTTGAGATAGCATACGAAATGGGAGAAATCGTATAAACGGAGGAACAGAAGTAACAGCAGTAACAGCTTAGATACGAAAATGGGATTTTTATGTGGGAAAAGCAGAAACGACACTATAAACAAAAGAAGAGGATGCTTGGGTTTTAGTTTCTATATTTTGTACAGACCTAAGCTTAAAACTAAACAAAGTTCAGATTAGCAAAAGTTTAGGAATAAAATTTGAAATTTAAACCAAGCAAGGTGTTACACAGCTCTTTGCAATATTTCTCTAATTCTTTGCTGATCAGTCCTAATTATACAAATAATATTAGAGCGAAAATTTCCTCCTCGGTATGATAGAAGTATCACAAACCGGAAACGTTTAAGCTCGTACAGAATTTGCTTTGACTGATTTTTAGGACATATTTTTATCAAAAAATTAAGATGAACGATCAGCGATCACATCCTATTGACACCAATAAAGCTTCGGCATTATGCTTTAATCAAGAAAATGAATGAATGAATTGATTTTTCCAGTTCGTATAAATTAACACAATTTATAACTTCAATTTTAATATCGTTTTTCACTGATCTCATACAATATTTATAAATTAATTAAAATATTTATATTCAAATATTGATATAATTAGGTCATAAGATCGTTTCAACAAAGTACTTTACTTTGATTAATGACTCAGCATGTACAGATATAATTTAAACTTAGGTATTTCTCTTAGAATTTTGTGGATTAGATTAATGAGTAAATTGAACTGATATATTCCTTTTACACAACGATACATTTATATATAAATACTAGTGAAATGTGTATGTCGGCATGTGTGTGCGTGTGCGTACGGTCATGTTTCACAAGTTGAACCATTTATTAGTCTTTTTATTATGTGTATCAACAGGTAAAATCCGAGTCGATGTTTAATTTGTAATCTCTGACAAGAAAAAAAAACCTCCAAAGTAAACTTCCACGCTATTATTAATCAAAATCGTATTCTTTTCATCCATTTAAAAAACCAAACCAAACCGACCGAGTTAGTCACACCTAAATAACGTTGCAAATTATTACTGATATAATAGAAAAATCATTTAGAGATATACTTCAGGTATTAGTTGTTATATTTTGAAGCAGAGTATACCAGAGACAGAGTCAAATATCGAAATATCTTTTTTTAAATTTGGATGTGGTGTGGTATGAGTGGTAATTAAGTTTCTGATTTAAGTTTTTGATTTAGCGGTGTTGCTATCTTACGCGATCAAAATCTCAAAAAGTCTCTGGTGTTTTAATAATTAATATCTCTACGACAGATAAATATGTAATAAGACACCGGCGTTATTCTTTTGTTGTTTCTGTTATTTTTGGTAGAACTCAACCGAATTTCTATGAGAAAAATCGGTATGTGGCTGAGTTCTCGGTCTTTGGGCCTAGCACTTCTATGTATAACGAAACCAAACGGATTGATATTCTATATGATCTGAATGTATAACGTATCATAATTTGAACAGGGCTGAATGAATCAAAGAGAAAAAAACTCTGATGTACAAGACATATTAATATAATTAACTAAAAAGTCTTTTGAAGAGAGATATATACATAATTTGAACAGGTACTTGGAACACAAATGATGTATGTACGTACGATCAGACAAATAAAAGTTTACTTTTGATATTAAAGAAGAAGGAAAAAAAAACTTTGAGATTTTTTTTTATCCACCAAAGATTTTACCAGGTTATTGATCTTTGCTATTATGTGTCAATTTTTTGTTTCATTTATTATATATGTGAATAGGTAATGGATGTAATTATAAGGTGAAGAAAATTTTTCAATGGTTTCTTACTGGCATTATTATTAAAATGTTTTTAAAATGCAAATAATGTGTGCGTTAAGAAGGAATCTCATAAAACATAATTTGAAAGCAAAAAAAAATCGTATAACCGAGATCTGAAACATCCATCCATACAATTTTCATGAATAATTAAACGATTTTTAATTTATTTTTATAACGTCTTTCCTGTCATTTACACATTTGTGAGTCGAAGATCAACAATTTGTATTAATTATTCATTCTTTCGAATAGCAAAATTATAAATTTTATTTTTTTTTTATTACATATAATGATTGATGTTAATTTGTCAACAATTATGACTTCATTTGAGTCATAATATAAATTGTGCAGCATGGTACAAAAAGCAAACAGTAGATGGATCTTTAGTCCATTTTCGCAAAAACCTTTGATGGCGCACTGCTAATTGACGTCTTTATCGATTTCGTGCCACTGTGTCTGTATGTTTACAGTCAAATGAGGAAGTAATAACCAGCAAAAACTACTCCGAGACAAAATTGATGTGAAAATTGTAGGAAATGAATTAATCACTTTGCTTAAACGATTTTCTTGTAATTATGCTGTAGTAGAGTCAGTTGTTATGATTGAAGTTACAATGTACGTTTTGAATCCTAGTAATGAAAGTGTTGTACATGCAACAATTGAAACGTATGTGAACCTTTGATCCACATAAATTAATGTTCTGTTTCTCAATTCATGTGAAGTGTTCGGTGTACGTGGTTCGCGTCAGTTTTTTTTTAAACCGGGCGCTGCAAGTTCTACTGCTGCTAGCGCAGATCTGCTCTTTAGTAGATTGTATACTAAGTTATACTGTTACAGAGTTATGAGAGTCGACAATCCACGCCATTAGTCGTATAAATTTATACATCAGAGAGAGCTTTTTTCTCCTTTGTTACGATCTGTCAGTTTTTCTATTTTGCATGCATTTAGTATGGAAATGAAAACTAAAATTGAGATATCTTTGCTGTTTTAAGTGGTTTTTCATATTTTTTTTGGACCAAAATGTTTTAAAATGTGTTTGGAATGGATTGGCATTAACAGATTGTGTGAAAATATTCTTTTCTATTTTATTATTTTGTTAATGTCAATCGATTCACACACTTTAAAACATTTTGGTCCAAAAAAATATGAAAAACCACTTAAAACAGCAAAGATATCTCAATTTTAGTTTTTATTTACATACTAAATCGCAAAATAGAAAAACTGACAGATCGTAACAAAGGAGAAAAAAGCTCTCTCTGACGTATAAATGGCGTGGATTTCAATCCTCTCTTGAGTGCGATGTCAAAATGGGAGAAGAAACACCCGCCAAATTTGTATTTCGAAAATTTGAACTCTAAATCTCGATTTATTTTATTCATAAATTTTTTGACATTGTCCTCACTGACGGGTTAATTTAACTGATCTTCGCTCCCTATTCAGTCGATTCAGTGTCAACGTAGAGAAAAGATTAATTAAATTTAACTCACCTGGAGGGTAATGTCAAAAATTTATTAATGAAAATAAATCGAAATTTAAAGTTCGAATTTTGACGTTGCCCTCAAGACGTAAAGTGGTCTTTTATCGTTTATCGAAATACGGAGCAGAAGCAGAGATGCTAAAAACGATGATTTTATAAGGGCTTGGAACAGATCAGATCAATCTGATTTATTTTCAGTTTAAACTGAAATTTATCCGAACTCAATCTGATGTGATTCTGATCTGAGGTCTGAAAACTTGAATCTGATCTGATCTAATGGAATCTGAATCTGAAACGTTCTGGTATTAAATTAAAAATACCAAAAATTAAATCTTTTCTTGCTTATTTCGGATTCAATCAGTTTCTCTTTGCGCGTGGAGCTTAGGCATGCAAGATTTGAAAGAAAAAAACATTTGTTTGGTGAGATTTTCAGATTTTAGATCGATCTGTTTCATGTTTTTAGACTTCAGATTTCTAGAGATCTGAAACTGAATCTAAAAATTTCAGATTGTATTTTTTCAGATTCAGATCAGGTCAGAACAAACTCCTTCGAGACTTCGAGGTCAAGCCCATTGAAAAACTGTCATGACATCCGACATCTGATATCAACAACAACGACATAAATAATTGATTAGCTCTGGCTTTAACAGACTTTATATAGCAAAATTACGATAAAACTAACGAAGTAACAGATTCGGTATCAATTTGTTAAAAAATACATAGAACAAGAGAAGTATCAGACTCGATGGTGATGGTATTGCATGAGTTACATTCTTGCTGCCTGTGTGAAAGGCTAACGAAAAACACGCAAATTTTATTCAATCTATCACAACACAACATACTCCTCATTTGTGACTTTGCTAGCCTACAAAATAAAAAATTTATTTGATTTTTTATTTGTAAAAATTCCGATTTTTATTGTGTGTAATCGAAAACTGTCGTCTGAAATTAATGATGGAATTTAAACAATGTTGTCAAAATTATCTTAATCTCGAGAATTATCTAGCTCTCAACATCAACTATCGCCACAATAGCACAGTGAAAATAATTTAACATTCCAAACAATTTCCATATTAGCCGCTAGATGTGTATGGAATCTTATCTGTTCAATTATAATAGAGAACATTTTCATGTTACCTTCGCGGACATACCTAAGATTTATCGCATTTGAAGAAAATAAATGCTGAACAATGATGCTCTAATATAGTCACATATTAAAAGATTTTTTTTTATTTATTATTTCTTTTTTCTCCTTTCTTTCTTTGTGACCATTGAGTTCAATTGTTGTACACTTTATCTTTATAGGAATATAAATACGTGTACTATTATTGATGATTTCTGGGTACGTATTTATTACGTAAATGGTAAGATTCTAATAAAAGTTAATGTATATCATTTACAGCGACTGCTGTTCGTCTATTGGATTTGTGAGAAAACGGTGAAAGAAAATATTGATTTTGATATCGTTTCAATTCTCTCAGTAACAAATTATTGTCATTGCGAAAAGGATGATCCACCTGATTTGCTAAATGCAAAACAAATCCACTAATTGGAACCATTCAGAATCTCACATTTTAAATCCGAAAACAAATCAAGATCGGACGAATTCCTGTGACATTCATGTCGGTAATCTGTAAGAAATTCATCACAAATTTGTATTTGTTTTAAAAGTGAACAACATATGGATAAGCGCTGTCCAAAACATGTATAACACAACGTCAGAAGAAATTTAATGGTTCGTCTTTCGTTCTTGTCTTGTATAGAAATAGTTTGTGTTCATTCACTATACTATATACAAGAACACAAAATACATATCATCGGGAAGATGCGGGAAAAGGCAATAAGAACGCATAAGATTCTATTCAGTACAATTAGGCCGTGTGTCACCGCACATTCTTTAAAAGAATTAAAAAATTCTCAAATAAGTTGACATTTTTAGTCCGAACATTTCTGACAACAAACTTGATGTAAGCCTACACGCCAAATTTTCCAATTTTCAACAAACTAATCCTCGCCGAGTTAATACTGCAAAATACGAATACGACACACAATTTGTGACTTGGACTTTGCCAAACAAAAACAAATTGACAATATAATAGCATTTCAGTTGATCGCTAACAAAAGTCGAATACACACAACATTGTCCTACAAGTTCACCACACTAATTTTAACTGAAAGCCAGACTTCCACTTCCAAGGTCTTTAGGCAATATATACCTTGCGCTTTGCGTATTTGTGGGGAACATGCAAAAGTTCATCACAGTAGGCTATTGAACCCACTAAAATCTAATTTTAAATCGCTAGAATAATTCCATAAATCTAAATGTGATACTAAGAAACCACGTGTTTCAATGAGTCCTGGGAGCGATCCTGAAGACATGGACCTAATCTTTTTGGGCTGAACGGCGTACTTTCGTTCACTTTTCCAAGCCCTCTCAAGAAATATCACTAAATAACTAAAGAAATCCAACATTACATCTACATTACACATTACATTACACATTGCACATTACATTACATTACATTGTAATGTAATGTAATGTAGCGTTACAAACTGCATCTTTGATTTCTGAAGCCAATCGGCGAGATAAAATTTTTTGGTTTGCGAACTTTTAAAGTACTCACAAAAGTTCACCAAAGTGCGCTGCTGAACCCAGAAAAAGTTGGGTATTAGTAGCTAGATTCGCTCACTGAACCTTGCAATATTACGTAATATTACGTAATATTGCAAGGTTCAGGGAGCGAATCTAGACAGTCGGGCTTAACTTTTTCTGGGTTCAGCAGCGCACTTTGGTGAACTTTTGTGAGTACTTTAAAAGTTCGCAAACCAAAAAATTTTATCTCGCCGATTGGCTTCAGAAATCAAAGATGCAGTTTGTAACGCTACATTACATTACATTACAATGTAATGTAATGTAATGTGCAATGTGTAATGTAATGTGTAATGTAGATGTAATGTTGGATTTCTTTAGTTATTTAGTGATATTTCTTGAGAGGGCTTGGAAAAGTGAACGAAAGTACGCCGTTCAGCCCAAAAAGATTAGGTCCATGTCTTCAGGATCGCTCCCAGGACTCATTGAAACACGTGGTTTCTTAGTATCACATTTAGATTTATGGAATTATTCTAGCGATTTAAAATTAGATTTTAGTGGGTTCAATAGCCTACTGTGATGAACTTTTGCATGTTCCCCACAAATACGCAAAGCGCAAGGTATATATTGCCTAAAGACCTTGGAAGTGGAAGTCTGGCTTTCAGTTAAAATTAGTGTGGTGAACTTGTAGGACAATGTTGTGTGTATTCGACTTTTGTTAGCGATCAACTGAAATGCTATTATATTGTCAATTTGTTTTTGTTTGGCAAAGTCCAAGTCACAAATTGTATGTCGTATTCGTATTTTGCAGTATTAACTCGGCGAGGATTAGTTTGTTGAAAATTGGAAAATTTGGCGTGTAGGCTTACATCAAGTTTGTTGTCAGAAATGTTCGGACTAAAAATGTCAACTTATTTGAGAATTTTTTAATTCTTTTAAAGAATGTGCGGTGACACACGGCCTAATTGTACTGAATAGAATCTTATGCGTTTTTATTGCCTTTTCCCGCATCTTCCTGCATACGTATAGTATATTGTAGGTATATTTATGTTATACCGATAAAACTAAAAGAGAAGTGTGTATGATGATTGTAATGTCGTATAACGGAACTTTAATACTTGAGATTGCCACAGGCTTTCTTTATTACATTACCAAAGATTTGGACTGCTGAGGAACCATTGATAATTATTTCTTTTATTTTTATTTGCTTCTTTTTTTTCCACCATAGTAAAAATACGTTGTGTATATTATTATTGATTTATATATGAGATCAATCGAAATCGAATGAATTGTAAATTGTTTTTTTTCCTCTTCTTCTTCTTCAATGTGGATACGCGATATATAAAAAAAAATATTGAAAATGATGGGTGTAAATAAATAAAATAATAGAAGTATGACCGCTGACCATGAGTCGGTTATAATGTCAAGAACTTGCTAGTCAATTTACCGTTCGAATTACTAGAATATTTCGATGTACATATTGAGATGAAGAATGTTCAATAATAAATTTATTACATGAGCAACTGTCGGCATATCATACGCAAGTAAAATATGAATACGATTGATCCTTATAGAGATAAAAGTTTGTTATCGTATGAAATTAGAGTCGACGTAATGTCTTTCTCGTCTTTCGAGCAAAAAACGACAAAAAAGAAATTATTTCTTGCTGGTCTAACGTTCATTTATGGCTCAGTCCATCAAAATATGGTAAACGTTCTTCGAATTGTTTGTTGCATTATTTTCATTTTTTTTTCAATTCATACTGGCCACGTGTGATAATAACTTAAAAAGCAATTTATAAGGTAGAATCTCGCAATAAGAGTATTACAGTACTCGACTTTATACTGAGTATAATGAGTATTTTAGATACATCTGCTATAAATATCATATATCGAGTATAAATGACATCTGTCAACAGAGAAATAAATAAATTTCGACTGGACGAACGCACTACAAGCAAAAGTGATCATAATAGACAGCTGCCAAATTGAGAATGAGTACTATTTTGTATGAAATAGGTTGGTTCCATACGAATTGTGTGACACACAGTCAAGCTTCTGTACGCTTGGAATGCGTTGATTGGACTGATTTTCGTCAAACAAAATCAAAGAAATTAGTTTTTCAATCGTACCAATAGGTCTCCTCCAAGGTTATTTCAGCTGGCAAAACGTCATTCATAGAGACATAACCAAAAAAATATTTTTGACGAAATGTTCGCAAAAGAGTTGAGGTTATGCATCCTCGTTCGTTTTCGGCTTGTCAAAAATCGTTTTTACCTACGATGGAACAAACCTACATCTGCCGAGCGGTAAGATTTAAACCACAGCAGAGTAGAACCAGGCCGAATCAGTTCACTTTTCGAATGTCAAATAAGGGACCTAATGGACCTAATACACTGTATTGAAATGAACTCAAATGAACACTAACATAAATTCAATTAATTCAAATTCGAAAAATATTAGGCTACAACATAAGTCAGGTCCCTAGTCAAATCAAGCGCTCCTGCCTGGTTTTACTCTGCCGTGTTTATACTCGATATACTAGCTGTACTCAATATACTCGAGTATAATGTCGAGACTTGGAATGCCCTTAATGAATTGCACATAACGTAGGTCACTAAAGGTTCGTTAAATTTTGTTATATTTTCACTTTATTCACTTTCACTGGAATTGTTGTAAATATTTCAAAATTAGTGAATTGAATGTGACAACGTAACACCATTCAAAGCAATTGAATAGCATTTATGGCTTGCAAAGATCGAAAAACCAATTGCAAATATAAATACCGGTATCGCTTCAACATTTTATGCAAATATTGAATGCATTGAATTAATTAAAATTAAAAATTGGATTGGTTGTAAAAGATAGACCGAAGGCCCACGTGCATGGATGGATGTAAGTTGTAAGTGCCCAATAACGAATGATTTTTTTTTGAAAATTATTTATTAATCGACCGTGTGTATGGCAAATTGAAAATATGAAAAATTTCGAGCACGACATACCATGCAATAAAAAAAAGATTATTTAACCAGTGGCCTAACGAGTGGCTCGAGGTTTAGGAAGAAAAAAAATGTCTCTTTAATTCAATGAGGCACCCTTTATTTAAGAACATGGCTGTGTTACGGATAAGAAAAATATTTTATCGTGCATTCGTTCGAAGCTCAACCAAATTTTTACAGGTTTGCCTTTTAACTTAACTTCTCTTTAATGCTCCAGATTTTTGAACAAGGTGACGACATGTCAAGTTTTTAAGATATCAGTTTTGTTTTAGCTCAAGTAAAATGTGTAACCAACCGACAAAATAAATCGCAATACGTAGGACCGCGTACACATCTCTCTCGTTATGCTTAAATATGAATTTCTTTCGAACAGAAATATTTGTATCAAAAATATTTGTGTACATTTTACTCGATTCGCATACCAGGTACAATTATACGTATATGAACTTACTAGCTATATATACATACGTGACATAAGTATATGTATATCTGAAAATACACTAACTCGTTGTCACCATTTAAATTGTATAGTATGCTCTCCTTCGTCGCACAGTATTAAAATATTATGTTGCCGATCCACATAATACATCATAAAATGATGGTGATGAGATTGTGTATAATGTAAAATGATGGGTTCAACAGAAAATTTTGAGAAAGCCCCTTTACATCAAAAATTGCAAAGCGCGTTTTGTGCTTGCTGCCGCGCCAGAGTACACGTTTCGGCTACTGTATAAAGGTTTTTAGTTTACTTTAAGTTCTTGTTATGAAAAGATTGTTATGATCGTCGGATGTTATGAGTGTGTAGCTGCGTGGTGATTTTTCTTTTCTTGTAAATCTTAATATGGTAACGATACGATAGCTATCATCAGACCTTTCTATGCGTCTCATGAGTCAAGTTCGTTTGAATTAATGAGAAAGTAATAAATATGTGAAAATTTGAATTATGTGATAAAGTGACGAGAACAATTATTTAATTGATGTAGTAAAGCGCTTAGTATACAATCTACCTAATATCTTCATTGTGAATTTAGAATGTGCCATTTAGAATTTGATATACCAAAAAAAACTTTAATTCTTTGCATAGCCAAGTAATTACCGAATCAGCCACAAAAATACATTTTTTTTTGTAAAAATCAACTCGTTTTTTTCGTAAGAATACCATAAGCATAACAGTAATGATGAGGATGGAAATCGGAGAAAATTAGGGATAATTATGATACCTTTGGTCGCAAAAATTTTAATGATGCATCAGTGAATATTCTGCATAATATCATCATTCTGCGATGATTTTTCGAATGCACACTGCGTGTTTCGAGTGATTATCGTTTTAATGACAAAGCGACACGCTAAAAAGGGACTGTGTTGTCGAAATCTTTGGATTGGATTTTTCTGATGTATTTCGGCACGTTAGGACTATAATATCATCACGAACAGTTATTGACTCTAATAGGCTACGCTTCATCAATTAGTTTAATTTAGTTTAGTTTCTAATGAGAAGATGAATGGGAAACGTAACAAAATTTCTTATTTGTTCGTAAGGACATGTTCGGGGTATCTTATTATTGTGGGCGCTGTGTAATTATAATTATAGTTTCATAGTTGCTTTGAATGATCATCGTCTACTCTAGAGGAAAGTCGCTTATTCTCGTAGAGGACATAGTAATTATTCAGGGAGATTAACCATAAAGAAATCGGCCAGGTTTTAGTATTCATAAGTAAATTCGCATGAACAAACTTCTGGTGATTATCTCAGGGCTTACTTTAGAGAAATTTTAATTCCAAAAATTCTGAAAAAATTCCGAAAAAGTTCCGAAAAATTCTGAAATAATTTTTCGGAATTTTTCAAAATTTTTGGAAATAAAATTCTCTAAAGTAAGCCCTGGATTATCTAATGTCTCATGTCTGGTCTATAAACGAACACCATTTTCCACCTTTTTGTAAAAATAAATTTATTGTTTTCCCATAAAGCATTGACATTGAAATCAACCAATTTAACTGATTTGCTGAGTGTAACTGAAGATTGATTAACAAGACTATGGTATGCCAGCGATTGGTAATAAAATCCGACAAAACACCCAGCCAAATTGAATGAATAAAAACCTTTCTAATAAGTGTGTGCATATTAAAAATGCGAAAAATGTGTTTGTAAATAAAAATGACTAATTAAAGTGTAATCCAAATTTGAAAAGTAATTAAAATGGCATTAGCTTATGTGGATATGTCCTTAGTAATTGAAGCACAGGTAATAAAATAATTGTTTTCGAATTTAAATCGGATCGTTCGGTCTGTTTTTATGTTATACTTGAAAGAAATTAAAATTATGATTGATTTCAAACTAAATGAAACGTTACACAAAGTCATTATAAAACGAATATGAAATGGAAAAAGCAAAAAAAAAACGACCAATCCACACGAAGACCACACTGTAACCATATGTAAAGTGTTTTAATTTTTTGTTTTTGTTTCTTATTTTTCGTTTTTTTTCCTTCTCTACTTTAATCGTTTTGAAAATAATTTGTTATTTTTATTTTGAACTTGTTCTGATTAACAAGATAAAAGGTATTTTCTCTTAGGTGAAGCAAAACAATTTTGATTCATAAATACGTTAGTTATTAAAACCAGTCGCTTAATAAAACAAAAACACAACAACGCAATCGACATGATTACTCAAACACGTTTGTTGTCGGATTGGGTTGGGTTCTGCAGAACAAAAAACAAATCAAAACTTTTGATTAATTAAAATTGATGATATCGTATTTATTGGAGAAAATAAATAGTGTGACGAGAATTTCTAGCACAGGATTTATATTGCACACATTTTGCCACACTATTACTTATCCACCACTCTCGAATTCAATTTCACTTCCGATCCAATTGATGTTCATTTCTCTCTATCTCATTCGTTTCAGGAGCGACTAACTAGTCACAGCGGAATCGGTCTGTCTAGCGGCAATCCGGCTTACACATCCCACACTGGACATGGCAACAGAGGCGGTCCCACTGGACACACAGGCCATGGCGGATCGCACGGACCGACACCGTCGATGCATCATCAGTCGTTGCAGTCTGATTTTCAACCACCATATTTTCCTCCACCGTTCCACCATTCCGCTCAAAGCCCTCCGCAACAACAAAATCACGGACCCTTGGAATACTTAAGTAGCGATCCGTACGGACAACCGTTATCCTCACTGCATCATGCACCGTTGCATCATTACAATCAATTGGCAGGATTGAGGCCGTCACAAGACCAATTAGGTATACATCGAACGCATCGGGAAGCTGAACTACAGGGGCATGTTGTAAGTCAAAAACGATTTTTTTTATTTTTCTTTATAATTCGTCTAGTGTGCCCTTGTCTATTGGATATAGTTTGTTTAATCTATCCGTTAATCCTCAAATTCATCCTGCTCCTGCAGTTCCCACAGATCAATGAATTACATGGAACGGAACAAGCATGAAGCGATGAATATTTATTCACAGACTCTGTTGTAAATTTCTGAACGAAAGAACAGTTGTCATCGTGATTCCGTTTTGTCATTAACTCCGCAGGTCGGCTAATCTATAATCTAATCATGTGAGCTTCTCTATAAATAAATTAGTGAATCTTCTCAGTATACATACAAACGAGCTACAACTCATTATCAACGAAGACAAATAGATGACAGGTACAGGTGTGTTTCCCTTTATTATATAATTACCATTGACACTTTATATCTCTTTGATTTTAAATACGTTTCGTCCGATCGTAGGAGTTGTTAACCTTTCATAAGACGTACCAATAATAATTGAACGGAAAGCCGTATCTTACGAAGCAAATTAGTTTCCCTCCATTCTGATAAATGCAACTCGAACAATATTTTAGAATTAAATTGATTTCCATCCAATAAAATGTATGTTTTTTCACGCACTCATTGCGTCGAAATCATGCAACATTGTGGCTAATGTAGAGCTAATTTTCAATTCCCAATAAAATGTTGAAAAATATTGGTCATACTATTAGCTTGTAGCCAATTACTTTTACAAATCGTTTCACAATAATGTTTGCTTTGAAAATTGTTATTTCACTCGGTGCCTGAGTCTGTGATTAGACTGATTAAAGTTTCAATTTTAATTCGTGCATGGAATTGAAGTGCTTTTGTCCGATATATATACCTTCACGGTGGCTTACGCAAACGAAAATACACAGTTTATATAAACACCACGCAAATTAAACAAACTGTATGCAACAATGCAAGGCTTAAAATAGGTTTGAAGGGATTCTTTTGAGAAACCACCTACCGAAGTCGGACCCATTTCGCCTGAGATATATATATAGCGTTTGAAAGGTCTGGGCCTGAGGAATTTAAAAGAGGCCTCAGATAGTCTTTAACAACCCTTGGTTGCTAGTGGCAGGTCTTGAAAGATCGATAAATGGGTGTTTTTTGACTCATTTTACGTCCGCTAAATATGCGCCTTCTGAACGTGAGTGGGCTCGTTAGAAAGCTGAGGTTAATTACGTTCAGGGCATGTCTAGTTTGATAAACATCTACAAATATATGTGCGACCTGAGTCCAAAAAACACCTAATTATCGACCTTTGAAGACCTGTGACTAGCAACTAAAGGTGACTTTCGTAGGCCTGTTTTGAATTCCTCAAATACAGACTTTTCAAACGCCCAGACGAAAAGGGTTCGATTTCGGTAGGTGATTCTTCAAAAGAATCCCTCTTTGTTGTTTGATAACATTAATTGTCTTATGTAACAACCATATTGTGGATAGTGCCAAATATATTTAGGTAGTCCCATTCCATTTACTCAAGCAACTACGTTATTTATATCAATTTTTTCTGGAATGTGATTAATTTATGAGAATATTTGGTCGTATATTATGTTAGAGAATAGTTCAGTATTGTTTGGCGGCTCCAAAGGAAGTTCAAACTTTTAACATTTGTTCAGTACAAATATTGTTTAATTTAAACATTACAATTTATCCGCGGCACTGTTGAGCTTGTCCAAAGAAAAATTTAATATTTTATCTTTCTAAAGCCATTCCACCCATATAAGCCGACCACAATGTCCATTTCTACCCTTTTTTTTATAATTTACATTTTTCAATGATGAAGAATTTTTGCGTTTTCTCTCTCTGAAAATATTTTATTGCTAAAAAAAGCATAGCATTCCCCTCCCAAGTAAATGACGGAAAATTATGCTATACATCTGTTGGTGGAAGGTTTCAGATATTTATAAAATTTTCAATGAAAATATGTGGTAAGTTATGCAAAACTTTGCTATAATCGTTCCGAAAATGTAAACTTGTATGCTTGTTTTCGCAAAATCTTACGAACTCTGCCTTCAACCCTCTTCTTACAGTGTATCTTAAAATGGTATCTTAGGATGTAGTCGTCTACATATTTCAATTCCTTGAAAACATTTTTAGTGGGTTCATCACTGTATAATCAGGATCAATATGTTGACTTGTGTATTTTACAGGCTCGATGTTAAATGGGCAAAAAAAATTCGTCGAACTAAAAAAAAATGTCCTTTATCGAGCTATTAACTTTAGTGCGCTGCTGTTGTTTTTTGTAGGAATTTATATAATGCAAAAATTGTAATGAAATATTTATCCAGACAATCTGTTGATGAAGACGTTCGAATGAATTATCGATTCATAAATAGACTCGCTCGGTTATTATTTCTTAATGTTAAATGGAATTTAAAAGAAAATATATTTTTATTCCCTTCCACCTTATCTATGTATAAGGCAAAAATCGGAAGGGATATTACTAAACAGCATTCATGGAATATTTTCGTATTTAATGATCATCGATAGCCTTTTACAAGGTCTTGTAATATCAACCATTCGTGAGAATGTTTTCTTTATTAACAGCCGTCCGTATTTCGAATTCCATTGCATTTCATTGTAATCATTATGAGTCCTTTTTCCTTCAATTTAATTTGGAAAAAATATTTTCGTGCTTCGAACTCGCTGTTCAATCATCTCTATTATTGGAAAGCTATGTTATAATTTGTAGTATGGAGGATTCAGAGTCTAAACTTTTTGAAATGTCTGTTAAGGAAGAAGTTGAATAAATGTATATTGGCTCAATTATTACTGTACATTTTGATGAGAGTTTACTCATTTACAAACGGCAAGCATATCACTGTAAATCTATTAATTCAGTGGATAACAGTATTTTTAGAGTAACATACGAAATCTATTATGTCATTAGTTTTCGTATTCATATTTGCTTTTTAAGAGCCCACTAGCTAGGTCTATCGCACGTTTTTTGTCGCCGATGTCGATAACAGATAGCAATTGACGAGTACATTGACTATCGTTATTCAATGATGATATTTCATTATCTTGCTGGGTGGTTCGAGCGTCATTAGTTTTTGGCGAGCGTTAAAAGTGATTCCCTTCGTAATCTGATGTACGCTCCCTAGATCTGATTCTTATCTACTTCAGCATTTACCTAAAATATTGAACATTTGCATTACAGACCCAACTATCACATGGATTCCCATACTCAGACAGACGAAGTGATTATGGCGGAACGATCGGTGTCGGAAGCGGCGGTCCTGGCAATAGATTACATGAACATGATCCACTTGCACTACATCAAGCGCTGCAGAGTTCTGTCGATGATGGACAAAATACGGGAATGGATGAGAATGCGAGTTTTATGTCCGACTTACCTCTATTGAAAAGTAAGTTTTTAATACTTGTAGCAACTGAACACATCGAATTCAACGTTTTCGAAACGGTCAGATTGTCGGGTATCGGGGAATCTGGCACACGGTGTCATAAGAACGCAATTTTACCTTTTACGTAGTTGAAAAATGCGTTGTTTTAGCAAAGTGTGCCAAATTACCCTATGCAGATTGTCGCGGTGTCATCATTAAATCTATTACCACTTTTATTACAAGCATGAGTGGTACTCTAATAGAGTACTGAAACTGGGCAGTGTATTGAACACATTTTTGCACTGTAAAAAATCTGGAATCATTTTTCATACAAAATAGTATTCTATTTGGCAGCTGTCAGCACTTTTGCTTGAAGTGTGTTGATATTATTCAACATAAAAAAAAACAAAAAAATCTTTTACTTCATTTGTTTTACCATTCATTTTACTGTATAAAATCACATTAATCATACTTATGCTTATTTGTTTCTATTCTGTCGATGACAGATGACGCGTTAAGGATTACTAAAAAAAATTGTTCATGTTGCTGCTATCTAGTATACAAAGATGGTTACGGGGATAGAAAAGTATAATTCAACATGTTTTCTGATTTGGGAAGTTTTGAAGTCAGTAAATGACACAAAATTTGTTTAACAAATGAAAATCTAGATTTTTAATTTTAGTATTTCATTCTTCTTACGAACGCGCACCTATCAAAAATTTAGAAATAAATCTAGATTATCATTTGTTCAACGAAATTCTTGTAAAATCAATTGCAAACCACACTAACTCCCAAACTTTTCTTGGAATAAGAAAAACTGAAATTTTTGTTGAACGATTTCTTTGTTTTTATATTTGTGTGAAGTACAATTGTTGAGAAGAGAGAATAAAATAGGATTAGCCTCTTCCATGTCAGGACAAGTAGGTAGAAATTAATAAATATCTCAGTTAATCAATAATATGATCTCGAAAATAACATCAAAAAAACTTCTCAAAGACAGTTTTTCGAGTTTTGTCACCAAATTGATAAAAGCCATTGATATTTCGGTCTCGTTTTACAATCATTTTGCAATGTAATTTGACCTACACCGAGAAAGGTGTCAAATTATTAACCGAAAACCTATAATCACGTTAGTATAGGTAATTTGTCTGCAGCGAGTTTTTATTTATTTTATTCGAAAACATAATGAATGCAACGAAAACTTACATTTTAAATAAATGTTACATGGCTATGATGGTTATAAATAATATGAAATGAAATTGTACGAGTGCATTTCAATTCTATTGATTTCTTTTGTACTTCTTTGTTGGAGTAAAAAAAGGAATGAATTTGAATGCAATAGAGGCGTAAAATAAACATCTGTATGCCATATTTCGTTTACGTATAATAGCTAATAAAACATATCCCATTGTGATGAATGGCAGAGCTAACGTTATAGTGTAATAATTACACCAAACATAACAGCGAATATTTTTTTAACAAGGTCGCACTATATGGAGGATCTAACAAACGAAAAAGTTTATTTTGAAACCCCTTTTCGTAAACGGAAAATGGTAGATTTGCGACTAAAATTTCTATGAAAACAATTGTGGGATGAGTCTCTCTTATATCTTAAAATTTTAATCATGAATTCCAGTTCAAAATAACTCTTCTCTTCTCCTTATATTCATAATGCTAACTCAAATTATAACAAATCAAATTATTGGTTTCGTTACAGCAATGAAAAGTGGCAAAGATCCGGGTAATCTTGGAATAGGATCACCCAGTGACGTATTTTGTTCCGTTCCCGGTCGTCTTAGCCTATTATCAAGTACATCCAAGTATAAGGTCACTGTAGCAGAAGTACAACGACGATTATCACCACCAGAATGTTTGAATGCGTCTCTTTTGGGCGGTGTTTTACGAAGGTAAAATTCTATTTCACCGGCGGTAGTTGTGTGATTTGAAATATTTGATAAAATTGCAGAGCGAAAAGCAAGAATGGTGGCCGTTTGTTGAGAGAAAAGTTGGAGAAAATTGGTTTAAATCTTCCAGCTGGAAGACGTAAAGCGGCAAATGTGACTCTATTAACGTCCTTAGTGGAAGGTAAGCTCAGAAAAAAGTAATTTACATTTTTGTCCGAGTCTAACATTTCCAATCAATACCAAACAGGTGAAGCAATTCACTTAGCCAGAGATTTCGGATATATTTGTGAAACGGAATTTCCATCACGACAAGTAGCTGAGTACTTGTTGCGACAACACACCGAACCCCAAGAATCGTATAGAAGGAAAGAACTACTATTAAATACTAAACAGGTAAGGTTTAGCAAAAAATTTGTTCAATTTTGGAACTACATTTTCTGTTTCGTTAAATAGGTAACGAAAGAACTGATGGATCTACTCAATCAAGACCGAACGCCTTTATGCAATACGAGGCCTCCACAAATATTGGATCCATCAATGCAACGACATTTAACCCATTTCTCATTAATTTCGCACGGCTTTGGATCGCCAGCTATAGTAGCGGCTTTAACGGCAATTCAGGTAAATGTTTTAGAGTCTTACAGGAATGGTCAATTCTACTTTTACTTTTGGTGCTCTTATTCATTTTTGAAAATTTGTATTTCTCCTGCCCTTAAATATTTACTGCTTTAGCAGTTGAGTCTGATTTTAGTTCCTTCAGACATATGTTCTGTTCGCACGTTGTGTTTTGCCTTATTTTCTCCCCTCAATAGGCCAAGAAAAAATTGCGTTTTCTAGATGACTGGTCGAATGACATTTCTATTGAGAAAAGTGAGGCACTTTCTCTCCCGTGTTGAAAAAATAGAACTTTTCTCATTCGAACTGTCACTTTATTTATGTTTTCGAAAATTGAATGGCGGGCGTATCGATGTTTTCGTTTCGTGAAGAAAAACGGCAAAACACAAGATTCTGCGACATCTTTGAGAGAAATATGGAATAGGGCTGTTTTATATCATTCCAAATATAGACTTGATCAGGGTCCTTTGGAAACAGGAACTTGTGGGACTTGCAATCAGGGCCTATTTTTGGGAAATGGATTTTCCACAATTTGCCATAATTTGCCAACATTTGCCAAGATTTTCCAAAATTTTCCGAAAATTGCCAAATTTTCTGATGGCAAATTCTAGCAAATATTGGAAAATTTTAGCAAATTTAGGAAATCAATTTCCCAAAAATAGGCCCTGCTTGTAATAAAACAACTTTCTATGAGAATGAATGTTCTGTATTAAATATTGACTTGTTCACTGCTACAGCCATCGATTGGCAATGAATTGAATGATTAAATCTAACCGCACCAAATATAATGAGACCACAGTGTGGTGAATAAACTTTCGGCGGTGATGCCAGCTTAATTATTATCTGAAGAAGGGCTTTTGTTGGAATTTCCAATTTTCTCCACTCGGTATACATACAACTATCCTTACGGTCTGTCCTCTTTTTCCAGAATTTTCTAAATGAATCACTCAAGTATTTGGACAAAATGTACCCGACCAATGGCGGAATGGTTTCATCTTCCATCGACAAAACTAAAATGGACAACGACAAAAAGTGATAATTACTGAAGTGGTCAACTTTCAATAGAAAATATTGAAGTTTGAATTTTCTGCTTAAAACAAAAAGGATTTTTAAAAGAAAAATAATTTCAAAACGAATACAAAATTGTTATGTGATGATGCAGAGTCAATACATTTCCGTGTTAGTTTTCCGTCAACAATTATCTAAATAAACAATTCATTTTACTTCATCGTGCCAATCAATTTTCCGAACTGGTGATGACAACAAAACGAATTGTATTCGAACTCTGTAGAAATTATAAAATATTTTGTGATAATAAATAGTATTGTTTGTAGTAATTTATTGAATAATATTTAGAATTTGAATTCAAACAGAAATAACGTAAAATACTCGTAAAAACAAAGTGAAGTGGCAAAAAACGTTGAAAATGGCAAATTATTTTCTTGATTGCTTGTGAAGGGGAACCAAACGGATTGGGAAGCGGTAATTTTTTAGAAAATTAAATTTTGGTGGGTTTCGTCTCTTTCTTTCGTTAGTTGTTCCACATGTATTCCACCACTCAGAAATAGCGCTTGTCTTTACGTTTCTTCAATTCCACACACACGAGTGAGTAAAATGACTCTCTTTACGATTCTTTTCGAACAATCGAACTCTGATTTAACTTTCACTGACGGCTTTTTCATCTGTTAACGATACTGACGATAAGCCATGTGCTATGGCTAGTGCCCTCTTATATACTTATAGTAGAATTTGTGTCAAAACTAACGAAGTAAAAGATTTGGTTTTGTTGAAAATTCGTTAATTTAAAGAAGTAGTAGATTCAATATCAGTGATAAATGCTTGCCGTCTGTGAAAGATTGACATAATCAAATTTTAGTTTTTTTATGTACAAATAGCAAGAATGTCTATGTACATAGTCTGTTTTACATTTGAACTGATTTGACATGATGGAATAATGTTACAACTCAAATTGAAGTCCTGCAAAATTCACTGGAAGATGATATGCTCTAGCAAGTCTGAGATTTTTATTGCATTTTTTAGGCTACCAGGTCGAGTTTTAGGTCAGATTCGTCCTGATTACCAAATTTGGGTTCAGATCTGCTTCAGATCCGACTAAGAAACGATTTTTAACAGATTTGACTACCTAGATTCACTAAATCTCGCAGATATTTGATTTTCAAACGCAGATTGCACAAAATTCCTAAATTTTATTTGCTTTTTATTAAAAGAATTAATAAGGACCTTTCCGTCTCTGCCGGTATTCCGTTCATTCATAAATTACGTAATACTTTTTCAGTGCTGTCATCAAATTTAATTTTGATGCCAGCACTGATAAACCGTTAAGTAATTAATTAATGTGGGTCGTTCCATAGTGAAACAAATTAAATTGAGCTTTCAGTTAGAAAGAGGAGAGCGTTCTATGAGACAGTTTATAGGAATATGTTTTAAATAGGACATAATGGACCTGAGTGAAACAATTAATTCTGTATAAGTCCTCACTGACAGGTCAGCTTCCGAACCTTCTAGTTTTTAGAAAAGAAATGTCCACTCACATTTTCCAATCACAACATTTTCCTTTACAATATTTCGTTCACTCAAATATTTAAAGATAACAAATAAGATTAATCCACAAATTCTTGCCAATTCATTGTATTCGTAAAATTTAAAGAAAAACGATAAAAAAATTAAAAATATTTTCAAAAGATAAAATTATGTACAAATTCGATTGTGCCAAAATTGGAGATGGTACAAGAAAAATGTTATTATTGCCATAAAGAAATAATTAATTGTAATTTAAATGTAAAAAAATAGATTATTTTTAAGACTTCCAGCTCCTTCTATAAAATTTAAACAAAACAAAAAACGATAAAGAAAGCAAAAAAAAGAACAATTCTCATATCCTCTACATGTGCCAAATAGTATGAAATGATGTGTTTTTTTATACAAAACATATTTATTCGAAACAACATACTTTTAGAAGAGTAATACAAAAGAAAGAGAGTAAAAAAACGTAATAATTTTAGTTCCCATTAATCATTTTATGACGATCATTTACAAAATCTTATTTGTCGTTTCATTAACAAAGAAATTTCTGTCATCATTAGTATAATTACATAGAAACAGAAAGCATTCCAAAGGTAGACTTCTTTTTTTATATTTATTTTGTTTTTTATATTTCAAATCAATAACAACCAAATCAACTGACCAATCACCTTAACAAAACGATTATAAAAGAGCTAAATGGATCTTTCGCAATGAACATACACTTTATGTATATTTAAATGGAATAATATCGAGAGGCTCATAATACTTAAATAAACATTTAACTTTATATTCGGTTACAAAAATCTTCATATATTTTGTTAAGTTAAAATTTAGTCGCAAAAAAAGCAACAACAACAACAAACTATAAATAATAAATTTTATGCCATTATCTACTCTCATCACTCAACCAATTTCTTACTACTTTGCCATTTAAAATAAATCTATCATTGATTACATTCGACGAAAGAATATGAACAATAAAAAAAGATTTTGAAGAAACAAATAAATTGATGCAGCCACAGCCTCATCCTAATTCAACATTTTAATAGTTTTAAAAGAAATAGAGAGACAGAGAGAGAGAGAGAGAGAAAGAGAGAGAAATAAAGAAGAAATTTGCTCATTGCAATTAGGCGATTTAAATTAAACATTTCAACAAACAAACAAAAAAAACTTTTATTCAACAAATCTTTATGAAGAGAATTATAATGCTCAAAAATAAGTGTGTATAAGAGATGAAAATTGTACAAAAAACATTTAAATTAACCTTTTTTTTATTTGTGAATATATTGAGATTCTATAAATTAATTTTAGTTCGATTAATTTCGTCAATTTTGTAATAATTATAATTATTTTGTAGTTGAAATTTTAATTATACGATTTAAATAAAAAAAAAAGATTTAAAAGAAAATATCTAAAAATACAAATATTGTGAATAAAATTAATAAACTTGATAAAATGAGTTTTCTTTTTTGGTCGACAACTAGGGCAGATATTTGTAAATTTCGTTGACAAAGGATTTTCAAAAAGGGAATCCTCTGAGAATTTCAAGGATTTTCCTAACATTTTTTAAGGAATTTCTCTAATATGATCTGCCACAAAATAAACAACATTTTTTGAACCACCAGAAGTTTAAAAATGAGAGCTTCTAAAGTGACAAACATTTTAACATTTTTGTTCATTTTAAAATGTAGACAAGTAGGTCATTTCAAACAGATTTATAGAAATTCACACAAATAATAGTCAAATATTATTCTTAAATGAAAATTTGCCAACAAACAATCAGATGAAACCAAAATATTGTCAACAACTGGAGCATGTGTGTCCAAAATATAGTACACCGGCAACTCTCATCTTTTATAATGCCAACATAGTAGGGTTGCATACGCGTGGAAAATCTGTTCTACTGCTTGGTTGCAGGTGCTATGCATATATACATGCGTAAATGGCGTAGCGTATTTGATTCTCTTGAGCATTTTCTGTGGTTTTGAGAACTGTCTTGAGGATTTTCTATAAATTTCGTAAAATGTTAAAGGATTTTCTATTGACTGACAAAAGATTTTCCATAAATATTTGCCCCTGACTGATGAAGTTATCAAAAGACATTCATTTATTTTTACTTCAAAACTCCAAAAAATACATAACACAAAGGAACCCATAACCCAGTTTTGGATGATTTCGTTGCATTTCAAATGCATAGGAACCGCTAGAAATTCATCGAAATTGTCAAATTTCTATACATTTTTTCAACTGCAGATGAATTTTTAACCCAATATACACTATATGCCTCGAAAGTACATGCAATTTCTATAAGAAATAGTATATTACCATACAAGGGAAGGAATTTGCTATTTCGTATCCAGATGAGTAAAAGTGTCCGAGGGTACTTTTACTCATCGTGACAAGAAATATCAAATTATTTCCCGAGTGCAGTATGACGTTTTGCTTTACGAAGGAGGGAAAGATTTTTCCCTAGGGACGGAAGGTCTACTTTCCCTCACTAGTAAAGGAAAGAGCATGTCATTTTAGCCACACAAGTGTCGAGAAATTTTTCTGAGAGTGGTTTTGGCTTCAAGGGGCCAATACCTTTCTTGTATGTAATCTTTTTTACTCTTCTAAATAACGTCTTTGTCCATTTCCACCTTTCCCATCCGCTAATTATTTTTTAAAAAACCCAAGAATTTTGTTTAGCCCTCCGTACCATCTCAATCTCAACACATTTTGGGCTATATTTTCGGGCAGGCCTGAAAAGACAAGCCTGCTTGTAAGTACAAATAAAAAGATCCATTGAAAAATGCATCCGATTTCGATAGGCTATTTTTCAAAAGTATCTCTCATGTGTATACGTAGTTGTTGGCCCTAAATGCATGAGTCTAGACAAGGAGTCAAAAACAACCGCAAAAAGAAACGATGAAATCAGCATAGACTATAGTTATTTGCATCACTTGGATTGAAACCACGACTTCTTCTCGACGAAACATACATACTTATGCAAAAATTATTCTCTCGGTATACGAATTCACACGTATACTATGATTGAGTGGTTTCAATCCTGTGATGCACACAATTTTACACTCGTCACACCATGAAATACACAGCCAACAAAACCAAATATAATACACACCGTTCAAGGTTGAACTTGAATGTATAGAGGAAGAATGAGAATAAAAACGAAACCGAAAATACGCGATATAAAGCCGAACGAGTTGATCGTTCGATGTGCATCACACTACTCGTTGATACGGAGAGTAAGCTCCGCCTTCGTATCAAATTTCTCTCTTTGACTAATAACATAAACAAACTCCACCATTAAGCAAAACATCGCCTGGATCCCTAGACCTGTTTGCAAGGTCTGCTGAGATAGAACTAAAAAAGTGTGTAAATAAATATTCATATGCATAAGCATAGTCAGAGGACCTGACCCTATCAAGATGTGAGACCTAGTTACATTAGTATAGTTACAATCGAAGTACTTATTTTTGTCAGTGTTGTGTTTTCACACATTTTAATCTGCCGGTTGTTATTAGTCAGACGTCAGACATGCTTACATGTATGAAATCGACATAATTAATTCATTTTTCGTTGATTGTAAACAAGTATTTGAAAATCGGTTCAGAATCGGTCATCGAAAATTCAGGACAATACTCTTTCGGGAATAACTCCTAGAACATTACATCGATTAGGTTCATCGGTGAACCAGACTCCATGAATTTGATTTGTCAATGAGGGATGAGGGAAACAAAAATTTCGAAAATCGATTCAGAAATCAAGAAAATAGGCAACAAAAATTTTGGGAATTACATCAGCTCATTAGTTCCACATTGTCCATATGACATGAACCGGAAAATGTTATTTCTCGTCTAATTAAACCAAAATTCAGGATTTCTCAAAGTTATCGTGCCATCAAAAACTACTAAAAATTCTTTCAGGAATAACTCTCAGGTCATTAAGTCGATAAACCAAATTTTTTGAAAATCGGTTTAGAATTAGAAAATCTGTAATAGAGAACTTTAAGACGTATTTTAACGGTAAAAAACCTCACCTTTCCTGGATTCTTTTTAAGCTTACTTATAGGAGAATGATGTTTAGAAACTAAGGAGAAATGTAATAGAGTTTTCCCATATTTTAGTACATTCTGTCATAAAATTACTGCTGACACTGCGCTTATTTTCATGTGAACCAACTTCACTGTTGTGACATTTCATAGGAATGAATCAATGTGAAGTTGGTTCACAAAAAAATAGTGCAGTAAGAATGAAGTACTATAAAAAATGTGGTGCCTCTACAGGCCAACCGACTAGGCGAATTCAAGCACACTTCATGTCATGATTTGTAGACATGGTCATGACATTTGAAAGACACCTCAATTTACTATCCCGAAAATCAAAAAATGCTCTTAAAACATGGGAAGAACGAATAAACTCTTCCATAAAATATTCTGTAGACTATCTAGTTGCAACCAGGGGGACAGGCGTTACAAAATGGTAAAATACCTCCTAGCATTATCGATGTTACGACACTTACGCATGTGTGGATATCATAAGTAGAATAAATAACATCAATTCGATTGTGATCACTGATAGTATTGTGTGACTTCTTTATTTTCTCCCACTGCAACTCTCATGATAAAAAAACAGCGGACGAAGCATCTAAAAAGCAAAAGTTTATAAAAGGTTTATGAACACAGTTGGGCTAAGAACGATACCTAGTGTCTTAACAGAAGCCTAATAATATTTGTCCGAACAAATTTTAAATTTTCCCGCTCGAAATTAGCAGCAAAAACGTATACGTTCAATCCGCGAGAATTTCCCATCTGTTTCTTCCAGTACAAAAAACCATCCTAAACACTTGTCAAAACACTGTTTCTGTCTTTCTGACAGTGGAAAATGACAGAAGAAAAAAGTGAGAAATAAAGAACTGAGAATAGGAATAAAGAAATATACACAAAACAATTCAATTATTCAAAGTAGAAAGAAAACGAAATGGAAGTGGTACGGTCAGCGATAACTTGTCTAACCAATTGTTTTACTTGCAAGGAGGACGTTATTAGCCAGGTGAATTTCAATATTTCAATATTTTGGCTGATTATCCTTATCAATCGGTTGAATCATTCCGATGCAATAATTAGGGAGAACCACATGAACGAACACATTTATTAGCTGATCCAGTCAGCAACAATAGCCTAGCGATACGACAAACCACTAGCGACGACTTATTAAGCGAATATCCGAGCTCATTGCCGGGTAAAGATGTCCAAACGGCACTGAATCGAATCGTGCAAGATAATGCGACGTAAGACATTTCTCGTTTGTTTCATCAATCGAAAGTAATTTACGTTCAATTATTTTCGGTGTAGTAATATCATCGATGTAGCCGCTATGGATTCACACAATTTACAACCGCAAGAACTAAACAATCGCATCAAAATCTATTCACAAAAGCTGGCGCAACAGTGGAGTAGTATAAATGATGCATCGAATTTGCCAAGTGGACTGTTAAAAGATGTCCCAAATCCTGAGATTCTGTTGTCATCGACACCAGTGGCGGCTGTCGATTTGAATATGGTGAGTTTCGTTCTTGATGACCTGACCAGAGAGATTTGATTTGATTCAATTGATTGACGAGACGATTTATTTTTAACGAAACAGATGCGAACATTCAGTCATCAAGCAGCGACGGCTATAAATGATATTAAGATCGAACACAAAGAAGATTTGGTCGTGCCTTTCGATTTTCAAGTACAATAAAGTTTCGGGCGAAAGAGATTTTGGAGCGATGATGATGCGGGGTGCGGTGGTATATTGTCTAAAAAGGACTAAATGTAAAGAAGCAGAAATGGTTATTTCGTTGATTGTTCGATTGAAAATATTCATTTAAACAGTGATCGTACGTATTTTTTATATTATATCATTTAAATGTATGACTGGTGAGATATGTTGCATAGAGGCAATGTGGAGGATTTCCTAACGATTCGAGAGAGTAGTTTTAGGCGAATGAAAAGTTAAAAAAAATTGTATCCAGAAGTATCTTGCGAGTATACAGAGAGAAAAATGTCAAAAATGTCAAATATATATTTTCCAAAAATATTTGCCTGGTCTATTGGCTTTAGTGTTTTATCAATGACAAACATCCCATATCAATAGTGTTATCAATATTAAAATTTGAAATACTTTCTCTTTCCTATGGTCGTTTTGCCTTTTTATGTGATTTATGTATGAATCTCAATCGCTAATCAGTGTGACTAAGAAGAGTCACTGGGAAACAGTTTGTGCAACTGTTACGAAATGAGTATTTTTATTGACCTAGAGGCTGTATGCATATCGACACTTCGTTAGACTACGGGTTAAAACCTACGGCACGGATCGATGCAACACTTTTGTTATACAACTTTTATTTTTGAGCGTCACAAATGGCTTAGCGACGCTACCGTACAACACTTAAAAACCTTGGAAAGGCGAATTTGTAAGAGAAAACTTATTAAATTTTCTCACAAATTCGCCTCTCTAATATAATGTGTCCGCTAAGGCAAAAGGTTGTGCAAACTGAGGTAAAATTGATTTTATGATTTTATTATGATCTGTATGTAATGCTGATTCCAAAATCATCAGGGGCAACTCCGGCAGCTCACTCGTTCCGCCTGGAGCGGCTGTTATGTCACTTTGGCTTCACTGAATTTTCATGCCCATTTCCAAACAGGATGTGGAATAAGTTGTAAAATATTTTTAAATGTTCAAAGTTTTTTTTAGAATAATTTTTTTGTTGACAAAAAGATCCAAAATAGCCGAAAAATATGGCGGAAGTGTGAGGTTCATTTTTTTTCTGCTTAAAACCTTGAAATCCCATCGAAATACTAAAAAAATCCCGAAAACTTTCTTCAGGAAGTTTGTGGCCAATTCATAATCCTATACTTTACGCTTTAAAAAAATTTAAATCGGTCAAGGCTTCAGGAGATATCCTGCCTAGGTACTTAGAATACGAAAAAACCGAAATATCTCGGCGAACTTTGAACCACCCTGTAGCACACTCAATTTATTTTACTGTCCAAAATTTAATTTTATCGGAAATTGTATTTCATTACCTTTGCAACGATACCCCACACGACGTATTTGAACATGAATTGGATTTTTGGCTGAACCTGAAACGACCCAGAGTCGTGCTACTCGAAAGGCGAAAGCACCTCAATATTAATCCTTGCGAAAGACGCAATTCCTGTTCAAAAATGTGTAGTTTTGTATTGTTTTGAAGGAAGTGGATTAGGCTGTAAGGAAAAAGATAAAAAAAAAAGTGGTTGAGTGATCAATTCAGGGCGGCACAGGGCCCTCAAAAGGCAGGGACTTAGGTATTATTTTGATTTCATAAACCCTCAGAAAGAAACATACAGGACATTCGGAATCGAGTTTGTAGTGAATATGTATATGCAGGACCAGAATGGGCAATAGGGAAAAATACAGTCGTTTTAGAAAAAGTCACATTTGCCGGACCTAAATTTTGTTATTTACTCATAAAAATATTTGTTTCTTTTGTACGCGCCAAATTTAAATTTATCTTACAATTTCAGATAAAATTAAATTTTGGACAGTAAAATAAATTGAATGGAATTCTTCTTCTAGTTGCATTTAACCTCTCACATTCATCTGTTATCGATAATGACGGCAAAAATAATGACAAGATCTGGGCAATATTATATAGCAAAATACATGTAAAAAAATTGAAGTACAAGATTTGAAATCACCCGATTAAAAATACTTTGATCGATGGAAGTAATAGACCTGACAATAAGACTCGTCATATGCTTGCCGTCTGTAACAGGTTAAGCATTACATCTGATTCGAACTCGTTTTGAACATTTTCATCGTAAATTTTATATATTATGATAAGAAAATCAGCCTCAGCCTTAGGCGAATTTTCGAATCGAATTTTCACCAAAGGCTAGAAAAAAAACGGAGCATAACAGCCGATCGTGAAGCTACATCTTTAAGAAACCAAATGATACGACGTTCGTTAAAAATTCAAGAAAACAGTGCAATAGGGAGCTTACCTTTCATTTATTTCCTTTTTTCAGGATGACAAAAAATTCAATTTTTACACACGCGACTAACTTTTCAATGCAAAAATGCTCCTTCAATTCGGCACCAATTAGAATTTTCTACGATGTTCTACGACGGATGAGGGATATAAACACGTTAGAACCTTCTAGTGCCCAAAGAATAAAAGTTGTAGCACAAGTGCTTTTTGTATCAAGTTGACATAATAATTACAAAACTGACTGATATGCACAAATGTTAGTGAACTTCCAGCAAGAGGTGACGTTCCTTCCTTCACAACTATGTTCTCTCAAAATATTTGATTCTGTTTCGGAGTACAGCTACAGCTTATAGTTGCTTATGATTCCCGCGAAGTACCGTTAAAGTCAAATTGACAAAAAAAAACGCTGAGAAAAATCGCTGAAGTGTAAAGTTTCGCCAAGAATCTTTGTCATCAAAGATTAATTCCGCGATTCCTCCAAAATGCATCGTCTACTATCACAACATACAGCTCTCGTATTTTGTACTCAATGCAAAACATTTTTTTATTTCTATGAACATGGCGTTTCAACTGCCATCAATGACACTAATCCTTACACTTGATCATAAACTAAAACATTTGGTGTGATTGTCTGCGCAAACTGTTTACCCATTACAGTCGGTGTACTGAAAGCCATCTCATTCGAAGACATCGTATATCCTCGCACAAAATGTGAACGAATCGCGTGTATGAGACGAGTACCGACACCGCATCGGCGGAATTGTGGCGTCACCCATATGCGTGATATTCCACATCTGGAACCATAAGGAAAAGAATTAGAATTTGACTCCATCTGGTACATTCATCACTGTGTACAACTTACCTGACAGGCACAACATTTTTCAAATCAATGTATTCCACATTGTCTTTCGTGTACATGGTATGCGCTTTCTTCAATGGCTCGGCGACACATACTCCAACGACCAATTTACGTGAAATTGCCAAGTAGACCTGTTGGGGTAAAAGTTCGGTTTCATGAATTGAAATTCGAATAACAACGGATGACGATCCACACTTACAATTGAACTGTCTCTGAGTTCGACATTCGCAAAACCGAGATCGTTGTTCATGATCTCTAAGATTTCCGATATTCTTGTCACATGTGCCTTGCTATCCATTTTGTTCGTCCAAATAATTCGCCCCTTGTGACCCCATTCATCAACACTTTCCACCAGATTCTCATCCGTCCAACCCTGCACCAAATTATGGTCAACATTTTTCGTATAAACAAAGCAATGCTTCAATTACCTTAAAGTTCAGCACTCCCATCATGTTGTTATGGAATTTCTGATGCAAAATTTCATCCTCCGGATCGTGCATGGTGTAAAACATTCCACATTCACTGCAGTTCTTCGACCCAAATTCTTTTTGACCAGCATCGATTTGTAGTTGTTTATCGGACAGGGGAATCCATTTATAGGTCTTTGGCAATGGTACGCTAAGTAGATCTTTCTTTACTGCTGTCGATCGTCGATGGTCGCTATAAAAGATCGGATGGTACCCTCGTTTCTCGTTGCTTACAGCATTACATTCACTGGCATCTGTACTGGTGCACTGCATTTGATCGTCCGCAGTGGCTTCGTCTTCCTGTGGTATCCACATCTCTGCTTCGGTTGACACCGAAATCTCGAATAAATTATTTAAAATTGCGTCTGCTTCGTCCTTGCGATGTTCGTATTCGGAAATGAAAATTTTGAAATTTTCCTCATGGCAAATGCCATTCTCGATCAATATATTGAGAACCGTTTCCTGGCGCTTAATTTCAGCCGGATCGGTTGTATTGTACGGAATCAATTTGCGATATTTGTCGCACTCAGCACTGCAGCTTTGTCCATCATCACACTCATGTGTTTCCATTTCGCATGACATCGTTTCGTCAGTTGCAACATTTTCATCTCGTGTTTCCATATTCGCTGGATCGTTATCCGACGCCGACAATAGTTTCACAATGTCTTGCACCTCTTTCTGAATTGAAAGCAATTCGTCGTAGCCAGCATCAACCTTTCGCTTTTTCTTCGGCGGTGACAATAACTTTATGCCATGGCCTCGTTTCACTGTCGCCGAAATTCCTTTGGACACCTGATATCGGTTCTCTGTGCCTCTGGATTTGGATTTGAAAAATTTCCGTTTTGTTTGCTCCGGCTCCTCGTCTTTGTCGCTTTCGTCGTCGGACGGAAAGCGTTTCTCAGTATCACTATCGTCATCCACTGGAAAACGGTTCGCAGAATTGCTTTTGTTCGGTGACTGGACTGATTCTTTGAGAATATTGCGAGCACGGCCACTGATCAGTTCTTTATCGAAACTGTTGACCTGCACGTCTTTGAAATACGATGTCAAATTCGATGTTTCGAGAACTTTTTCGATGCGATCCAAGAGCTGACTGCGTTTCGTCAAGGGGTCGGACTTCACCACTTTCTTCGTTTTGAATTTGTGATTAAGTTTTCGTATACTGCCCAGAATGGGTTTCCTTGCAACAGATTGACGTTGATGAGACCTACGGCTCTTAGCAGACGGTGCCGCTCTTTTCTCTCGCACTTTAGTCACTTTAACCGGCATACGTTCAACTGAGGTTCGTTTAACTGAAGGTTCAACATTCGATGTTCCATAAAATGATTGTGCCGAAATTTCTCCGAATGTGAGCGATGCTTTGGCTTTCGGTGTGTCAGATGCATCCGATTTTTCGGCGCCTCGTCTTTGCGATGTTTTCCGTGATTTCGGCGAGTCTGTGCCATTGCTGCAGTCAGACGTATTTTGAGCTTTGCGAAAAGAGATTCGTGGAGCCGTTGTGACACTATTTCCCAATGCAGGCGTCTTCAGCAGAACTTCTGAGCTGTTTTCCTTCGACAATACAATGTCATCCGCTATCATGTCTTCGGTGTTCAACTTGGTAGACGGCGTTGAACGAGTGATTCGTTTCGGTGAGTTTTCAGATTGACTGATGCGACAGGAATTTTTGATCGCTGGAGAGAGCTGTTCCATTAGATTACTGAAATCCAAACGTCCACACACACGTTTGTTTACAAGGGCTGCAATTGAAAATTCAATGTTACAGACGAATTGTCATGGACGCTCAACATTTTGTTTTACTTACGTTCAGTCGGTCTGTCGTAACTTTTTGGACTTGAACTGTATTCAAGCGGATTCATCGGACCCAAATCGGAGTCTTCATCGATGACAAGATTGATCAGTGAAGATCTACTGCTGTTTCCGAATAAATCCTTTTTGCGCTCCGACATTTTCGGCGTTGGTACATGACGCGGCCGCGTAAGCCTTGTTGTAGGTGTGTTCATCTAAAGAATTGAAAAATGTGTAAGAAACGTTGCATCACCGTTGGTCACATTCTCAAACACAAATTATGAACCGAAAAGAAGAACCGAAAACTTGAATTTCTAATAAACGACAATTGCGTATGTCGCGCACTTCTTTGTTACTTTCCCGCTACTGAATAACAAAATTTTACGTTTTACAGAAGTTTTTCTCGAATTTCCCCAAAAATCGAATGCAAATCCATTTACCTTTTCAACATTTCTTGATCGATTGATTGAAAAATGAATATTTTTTGCAGAATTCTTTAGATTATTAACAAAAATCGGAACCTGCGACTATTCCAAACAAAAAGCGGGAGTCTTTTGACAAGATGTGTGTGTATATGTATGTTTTCAACAGCTGCAAGAGCGGTAATGTCAAAGTTTGACAGATTTATTTTCGCGCTCTCACAAGTCTCGGTTCACTTTTCGAATGCAGAGAGATGGATATAGGTTTGTTGCAAGCAACTGTAAACACGAAATTTGACTGGCCGAACGAACACGATTTCATCCACAAAGCTCGGTTTTCATACAAATATTCATGAGGCTATGTCTCTATGGATGAATTTTGACAGTAATTTGACAATTCGTATGGACTTGGAACAGACCTATAGAAAATGATTTTTCGGTGAAACGTTAAAATTTTAAAAACGACCTGTGTTCAGCTGCGTGGACCAACATATAGAGAAATTCTTTTGAAGACGTACTTAACGAAATCGGACTCAAGTTCCAGCGGACTTTTTTATATGTGCACTGAAAGGTATTGGTCCCTAGAAGCCAAAACTACCGCTAAAAAAATCTTCGATGCTGATGCCGTTGGACAGCTGAGGCCAGTGGCAATCAGGGAAATAGTTGTTTTGTTTCTATTTCCTTTCGGTTACAAAGGAACCCTAAAAATTTCGTCGAAGTAGCCAAATTTTTCCCGAATTTTCAACTGCTCGTACCTCAGTGTAGGTGAATTTTTAACCTACTATAATCAGCCCCGTTACTCGCAATTACCTTACAAACTACACTCCGTATGAATACGAAAGAAAACTCCATAACAGAAGTGCATGTTTTCGGTTTTTGATCATCTCCCACTATCCTAGGGTTGGAAACAGATCGTTCTGACCTGATCTGAAATTTCAGATTCAGATCCAGATCTCAGGCGGCGTGATCTGATCTGATCTGAAATCTGAAAATTGGAAGCAGATCTGATCTGATCTGAAAACTGAAAATTTGAATCTGGAAATTTTTGGATCAATCTGAAATCTGAAAATCGGTATGACTAAACAAATGCTAATTTATTAGAAATTCTTGAACTGCAAGACTCCGCGAGTGCACGGGAACTAATAAAATCATAAATATTTCTATAATAGTAGCATGTTTTGGAATTTCAAATTTTATTCTTGGGACTTCAGATCATTCAGATTGGATCAGATCAGATCAGATTCAAGTCTTCAGATTTCAGATCAGAATCAAATAAAATCAAAATTTTCAGACCAGATTCAGATCGGGTAAATTTCAGATCAATCTGAAAAAAATTCAGATTGATCTGATCTGTTCCGAGCCTATGCTATGCACCAGGGCCTATTTTTTAGAAACTTTCAAGAAACATTTAAGAAACTTTTGGAAACTTAAGAATCTTTTAGAAACTTGAGAAACATTTGGGAAACTTAAGAAACATTAAAGAAACTTCAGAAACATTTGAGAAATTTAGGAAACTTTTCATTTTAAATTAAAAATATCTAGTAAGGAGATCTCTTCCTAATTGTTTTTCGTGTAAGTAAGATTTAACTTTTGTGGACAATATCGAAAAACAACTTCGTATTCTTGAATCATTGCACTGGGGTGAACATAAATTACATTACATACACATTTTGTACATTTTCTGTTCACAGAAATATTTTTTATTTACCTAGAATTCTGTGATATTTTAAAAAAAAGTCGAGTGCACCACTAATCTAGGTATTGTTACTTTGGAAAGCACAAATTCATTTTTTTTTTTAAATGTACATCTTAAATGCATATTGTTGTGGTGATTCCACGGTGAACAAGCTGATAAATGATAAGCGATGTAGCTAAAATAAGTACTTGTCGTTTCGTGTGAAAGATTTGCAATGAATTAAAGATTATTGATACAATTGTATGTGAAATTAATGTAATTTGAGATAATTGAGATTCACTGTATTCAATCCTGATACGCTACTCGCTACTCCTTCTGGGCAGGTTAGTCAAAATCGCGTCTCCCTAGAACGCGAACACCTTTCTATTTAGCACGTCTTTGAAAACCTTCAACTTAATCACGAAGTCAGTGGCGCTTCTATCAATTTAGCACAGAATTGTTTGCGTATAAAATAAAATTTTTGAATGGAAAATGTCCACCGAGCTAGCAGAATTAAGTTTTTTCGGTTTTTAATACATAATTTTTTGCGTAAAACATCAATCAAGGAACCAATTTCATTTCTGACTCGTTATCCAAGAACTGGATTTGTCACACTTCCCACTATTTTTTAGCAAAGAAAAATTGAGTTTTTGGAAAGAAATAGTAAAGACCTAATTTCTTCACCATTTCAATAAATGGCGTTTGAAAATTCTTCTAAAGCTTAAAATTCGATAGTTCAAAATACTTTACATCTCACGGTTTTCGCGAAAACGCCTAAAATTAATAGTGTAAGACAAATACGATCTAAAAAGTATAAGAAATCAAAAATAGTTCTATTTATAAAGACCAAGGCTATGACAACTTACATACTGTTCCATTCATCCATGAAATGTGAGTTCCTAGTGCACAATTTTCTGTGTCATTCAGACAATGTGTGAGCTAAGCCAGTAAAGACCATTGGCCAACTTATATATTGCACGAGTTACACGCAAAAATGTACTACTTCAACTTAGCTTTGACGAATGAGAAGCATAATGTAAGTTACAGTCGAAAATCGTAACACTTCTAGACGTACACTTCGACATTTTCAGTGAAAATTAAGCTGAATGAATGAATGAATTAAACTAAAGGTATATCTACAAAAGCCTGTGCAGAAACGAAGAACAGTAGAAGCTAAAATTCGAAGCAGAATGAGTATGATGCATTTTCGACAATATACTGAAATCATTCAACTATGATAAAGTCTGGTGTTTATTTAGCTGAATTCTTCATAATAAACAATAATTGAAATTTCCTGATTCTCAAGTTTCTCAAGTTTCTAAAATTTGAGAAACTCAAGAAACTTTAGGAAACTTTAAGAAACTTTGAGAAACTCAAGAAACTTTAGAAACGATGTTTCTAAAAAATAGGCCCTGCTATGCACACAAGTATCGAGACATTTTTGACTTCATGAGGGAACCAGAGAAATTGTCTGAATCAGACTCCTGAACATGCATCATGACCGGCCGGCTGAAATCAGAAGTACTTGAATACAGCTTTCGAATGCAATCATTTCTACGAAAAATGCTAGGGAAAAGCTCCAGAAAGGGTTTAAGTTGATTAATTTTCCGGGACATTTTTTAATACCCACTCTAACCTAATACCAACTACACCAAAAAATTTCTTCCATAAAATATCGGTGATGAAGAAATTTTTCAAAAAGTTGTATTTTCGAAGATATTCGAATTGAAGGTTCTCATATGATTGGCGTTTCCGGCCGGAAAAACAACTTTTCATTTTTCGGAATAAGATTTTGTTCCAAAATTTTTCGTGACAAACATCAAAGACAAATCTTAAAGAACTTATATCGCACAGAGTCTTTTTTCGACACAAGGACCTGGACCATCTATCGCTCTTCGCGCGGCTATACAAAAATTTCTAAATCGGTCCCAATCCATTTAAAAATGCGGTCGGCCCTTCTGCGGCCAGTCCAGGCCTTAAATTAGAGCGTTAAATTCAAAATGAAAAATCGAATTTAATATTCTGAATGAAGAGAAGTAAAATTTCCGTTTTTAAATACAATTACGACCAATAAATCATTCTGGGAGTCAAATAAGGGGTTCTCCGGCTACACCATTTCCTAAGAAATGGAACTCAACCAACTCAACCCTAAGAAAAAAAGATAGATGTCCAGAGCTACGAGAAAAATTCACACATCTTGTCTGAAGAGCCTGATATATGAAGCAAACTGTCGCGAACCACAATCCAACACTAGGAATTTCCATTTGTAAAGGAAATGGGAACAGTATAAACCAGGGCCTACTTTTTAGAAACTTTTAGAGAAAATCGAGAAATTCAAGAAACTTCGAGCAATTCAAGAAATTTCGAGAAATATTTCTTGAATTTTTCAAAGTTTCTTGAATTTTTCGAATTCAAGAAATTTCAAGAAATTCCAGAAAATTCAAGAAATTCGAGAAACTTCAAGAAATTCAAGAAATTTCAAGAAACTAATTTCTCAAGTTTCTTGAAGTTTCTCGAATTCGAGAAAATTCAAGAAATTCGAGAAATTTCGAGAAATTCAAGAAATTAGTTTCCAAAAAGTAGGCCCTGGTATAAACAGCAAAATTCAAACTTTTTCAAACTTACCGCCATATACAATTGAAAGGAAAAAAGTGTTCTTGCTGTTCTGTGATTAATATGGAGTTGTCATAGGTTGTCAAATCATTATATCGAACGTACAATTGATTAAAATTGTAAGAAATGATGTAAACAAAAAGTATTTTTTGTAATATTTTCCCGTTTCCTAATATTACGTGGCTTTTACTTTCAAAGAAGTGATAACATCTACGATGGGTTTGTTCTGTTGCTGCGGCATGTAAGTTGATAATGAGCGTAAAAACATAAAAATCACACAATAATCACGTCCAACTTGTTCTTATCACTTCTGAAAGACTATCCGTGCTATTCGTATGGACTTCGTTGGGTATTGTCGCTCTACTGTGCTCTCTAGTGTATCTGAAGAGAATCGTAAGTCAGAAGAAGAGCAAACGTTTGGCTACCGACAAGAGCATTCGAGTGGGAATATTTCATCCGTATTGCAATGCCGGTGGAGGCGGTGAACGGGTGTTGTGGTGCGCCGTTCGAGCATTACAGAAGAAGTACACATCACAATCGATTTTGCATTCCATTCCGATATGATCGGATCTGATTTTAGGGACAAAAACATGAAGATCACAATTTACACTGGTGATGTTGACGCTCAACCGAAGGCAATATTGACGAAAGCGAAAAACACTTTCAATGTTTCAGTGGACGAAGCCAAAGTGGATTTTGTCTTTCTCACCAGACGAAATTGGATCGAGGCCGAAAAGTATCCCTATTTCACGTTGTTGGGTCAAAGTTTGGGATCGGTGTGGCTCGGAATAGAAGCTCTACTGAAACATCAACCAGGTAATTTTACAAATCTTCCGGCATAATGTCTATTCCATTAAATCCGTCACTTTTTTGGGATGCTAAACTATTGACTGCCCTCACTGCACAAGCACCTTTCCCACCACGATTAGACTACCTTTTTCTGATTTCCATTGACAGATGTTTTTATCGACACAATGGGCTACGCATTTACATTACCGCTATTCAAATATTTCGGTGGATGCAAAGTGGGATGTTACGTTCATTATCCTACCATCAGTACCGATATGCTGAAGCGTGTGAAGAGCAGAACGTTTGCTCACAATAATCGTAACATTGTAGCCAAGAATCCGTTCCTAACGTGGCTAAAATTGACGTACTACCGACTGTTTGCTTGGGTAGATCTAATTCTCTTTCGTCTTCTGGTTGTTACTAATTTTAGACGATTCGCAGGCGTACAGCCTAGTCGGTCGAAGTGCTCAGACAATTATGGTAAATTCGTCATGGACAGAAAATCACATCCTTTCGCTCTGGGACTGTCCATTCAAAACCCATCGAGTGTATCCGCCATGCGAAGTGTCTCATTTAAAAAAGCTGCAACACGTCTCCGCCGATGATTCAATTGTAATCATGTCGATCAGTCAATTTAGACCGGAAAAAGATCATCCACTGCAATTGCAAGTAAGACGGCAGGAGAATTATCGCGTTGTTCATCATTTATCTAACAAAAAAACTTTTCTTTCTTCATTTCTTCAGGCCATGTACGAGTTAAGAACATTGCTGCTGGATGACGAACCAATGTGGAACCGGGTAATTGATAGCGAACAATTCAATTCTCATTTCAATTTTCATTCACGTTTTCATTCCAGTTGAAATTGTTGATTGTTGGTTCATGTCGCAATGCCGAAGACTATGAACGACTGAAAAATATGCAAGATCTCAGCAAACATTTGTCGCTGGAAAATTCGGTGGAGTTCCGAGTGAATATTTCGTATCAAGAATTGATACAATGCTACCAAACGGCCTCGATTGGCATACATACGATGTGGAACGAACACTTCGGCATTGGCATTGTTGAGTGTATGGCCGCTGGACTAATTATGGTGGCAAACAGGTGAGTTTCACGTCCAATCACAGTGCTTTTAGGTTAGACAACATTATTCACTCCATAAGTGCGCCAAAAATTTAAATGGTTTCCACTGACAGTTGGACAAAGTAACGCTGACGTCATATAATAAACGCCAATAACTGAGCGATAAAATGACTTGATATGCGGTATATTTTCAAATAGAAGACGCACTCACGGCTAAGGCTAGGAACATGTCAGGTTTACCTTAACATGACCTGAAAATACCTGAACCTGATTCAATCAACTTTGATCTGACCTGACCTGAAATCTGATAGGTTGACCTGAAAATTTGTATGAAAAATTCAGGTCAACCTGAAACCTCACCTGACAGGTTTCAAAAATTCAGGTTCAAAAATGAAAACCTGACCAGACCTGAAGTTCAAGGTCAGTCACTTTTTTGACCGCCTTATACGGCATGAATTATTAAGGATCTTGACGAAGCCATTGTTAGTACAACTAACATTTTTGTTTTGAGGAGGTCTACACGCACGGATCATCTTTCTCTTAATCAGCCTACTAAATGTGGGCTTACAAATCACAAATCTTGAGCGGTCATTCCGAACGGTGCATTACCACTTTATAATTCGTGCATGATGTTCTCCTGATCCCATTTGTCCATCGTTCTAGTGGTCTACCCATCCATAGCTTGTCTATTCATGATGGTTTTGTTCCAGTTGAAAGATGCTATTCTTTCCATGACATCGATGGCATTTGTTTGCTATCTGATCCATTTGTTTGTCATCTTATCACTGAGCGAATAATCAACCATACTCCGTTCTATGACCCTTTGTACTACTTTCAGTTTGTTATCGGATGCTTTTATTGATTGTAACGTTTCTGCTTCGTATGTTAATATTTTAGCACTTCTGTTTTACACCTTTATTCATTTTGCGTCTGCAGATTAGTCTGAGTTTCTCGAACGCTGTCCATCCAAGACCAATTCTGCGTTTGAGTTCTCCAGTGTTATTGTCCTCACCCGATCCTCACTCACTCTGTGATCGAGGGACATATAATTGTTGACCCTTTCACTAGTGGCATCTCCAATTTTGTTATCTCTGTCGTAGTCGATGTTTGTCAGGATGTTAATTCTCGCTAAGTTAATTTTGCATGCAGCATGAAGGAAAGTGATGTGCGCTTCAAAGTATTTGGCTGTTTTTGATTTTTGTTTGGAGATTCCTTTGAAATGCAGATCCCTTGAGAGATGATGAGACCTTTCAATTACATATTTTAAGAATGCTAAAGAATTGAACCAAATGGAAAATAATTCGGAAAATTTTTGAACCCAGAAAACATTTCATAATTAGGATACCAGTGAAGTATCGCTAAAGAAATTTTTGGCGATTCTTCTCATTCCGACGGTTTTTCTTGGCGATCCACCCTTTTTGTTGATTGGTTTAATCACCAGAAGAAATCAACAAAGGATTAAAAACACCAAAGTTTGAAAAAACGCCAAGAAAAATTGTGAGCCTGTTTTGAGGCGATACTTTTCATTTTGGCGATACTTTTCACTTTGACGATTCTTCACACTCTTGCGATTTTTTTGGCGAAGTTCAAAGCTTTGGCGATTTGACTTTGGTGATATTTCACTATACTAGAATATAAGAAGGGATTGGAACGAATCTGAGTGCGAGCATCTCTCTCATTTTCATCTAAAATTTAAATTTAGCCTTGTCCTAGTGTGATATCAATGCTGGAAAGCACTGAAATATCAATACTGTTGCTTTGTTTGATTTATTTCTTTGCCATATACTCTCAGTCCATATGTGTTTACCCAGTCATTATGAAATGTAGCCCATCGTAAATTTACTGCGTCTCATGTTACTAATTATGCTCTGTGTGTTTTGTGATGAATGCCTCGCCACCAAAAATTCACATGAAGTGTCGGTTCTGATCATTTTAAGTTCCGAGTGTTAAAATAAAAACAAATTACATGACTGATTTACATGATAAACGACACATTTGAGACTGGTATATATTCCGGCAAACAATTTTTCCTGTTACTCAATTCATTTCACTATATACTGTCTGGCATATGTTCCATCCAATAGTAACAAAAAACCGTCCGGATAATTTATCTTTTCAATTTCATTTCGTTTAATTAAATCAGATCCGGTGGACCGTTGATGGATATTATTGAAACATCTGTGGGCAGCCAAACTGGTTACTTGGCCGTGGACACAATGGAATATGCCGAATGCTTAGCTACAATTCTATACAATACGAAGGAGGAAAATGATGCAATACGTGATGCGGCCAGGTACAAATTTATAAACGAAATTCACGTGACGGATCGAAAAAACGACATTCAATTTGTTACAGGGCGTCGTGTGATCGATTTTCGGAAATGGAATTTGAAAAAGGTTTTCGCCATGCTACCAGTGTGCTGTTCGACGAATTGTGAAGGAGTGCCGCGCATTCGAGTAAATCGTGGACGCGTCAAATGTGCAATATTTATAATTTGGTTCTTCGTTCTTCTATTCCAGTTTTGCATAGTTAGTAAGTCTTGGCTATAATGTTACGAAAATCGTAGAAAATTTGCCCTTTAAAATGTAGTTCTGTGTGTTCCGTAAGTTAAATTTTTTTCGACTAATCCGCTATTCCATCGAAAAACGATTTTTTTTATAGAAATAAAAGGTTTTTTTCAATTGATTCGGTTGTTTTATTCATTAGTAAATGCTGTTTCTGATCAGACGTTGCTCCAGTTCATGAAGCTTCTCCTGAAAACATAGAGAAAGTGGTAAACCCATGAACAATCGTGCTATGAGTACAGTGAATCCAAAAAAAAAGTTTCTGAAAATCGCATTAGCTGACTGGACTGGTCTACACTATCCCTTATAAATAGTGAATTAGTGCAACCAGTACTGGGTTCGAAAAACAAAGTGTCGAAATGCGTGGGACATGGGCATGGGAAACTTATAAACATTATAACCTGATAAAAAGTGTCCATACGACTGATTCCGTTCGAATTGATTTAGGGGCCGCTCAAGGACGTACAAATTGTATGAAGAAATATCCCGAGAGATTCTTTTGAAAATCCAACTATCAAAATCGGACCCATTTCGTCTGGGATGGATATATACATGGTTTGAAAGGTCTTTGCCAGTAGACCTCAAAACAGGCCTCACACAGTCTCGAGCCACACCTGGTTGCTGGTGGAAGATCTCCGAAGTTGGAAAAATAGTGTTTTTTATCCGAAATTTTAGGCCGTTATAAATGATCGTTCCGGGTGAGAGTGGGCTCGTTGGAAAGCTGAGCTCAAGTAATTCAAAATCTGTGTGAACTGACAGGTCTGGGCTGGTACTGATGACGCTTAATGTGAACCTAAGATGCTAGTCGTAACATACATTGTCTAAGCTTTTCATTGATACCTCATTTGCAGTGCTGGCGAGTTTTACGAGTAGCGGTTGTACTAACATAAAGTTCTGTTATGTCAGCAATCTCCAGCACTACAAATGAGGTATCAACGGAAAGCTTAGACAATGTTTGTTACAACTAGCATGTTAGGTTCACATTAAGCGCCATCGTACCAGCCCAGACCTGTCTAAAGTTCACACAGATTTTGAAAATTTTTCTTGCAAATTTTTGCAAACATATATCAATGAATCTAATCAAACTAGGCCTGACCCGAAAGTACTTAAGCTCAGCTATCCAACGAGCCCAATCTCACCCGGAACGATCATTTATAACGGCCAAAAAATTCGGATAAAAAACACTATTTTTCCAACTTCGGAGATCTTCCACCAGCAACCAGGTGTGGCTCGAGACTGTGTGAGGCCTGTTTTGAGGTCTACTAGCAAAGACCTTTCAAACCATGTATATATCCATCCCAGACGAAATGGGTCCGATTTTGATAGGTGGATTTTCAAAAGAATCCCTCCCCATACACTTCAATACAATTTTGCCCGTCCTTCAAAGACCCCTAAATCAACTCCAAGGAGGAAACAACGCGAGCAAACTCTGTCCCACCTACTTCCATTAGCGTACTACTTCCTTTTATTGGTGTCATCAAGAGCAAATAGCACCTATATCAGTATTTTGAATGATAAAATTTCCAGTCGGCCTCTTCATTTACGCAGGTTCTTATCTGACCGTATCAGACAGTATTTAAAACGAGAAAGAAAATGTCAATGAGGCACAAGTCTGATACGGGGCCTATTTTTGGGAATTACTATTCTGAAAATTTAGAAAAGTTCCAAAAAAAGTTCTGAATTTTTTCTGACTTTTTGGATTTTTCAGAATTAAAATTCCCCGATAGAGGTTGGTTTAAGATCGACCGAGAGGCGACACACTTCTGGATTAAATGGGATTAGGTGGAAGTGCGTCACCACTCGAGATCGACAGCATATACTACAGAACCACGTGTTACAATCATATACAACTATGTCATCTCATGTCTCATGTCATCTTCTTATGTTATCGACAGCAACAGCAAAAATAAACAAAAGGCTTGAGTTGATGTAGTCTTTTATAGCAAAATGTATGTTAAAACAAACGAAGTAACAGATTTTTCATTACTCTTGGAAATATTTTGATCAAAATTTATTTAGATAATTACACTGACTATAAACGTTGAATAATAAATAAAACAAATAGATATGATTACTGTCTGTGAAACATTCAATCATCCCTTACCCACTCTCGACATAACATCGAAATATTTCTTAAGGGTAGAATTCAATGTGTTTTCTGACATTTAGAGATACGACAATTCATTAATATAATTAAGAATATTACGAAATCAATATTAGAGAAACGAATCGTGCAACCCACATTTCAAATTGGACAGTATGTATGAAGACTAGTTGCATTTTTTCGTAGAGAACTCTCAATGCGTTTGAAAAGAATGTTTTAAAAATAAATTCAACCATTAAATGAAATCATCAATCCCAAATACGTCAGCCGACATGCTTTCATTTCCTTAATTAATTAGCGAACCATTTTTCTGAATTCAATCTGAATATACGTCCACCACGTTCACTCATGTTACATGGTACATAAAAACATATAGATGCAATGCACACTGCACACATATTACACTCGACAACATCATTTTCCCATTTACAACGAATCTGAGAAAAATCATCGACTGAAAGCGTTTTTCTATATTATTCGCTTGCCTTTCACAATGTTCAATCTTTCCACATAAATGATAGAATTCCACCGTATTGAAAAAAAAAATGAAAACTTTCGTATATAACAGCCATATGAATGCAATGCGAAAGCAAACATCATCTATGGATATATCATCATACCATTTTACTCTCATTCAACCCCATGAGCTAAAAAAAAAATTTATCGTAAATATCGTCTTTCTAAAAACTGTTCTAGCCATTTCAATTGAAAAGTCTGTGTGTTATATAATACACAAACTATTCATCGCTTCATCCACTTTCATGGCATCATCACGGTAGTAACTGAACTTTTCTTTCAAATTTTTTTTTTTACTTTTTTTTTCTACGCGAAGTATACGATTTTTCCCCACAAAAATCAGGTATTTATCCATGAAGTTTCGCAAACAGTACAATGGTTCCTATACGCGCCATATATCTTTGGGCTTTTAAGTTCTTCTATTTTCTAAATTAATAAATAAAACTAGAAAATAAAATAAGAAAATATCAAATAGGATGTGTGCCTTTTAAACAGAAATGGGCGGCTCGATGCTGTCTCATAAATATGGGGAAAATAAACTCGAAAACCTGTTAGGATGTCAGGTATATAACCGACAATAATACACGAGCAAACAACCCTTATTTTACATTAAACTTTAAAACAAACCAATTGAAGTTGAAGTTGATTTCTATAAAATAAAATTTCTCATTCCACATAGTTGGTTGTTTACAGCAAATTCGCCTTCCAACACCCTCGTTTCCTCGTTCCATTGTTGCCCCACACAGAGTTATGGGAACTTGTACAAATGTATATAGCACTTCACACCGAATGAATTATACTTGTTGGCAGAACCAAACTTGTTTGTAATTAGCCATTTAGATTTTTATCAAGGGAGAAAGTGATTGAGAAATAGGAACTTCAACTCAAATCAAGTCAATTGGGGGAATGAAAAAGAAACCAGGAATTTCGTTCAATATCGTTTAGAATGTTTGTTCAAGTGAGTGAATTTGTTTTCACCTTTTTTTTCTTGCTTGTGAAAACTGACCATTTTCATTGAATGCATCTGAATTATATTTTCCTTTCGTACTTCAATTAAATTTCTAGTTACACATGGGAAGTTCTAATATCTTTTTCGGTTAGACGTTGCACATCGGTATACAACTATAATGCATGACAATAAATTAGAACAATTTTAGCAGACCACTGCGGAAGCACAACTCATTAAATAATAGAAATTGCTATGACATCCTTCGTTTTCATAGACGGCACACAGACAATTTTAAGACTATTGTGATGTTAGCAGAGAATGTGGAACATTATTTAGAAATGAACACAGGGAATTTATTTTGTATGAATCTTTGCGGCGAATAAAGTCTATGAAATAATATTGTCTGAAATATAATGCAGATGCATGTATGCTTCTACGTTGTATATGAATTTAATTTCACGATACGTTTGAGGGCTTATAATTACTTATTTTAATGTTATGTACGCTTCTGAAACACGTAGAGCAGAAGTTCAATTTAATATTATGAGCCTAGCATGAGCCTGATCTGTGATATTTTCAGTTCAGAGAAACCAAATTTGTTCCGAATGAAACCATATAGGTACCATCAAAACAGGCATGTTAGCTGCCGAACTCACACCAGCGGGTTATAGTGAGTGATGCTGCTCAAGGGGTGGATAAATCAGAGAAAACCTGGTTCGAAAACTAGAATAAAACTAAAAAATAGCAAGATTCATAACTGTGTAAATGCCCCAAGCCGCAATTTTCACAAGTATGACAACCCAAGTGTGACCTCCAATGTAACTACATAGTCTCACAATCGACAAAAATAAGAGTTTTCAAATTTTGGCATAGTATGAACTTTCTTCTCTACCTCCGACGAAAATGCACAATGCACAATATGCGAATAGTCAAAGTATTATAATAGTTATTTATGCAACTAGTTGCGAAAAGTGGTAGTTTTTGTCACTAGATAAGATGTTATCAAAGGAGCGAAGCGAGTTTGATAACCACATCGTGTAACATAGAAAACAGAGAAAAAAGACCCTTTGATCGCCACCCAAATCACGCATGAAAAAGTTCAGTTTTCGCAGCGCAGTTGCAGAAAGTATGTTTTTGGTAAACAAATTGTGAATAGGTTAGTACGATATGTCACATCTATTGTGTAAAACAACCCAATTTACTTACTAGTTAGCAAAATAGCTATTATATCGATATCTTATCGGTAAGCATTTAATGATTCATTTAGTGTCCTATTATCTTGTTTAGTAATAGCACCATACCGACCACATACACGTTAAAATCATTTAGCTGTGTTGTCTTACGCTTGCCATTTCTAAAAGGTTACCGATCACAATTAAATTAATATGAGCCATACGGCTTCCCTAATTTATTTCCTTTTGTTATTTTGTTTGTACTCGCTTATTAGGAAAGTTTCCGCAGAAATGTCCGTTTTTTTTACAGCGCCAAAATTTGTTTGATACTCTGTCCAGTTTCAGTACCCTATTTAGAGTACCACTCATGCTTGAAGTGCGTTGGTGTATCACAAATTACAAATATCTATCGATCATGAATTGCTTTTGTTGATGCATCAAAATACTACATGCGGACTAATCCACGGATGGTACACTTTTAAGGTGGTGTATCGATGTCACAATGTCAATTAATTATTAATGTTTTTTTGGGGAAACACGCAATAATACCATTGTTTGAGAACATTTCATTTCTACAGTCGGCGACTTTGAAATAAGTGACGTATTTCGTTTCAGCTGATCCCCTCATACAAACAAATATATGGTTTTACCACTGCACTGTATTACACTTATTTGAAAATCGTTGACTGTAGTATTTTTCACTAAATTCACTTTTAATGTTTGAAACCAAAAGCGGGAGTCACTCAAATCAGCTTTCGAATCTTTTTGAGTGCACTGTACAATAGGAAACCTCGGTTATGCAGTACTGCATTCTTTGCGCCCTATTTCCACGTGGAATAACTTCACTCTGGTGTCAGTTCACAAAAAAATAGATCGCAAATTTAAGACGAGTGTACTAGAAATGTAATAGAATTGTACAAAAATCTATTACGTTTGAGCTTTAGTTTCGAAACATCATTTCCCTATACATTTTCGACTTTAAAGCTTTTAGACTTAAGAAAATGAAAGAATGTCTAATCAACAAAAAGACTTGACGCGTCGAGCCGGGATCAATTAAAATTAATACCTTTTCTAACACTAACATGTTTCTTAAAAGTGATGATGTCATTTAATTACTTTGCTTGTTTATTTATCATTCACACAAAGCCTCATTGAAAGTATTTTTGAATGTGAGTATATTTTGTATTTAAGCTCAATGCTTTACCCACTTAACCCACTTACACTTTATCCACTTAAAACAAATTTTGCTTCCAACATATTACATAAAAATTCAAATTACAACTGACCCTTCAGATGCATTATTTCGGAATTAAAAAAAATTGTTGGAAAATTCGACATTTAAACCATGGTATCCATCAATTCAACAAAAAAATTATTCAGCTCAACGTTTACTTATCGAAACATTTTTGAGTGAAAAACTCATGTTATGCGATGATTCTCGATTCTGTTCATATCGTCGAAAACTGATATGTAATCCTAAATTATGTTTGCATTCAAATGCACGGTATACTCACTAAAATCTCTTACTCCGTTGAAAATATGGCTTCTTTCTTTTCATGTGGTTTTAACATTCACCATGACGATAGTATTATATATAGGACAAAATTAAGCAATTCGAGAATTCAACGCGCCTTACCAGTGGCGCGTATTTTTGTTCCCCATTAAAATTGTCCACTTCATTGATTTGGAAACCATTTGTTAACGGTAGAGGATATAAATGCTGATGCGTAAAAGAATGAGTTTTATTTGCATTTCAACGCCCTAGACTTGTTACCCCGCTACTGACTTTATCATATTTTAATACGATCGATTTTTCTATCTTTGAATCTATGAATATTTCAGCAAAAATTAAATTGACAATGCATAAATATTCTGTGGAAATGACGATGATTGTTATGTCGTTCAATCGGATGTGTATTTGCTTTAAATTTGTGGATATCACAAATCGAATAAACAAAATGCAATGCAAACTTGCAGACATGTAATTGTAATGAAATTACAGTCGATTTCCTTTTGTCGTTGCGTTTGCGAGCAAATATGAATAGAACCGTGGAAAGACATATTAACCCACTAAGTTATCTGATTCGCTCTACTGATTTCATTTTTAAGTTGAATATGATTTTCTCATTGTTAGATCTTTTGACTTTCTGAACAATAAACAATCTTAGATATTGGTTAGTTTTCTTTAAAACTTTATTAAAAGCTATCCTGCGTCGTACGTATACGTGTCAGGCCTCCCACACCTCCTAAAACTCCTAAAATTTTAAAAATGTTCCTAAAATCGCCAAATGAGACATCGTAAATATAATTAAACTTATATAAATCAGGATCAAGATCAATCCAGTTAGTGGATGAGTAAAATAACTTGAAAAATTTCGCCCTTACGCTTTTTATTCTTCGATCTCAACAAAACAATTATTTTTGAAATATTATTTGAAATTTAATTCTGTAAAATGTTAGTGCTTATTCATTTTTGATTCAGATACTGCCGATCCACATGATGTTTGTGAAATAATTTTCTTAGAAAAACATTTTTAATAAAAGTGTTTTTTATTAGTTCCAAACATTTTCGGCCAGTACAGTGATTCCTGTCCTGAATTCCATTAAAATAGCTGTCGCAATCACATATCGACAAACTTTTATTCACATTTTATCAAACATTACATTTTAGAATGACGAGAAAAACATCGTTAACTTTGACTCCACCCAGGGACTAAAGTAAGGAACAAGTGTGTAGGCAATTGACGACAGTGCCCCTCAAAGTGGCTAACTGCGGAGCATATTTAAAGCATTTGACTTCACCCTATGGCTCCAATCACCATGCAATTAATGCTTCGACTGAACTCAAGAAAGTTACCAACAAAATTTGCGTCACAAATAGCAATTGTCCTCAACAATTTGGAGAAAATTTTAGGATAAAGTACGCAGAATGCGACACCCTTAGCGAGTCGTGAGTTCGAAAGTTTGAATTACCAATGGTGTTGCATTTTTTGTAGTCGATGGCGCTGGGTCAGGACCATACTTTTTTTGTAACAATTATTGATAAGTACATTCTATGGTGTACTATAAATAGATTTTTTGAAGGGGAGCAGAAAAAAATCTCATTTCTGTGTCGATTCGACCCACGCTAATTACCATGCCAAAATTCTAACTTCAAGTTTGCAGACATAATGTACCTATCTATTTAGATATTTCCCGATCAGTTCTTACCGCTAATAGAGACCTCTTCACCAGAAAGTTTCTACCCCATGAATTATTACTACTTCTGGTCAGAAGATTCCCTGTAGGCTGAACAAATCTAGGAATTCAAAAATTTCGCATTCGGCACAAATTGCGAACAGTCAAATAAAGACTAATCGCGCTTTGTGCAAATAGCCTTTTCGTAATTATTTGCTCGGATCAGAGATTCTTTTATACTTTTAGAGTTGTGAAGTTTCCTATTGTTGCATCATCGAAAGTCAGTATAAACAACAACAAAAACTCGCTCGCTCCGCTCCGCTTCGTGAGTTTAATTTTGCTACATACTGGAACGAAGAAGTATACTTTCCATGTAATAATGCAAAGGATGTTACAAGAAATAGACTTTCCAGCAATAGCCACTGTAAAAGGAAAAATATGAGTCTTCTACAAAAAATAGGGGAGTGCAATTCGTACAATGATGAATTTATCACAAAAATAGGGGCCTTCTACATCGAGCTATTTGTACAAGGAAATATAAAAGGTTGTTAAAAAATGAATATTGTTCCCAGGGAACAAAAGCTCCTAAAAATCTCTTAAAGCCTAAGTCTAAAAACCTACCAAAACTCCTAAAATAGGAGGATTTTTAAATCGTGGGAGGACTGCGTGCAATTCAATGTTAAAGTAAAATACTTGCTCAGAGAATCTCGTGTATATTTAGTTAAAGTTTCACAGTAAGGAGAAGTTTCAATTCGGTACGAGTGATTCTTTTCTTTTTCTTTGGAACCTCAAAATCGATTTTAATTAAAATTCTCTTTTCCGATAAAATGTTTTGATGGTTTTCAACAAATTTTGTCTTATATTTCGTCCTCATTTTTTTTGTTGTGTTCCCAAATGAAAAATAATATAAAATGCATGTCAAAAACATTTGTAATTAAATCCCAAAAAGTTTGAAATGTATGAAATGCTACTGTGCTTCGAAATATTATGTGAATATAAACCTAATGGGTATTATGGGGTAGCAGTTATGTATAATCGAAATTTATTGAAACTTTTTGGTCCAAATATGGGGAAATAAATTTGGCACTGAAAGGGATCTGTCTCTACAGAAGCACATGACATATTTCAACCACAAGTTAAAGTTTGCAGAACTTTCAATACAACTTTTATGTGAACTGTCGTGTAGGGTTGCTATAACCATCACCTTTCACAATGGTTCGCAATAGTTTCAAATTGTATAGTTTAGGTGTATTTCATTAGAATATATAGATTTTTGCTCGGCATTATCCATTTTATTGGATATTGAAATTTCGCCAGGGGATCCATTATTTCAGTGGTAGACGCAAATTTTAAAACGCCACCGCAATCGATTGAAATAATAAAGTTTAATTTCCAATAATAATAATGTTCCAATTTCGACATGGTGTAACATCAAAGCAGATTGGTTGGATAATAATGTGCATGTACGTCCGTGGGTCTATCGCAATTTACCACAATTTTGTCACCACAATAATCAACATCGATATTACCATACTACATTATAATACACTAAAGTCATCGGTAATCAGTATCATGAGTGAGTCAATTAGTATGAAGAGTCTGACCATCAAAAATGTCAAAGACTGTTAAATCCAATTTTAAACATCCACAATAACTTTCATAAGGAGTCGTTTCAAATAACAAAGATCGGACAGCAGAGCTCGAGTTACTGCAAATTGATCAGTTTTGTTTTGCAAATTTTCCAGTCTTTTGACGTCATTATTACATCAAAATCTCCTTTCTGTAGTGAACCGCCATCTCTCATGTATTTAAACTTCTTATTGAAGAATACTTTTATGAAGCTATTTAATAGCCTATTTTAGGTAATTTCTTAAAGAATTTTCGGGAATTTTAGAGAATTTCGAGAATTTTCGGGTATTTCGAGAATTTTCGGGAATTTCGAGAATTTTCGGGAATTTTACAGAATTTTCGGGAATTTCGAGAATTTCATTGCAAGTAAAATATACCATCGCTCAACAATTCGTTGATTTTAATTTCCGATTTAAGTAAACTGATAACAATTCTAGAATAAGCAACTAAAAAAGATATCGACATTGTATCGACAGGAAGTGAAAAAAATTAAAATTGAATTTTCGGACTTTGTTCCACAGTTTTCTTTGCCGGTGCTTCGTCGAAGACACCTTTAAACCACTCAGAGACGTATTACCCTATGGGAGATTCGGTACCGTGCCCGAGGCGCTGGAAAAAATAGGTGCTGAGCTCGGTCACTGAATGGACAATTATTGTCTGAAGAGAAATTGTAATCTATCATAAAAACTATAGAGAGTTAGCGAATTAACTTTATATTGCCTAATCTCGTAAAAAATACGTACCAAATTTTTTAGTTTGATGAGTGCAAGAGTCCATGAGTTAAAAGGGAAAATTTCAATTCGCACGTCAAGGTATTAAAACCGAACATTTACAAAAAGAAATTGTTTTGATAGGAAACATGAATGGTGAAGTCTAAAATGAAACATTTAGAACTACAGACCTTACTTTCAGTGCTGAGCTGATCTTCATTTGTTTGCGCTATCATATTACTTTCAATAACGTAAATCATGTAGAAAAAGAAAGCTGATCACTTGAAAATAATGCCACAGCGCAGCAAGAAGTGAAAAATAAAAAGCTCGAACATTGAATTAGAGGGATTCTTTTTAAAAACAGCCTACCGAAATCGGACGAATTTTCCAGTGGACTTTTTTTTATCTGTGCCTAGAAAGGTATTCGACACTAGAAGCCAAAACCACTTTCAAAAAAATTCTTTGAAGTTTGTTTGGCTGGTGAAAGGTGTTCAAAAACCGAAAACTTGCACTTTTCTTACAAAAATGTCTCCAGTTACACCAGCCGTACAGGGTCGTGTGGGGTGTCATTAGAAAGGTAATCACACGTACTATTGAGCCAAATAAGGACTTATTGTGTTTAAAATTCATCGAGACTGAAATATGTGCAGTTAAAGTTTTCAACCGAAGACTTACACTGTTCTTACTGAAATTTCTCGTGGTACACAAAACGTACATGGTCGTGTGGGTTATCATTTGAAAGGTAATTTAATGTGCTTTTCGGCCAAATAGAACTTCTTATGAAGTTTGGATGCATCTATGATGAAATATGTACACCTAAACATTTCAACTTCTATTTCATCGTAGTAAGAACAGTGTAAGTCTTCGGTTGAAAACTTCAACTGCACATATTTCAGTGTCGATGAATTTTAAACACAATAAGTTCTTATACGGCTCAATAGTACATGATTACCTTTCTAATGACACCCCACACGACCCTGTACGAATCGTGTAACTGGAGAAATTTTTGTAAGAAAAACGCAAGTTTTCGGTTTTTGATCACCTTTCACCAGCCACACAAACTTCAAAGAATTTTTTTGAAAGTGGTTTTGGCTTCTAGGGTCGAATACCTTTCTAGACACATATAAAAAAGTCGACTGGAAAATGCGTCCGATTTCGGTAGGCTGTTTTTCAAAAGAATCCCTCTTAGCGTAAAAACAAATGCAGGATAAATCATCCAGGTACGGTCTAATGTCACCTCGGAGGAAATAACGATTTTCAAAACGGATTTTAACGCTTGTTTTTATCTTGACAAAAATAATGAGTGCGTTCAGTATAAATCGACAGATTTTGATGAATCTGCCATAACTAGTATGTATATTCATTGGTAAAAACTACGAACTGTGAACTAAAATTTTTACTTTTACCTCATACACGTCAGTTCTATTAATGTTCTGAAATAACAGGTTAAGACACCTCTGAGTTGATCACGAAGGCGGTGACACCAATATCGGAAAATCGAAAAATCTTAAAAATAGCTCTTTGTCCCTTGAAATATGTAATGCCACACTTTGAAGAACAATAAAATCGAAACGGAGCGAGTTTATAGTGTTTTAACAATTTTTAAGAATTTCGGGAATTTTCAAGAATTTTCGAGAATTTTAGAGAATTTTCGGGAATTTCGAGAATTTTCGGGAATTTCTATAATTTTCGGGAATTTTCGAGAATTTCAAGAATTTTTGGAATTTTTGGGAATTTAATTCCTAAAATAGGCTATGAACTATTAGCAACAAATTTTGTATGCAGAGGACCAAAGGCTCTATACCAGGCAAAAGTTGACCGATTTTTAAACGTTGGATTCGTTCCTTACATCCGCCGTTTATACAATGACAACAAATGAATGAAGGTGATATGGATTTTTATTGTGCGCGAAATTTTTGAAAACGCAAATGATTTTTGTGGAAATTTTTTTATTTTTATTTTTTTTAAGGTATTTTAGGTTTTAGGTATTTAGGGTGATCAAATATATATCACTCTAAATACCTAAAACCTAAAATACCTTAAAAAAATAAAAATAAAAAAAATTCCACAAAAATTTCGCGCACAATAAAAATCCATATTACCTTCATTCATTTGTTGTCATTGTATAAACGGCGGATGTAAGGAACGAATCCGACGTTTAAAAATCGGTCAACTTTTGCCTGGTATAGAGCCTTTGAGAGGACTGATTGAGATATTAATCATTGTAATTAACTGACATTTTATAAACAGTAGCCTCATCTCCTTAACAGCGGATTAAAAGGTCAACTTTTTTTCAAATGGTTCGCGATCCGTGCAACAGAAATCTTCTGAGGTAATATTTTGGTATGTGATGATGGCTGAGGTCAGCTACCATAATATGTGGTCGGCCCATCAGAACAATGATGTATTTGAAAGTTGACTATATTTTGACTGATGGCTGGCCATGGTGAGTGCGGACGTCAGAGGATGGGGTCAAATTGTCGGCCGTGGATAGGCCAACAATCCTACAAAGTTTCAATCTTCAAGTTATTGCTAAAAAAAATTTGATCACCATCAACTGACATCGCATGACACTTAGACACATTACACCCAAAGTGTATTTTATTTGAAAAAAAAAAAAATGGCAGATACGTGTTCGCTAGAATTGAACGACAAATCGAATGAGCTATAATTCAATAATATAGGAGCGAGCCTGTTTCATAAATTGAAAATTTGTCTCACGAATTGGCGAACTGACTCTTAAAGTCGAAATGTTTCCATTCATCGACTTATAAATCAAAATCGTAATCTCCAGTAGCACTTTTGTGTCACGGAATTCCTAATTTAGATAGTTTGAGTGTTGTGAAAAATGTCTACTACCGTTTTGGAATCAATGTCATTAGGTCTCATACCATGTAATCATTCCTACGAAGACTATCCAAAAATTATTCGAAAAACCTTAAACTTGTCAAGTATGGAAAGATACATTATTTGTTCAAGTATGGAAAGACACATTATTTGTTCAGGTGTGCTATACACTCAACGAATTTAACTATAAAAGTCACAAAACAACGCTTAATTCGACAGTGTAGATCGAGCTCTCACATATTTTCTTTAAAAATCTCTAAAATGAAAGTGTTATACTTCATTGTCGGAATTTGGTGTGTACAGCAAATTAGTGCACAAGACACAAGTGCTCTTACAGCCGCATGTATATCGACACAACAACTGCTAGCAGCAACTGCAATGGCATGTCAGCAGAAAAACAATACTGATCTGTGGCAAAAAATTATTGATTGTCATGAACCGATATCCGATCAGGTATAAAAGCGATTAAAATTATATTAGAACTCAATCGAACCAATTTGTTATTTGGGCTGAGAATGTAATGTGAGCGAGGTATTGCAGTCATTTATTGTAAACAAGTCCAATAACTTCATAAGCTTAATTAGTTATTTGAATATTCACTTAACGAATGAAAAATGTTTGCAATCTTTGTGTGAAAAATGCTAATTGAATTCGACATATTTTACGACAGTTTCTTCGAGTCAGTTCAGAAGCCCGTTGTCCGAAAAACAGGCATGTTGAAGATCCAATGGATACATCGTTTTCAATTCAAGAGGTATTTTTCAATATTTGCGATTTAATTGAAGGATCCCCAGAAGACAGATCAGAGGTACACCTTCGGATTATTTGCCAATTTCGTCTAAATTCTAATGGAAATATTGTTTAGGGACTGTCGTGCCTAATCAGCGGGACCATGTCACCTTACAGAATGAGCCACGCTTTTGAAGTGAATATTGTTCACCTACTATTCGGCGAGAACGTACCCTGTGATCTTGGGGTAAAATGAGACATTACTTTTTTGCGTAAATCGTTTTAAATTTGAATTACTTTTCGCAGATATGCATAAAGAAATTGTTCAACTTCAGTTAATTTCTCAACGGGTAATATATGTGTCGCTCAGATTGATGAACTTATTTGGATAACCTTTTTATTTGGATTATCAAAAACCAATTTTACTTCGAATTACTTCGAAACTGGATTTATTCATATGATTAAAATGGTCTGAGTGATTACAATTGGTGTTTTTATGATTCGTATGGTGTGTGGTGTTAAATACCACGGCATAGTAAAATAACCCAGGCAGTAGCGGCTCATTTTTGAAAAGTCAAATAAGCGACCTAATTTAATGTATGAAAATGAACTCAAGTGAACACTGACACAAACTTAATCAATTTATTGTATTCGCAAATTATAAGGCTTTTAATTCAGGTTCCTAGTCAAGCAGTACTGCCTGGTTTATTTTATCTGTTGCGGACGGCAGATTTTAGGCAATTTAGCGAGTTATATCGTACGTTTTCCTCGAAAAGCATTCATATGGAAAGATATCATCAAAAATGAAATACCAGACACACAAATGTAGGCTACAATTTTAGCTAAGCAACGATGCCTTTGAAGGCTTATAAAACAATAGAATACATCTAAGATTCACAGACCTTAATAATTGTAGTTTGCTTGATAGAGAGATTCGCAAGAGTCGTTGCATTGTATAACATTTTAAGAACAGAACGTATCGGCACATAACATTAAAATTTGATACTTTGTTTAACCAAATTGGGGTTTGGCTGACTCCATAACGCTTACCATCGCTTACGATCATCTGAAATAAACTCGCCTTCGGCTTGACCCGCAATGTCCACACGCCTTGATAACAATTTCGGCAAGAGGTGCATAATCTTATATTATACCTTTGTCCTTTGGAGCCGTGCACATTTGCAATTTCGAAATACATCCAAAAACGAATGGAATGATTGATAAATGAGTTTTATTGGCTTGATATGGCAATCAAGTACAAATAATCGGAATATGCCTGATATCAATGACGTCGAAGCAATCAATATGGTCGCATAAAAGACATGGCGCAAATGACGGGAAAACGAGACTTGCATTAACTTACACTTATTATGAATATTTTAGAATATGATTACAGTTTATAGCACGTTTTGAAACAAAAACTGCCTTTATTATTCAATGTCGATCAATTGTTTGCACCGTATTTGTTTTCGTAAAGCCCGTCTATTTTCTTATGAATTATTTTCGAATTTTAAACCGAATAATAAAATTTGAATGCTAAAATATGGAATTTTGAAATATAATTTTGAAATTATAATTTTTGCTCCTGAATACATGTAGATTGTAGATCAATTTTCGCTTAAAAAATGTTTGTAAGAATTTCACAGCGCTTGAACAAAATTTTGAAGGTATTCAAAATCAGTCAAAAAAACCTTAAAGGGTAAATGTGACGCAAGTCCTTTATCTTCCTTACAAAATAATAACTGATATTGCTGAAGGTGACGCCGTACGCAAAAAAGAAAAAAAGACCCAAAAAATTTGCGAAAGAAAATTAAAAAAAAAGAAATTTGCTTCACAAGTGGCAGATGATTCGGTTTTCTTCCGTTTAAATTCTTTCAATACATTTTTTAACAATTTTCCTAACAATATGTTCCTCAACATCTGGGGAAGAAGTTGCTGTATATATGCTCCGCCGTCCTAAAAAAAAACTTTTTTGGTAGTGGACTTGCGTCACGCCTGCTTGCTCCGAGCATGATTTGATCGTTTAATTGCAGATACCAATAGCTTCGTTTAATAAATTAAATGATCTTCAATAGAGCACCTTTTCTCTTTCATATCGGTTATCAAGTAAAAATACTGCGATCAGGGCCGGACTGGCTATTTAATAAAATTACTAAGGGCACACTTGTGTTTTTCCAAGTCGCCTCATATGGCTGGTCTAGGCCTGACTGCGATAGAAAATTCTGTCGAGACGAAGGTATCGCAAATATGAAAAGTAGAGTTTTTGTGTGAATATGGTTTATCCGAGACATAGACTACCTAGACGAATTATGACCGAAATTCATTGAAAAATTATGTCACACACACCACTAACACGAAAACGTCAACTTTGCTTTGATTTTGACATTATGAGTCGCTTTACTTTGGACATTAAGAGTCCCGAGTACTGTCTGTACACGGAGCTGTCACACACACATTCAAATATATGATTTTTCATTTTAATTTGTCAGTTTGTTCTATTGAGATGGCCCTTGATCCGAGGCGTAGCCAAGTTCAATAAACACACGAAAACGAGACTTTTCATTTTTATCCCGGGCTATGTAACGAATTTTTCATGGGCGTCGAAATTAGTAATACTTTCTCGAGTTGATTGTGAAATTGGTTCGCCTAGGATCAGAATTGATCTTGAATAAAGTCTTTCGTTTGTACCAATCCGTTTTACGATAGAAAATTTTTAGTTCTTTATCGGAAGAATCCGGTTCATGAGTTACATTTTCAAAGTGTCTTGTCGATGATGTTTTGTCGCCTGGTAAAAACTTCGTCTTTATATTCATAATATGCGATAATAAATTTGCTTCACTCACAGCGACGAGTATAATCGAAATTTCTCGATTGATTAGCCGGTAGATAATAATAATACTTTCTCGAGTTGACCGGGAGATGGGTGTTGAAATTAATGTTTGAAAAATGAAAAGAACCCTAAGACAGTACACCGGCTCCTTCACAAAAATTGATGCATTTGTTGCTCTTATAATTTTCATAATTCTATGTTCTAGACCCTGTGTGATTTAATTTTGAGAAAATGTTGATGTTGCCTGAACGTTACATTCTTAAAATTTTATTGCAAAAGTCCTTCAATCTTGCCAGCTCATAGATAATAAAAACCCTTCGTATCTTCTGCTCCATTCTTTGTCATTACTAATTTCAGATTCAGATATTTATTGTGAGGTGAGCATGCACCAGAACAGAACAGTTATGACCAATATGTCTCCCTCATTTTAATAATATTTATCAAGTCATAAGGAAAAACAAACCCTTGTCAATTCTTGACGAAAGCTATATGTGTTTGTGGCATTACTTTAACGAAATACGGACGGTATGATAGAAAAACAATCAAATGCAAAAAAAAGGGAAACGCAAATATTCACATAGATGAAATGTAAGGGGTCGTCCACGGAAAGACCATGTGCAAACATTTCCATGCAGTTCTATATTGCGAAATTCGTTAATACCTTTTACCGACATACAAGGGGACAAGTAACGATTTGCGAAAAAGCAGATGGTTTTTATAGACTCCCCCTTTCCATGTTTACACATACAAACAAAATCAGCAAGAGTATACACAAATATGTGATCCAATTATAAATATACGAAGCTCCAGGGACGAAACGTAAGTATTTTTTTTTGTTTTTCCCCATACACCATTTATTGCTTTAATATTCAATTTTTGCTTGTAGCTATGTACTATTTATTAGGCATCTATGCCAGTCTACGTAAAAGTAGATTGAAAAGATGTTATAATTTTTCATGAAACGAAAAATTAATAAATGTCAAAGGAAAATTGAGGTGGGTTATTTTGAGGGCCCCAATCACTTCTCAACGTTTAATTGAATTGTGAGTAATTTCCATGGAAATATTGTGTTTTTGACAATATTTTGTAGATGTATTTGGGATGGATTTCCCTATAATTATTTAGTTTAATTTTGGGTTGTCTGTAGATCTTGTTGTCACGTGTCTACAAACTAAAAAGTGAAGCAGGGCCTATTTAATAGAAGAGAAATATGAAAAACTTCCTCATTAATTCAGAAAAATATATAAAATTGAAGAAATCTTTCTGGAATTTTTTAGAATTTTTAGAAATTGTTTTTCTAAAATAGGCCCTGGTGACATACTGTTGATTAACTCTTCAAACGAACGAGCTAAGCTTAGCCTTAGGACAAACTGGGCAAATGTCATTGTATTTGAATATTGTTAGAAAATAATCAAGATTTTGTGAAGATTAAGGTCGCCAATGTGTTGTGATATTTGAATTTACCTAAGTGCTTCAACTCAATTGAAATATCATTATGACAAACAGAAAACTCACTACGGTCAGGACATGATTTTCATTAGGAGACTAACACAATATTCTGGTCCTCCATTGATATTGATATTCTCGTGATATAGATTCAGCTGAACTGGTATGAAGATTGTGTAAAATCAGGATAAAGAGGGAATCTTTTGAAACACGACCTGCCGAAATCAGACGCATTTTCCAGTAGCCTTTTTAATATGTTCCTAGATCGGTATTGGTCCCTAGAAGCCAAACATTTTTTTCTTAAACTTCGTCATTGCCTAGCGAGGAGGTGATCGAAAACCGAAGACATACTCTTTCCTTATGGAAATTTCTCCGGCTACACGACACGTTAAAGGTCGTGTGAGGTGTCGTTAGAAAGGTTGTTGCATTTTTGATCAATTTCAAGCAAAACAACAGTTAAACCAAATGGCATGCGCTTTTGGGCGAAATAGTCTTATATAGGGGTAAAATGCACAACTGACGAGTTACGAGCACTTGAAAGTATGGGTAAAAGTTTGATTATTTAGGCGAACTTCTGACGGTTCTTGTGCATCCGAAAAGCCACAAAAACAATAAACCAAAAACAACTCTTTCCCCTAATTGCTACTGGCCTTAGCTTTCTAATGACACCAAACGTGCATGGAAAGTGTATCGATGAGTGTGGGTTTCAAAGGTAAATATGAGATTTAGCTCCGATACTCAAAAAATTCAGTGCACAGATAAAATTTGATCAAAAAATCTTAATTGTGCTGCTATTTCAGCTGCTGATTAACTTCTTCGTAGTCAGTGTATCTAAACACACTTCTGCTTTAAATTAGCCCAACAAAAAACTTAAGAATAAATTCGTGGAATCCTCGACAATTTTGTGGAAATTATATAAACTCTTCTTCAGTTTCACACCTTGGGTCATATACATCGAGAGTCTTACAGATGAACTAAAGCGCATTGTCAAAAACGTTGTTCCACAAATCTACCAGGCTGGCCTTTGATAAACACAAGCATGTCACAGTACAATCATTTAATCTGTAAGTTGTTTAAACTATTTTTTGGTATAGCTTAATCTTGTACTTCATTTGTTAAGTCTATATATACAACATTCATAGCTTACCTATGACGTCTTTGTTACTAAGAGATGACTCAACTGCATCGAGGAGTAACATACACGGACATACTAAATCAGAAGGATTCCTCATGACATTCAACAAAATTACCCATTTCCTAACTTACAGTAGCTACTAGAAGCTTGTTACTTAGAGACTCATCTGATCATCTTGGCCAAACACATCACATACACGTTGAAATGTTGATGGATAAAATGACACATCCACAAGGTCAAGGCTCTGAGAGGTTAATGAATATAATTTCATTTTAGTGTAACACTAATCCCTAGGTAATTTAGTCGACTTAGAGTTGTGTAATACTTCGATGTAGCCCCTTTTTCTATAAAAAGAATACTGATGGGATATTATTATAAAGCCCAACTACAACAACCAATAAAATATTTCGATAATAATAGCTTCGATCTCTACAACATTCACAAAAGAAAGGTTTGGATATACGGCTCATTCCATTACATTTACCATTGCTCTTTCAGTGTTTTTGGAAGTAAACTTTGAAATTCGACATTTTCTCCTGGAACACATCCAGTGTAAAAATAATGTAATGTGGGCACTAATGGAACGTCATGTATTTTAACGCTTATAATTATTCAGTTTCGAAACGAAATAAAATTGAATACGTGTCCTACTATACTCTTATGGTATTACATATTCAAATGTGCCATGTGCCTATTTTCCTACATTTTATCATTTCTTTTACATATTTTCTTCTTGTTACATTCTTTACTACGAAATCGGAAAGTGCCGAATTCATATTTATATCTATGCGAGGGGATGGAACTGGAATTAGTGTTATCTACCCACTCAGGCATAGAAAGTAGTGCCACGCTGATATAGTAATTTGTTTCATTGAACACAGGGACTCTTTGTGTAAAAGGGTTTCATTAAGTTGTAATGATGGTAATTCATAAAAAAAAAGTCTCCTGCAAGAGTAAGAGGCTTTGTCTAGGCTAAGGTTTTAGGAAAACATTGCACAGAGTGGATGTGGGGATTTAATGAACAGTCACCAAAAATGTTGGAGGGATTCTTTTAGAAAACAGTGTACCACCCTAGAAGCCAAAACTATTTCAAAAAAATACTTTGAACTGTGGGATCCGATCAAAAAGGACAAATAGAGTCTATTAGGGGATTTGAATGCATGTACGATGAGATATGCGGAGTTGAAGTTTTTAAGTGCTCATATTTCCTCGTAGATGTCTCCAAGCCCCCAAAACACCTATTTACCATGAAAGCATCCGTATGACCTCAGTACCATTGTTGTAAAGCTCCAAAACAACCCCTGATTGCAACTATTTTCAAATAAAGATTAAATTACAAGTGTTAAGCATGAAAATGTTGTACAACCGACAAACTGCATTTCCAGCATTTACTTAATCGGATTGTCAGGACTGTGTAATTAAAATTATTAATATAAAACACAAATTTATGCAAAATATAAGACAATGTATTTTAGAGACATGCTTCCGCCCGAATTTACCGAAGCGTAATACAATTTTCCAAGTTATCGATCGAGTACAAGCAAATTGTTTAGTACGTCAATCGAGATGTATATTATATCTCAAATATTAAATAAAAATAAATTTGTAGACTATTATCATACCATTCAATAACAATATTCTCTATCCTGGAATGATGGTGGAAACAAGTCGTATATACATATGCCCTGCAGGATATAATACGAAATAAATATAGAGGGGGACGTGGTGTGAGATACAACAAAAACATAGAGTATAACGAGAAATAAACAATAATCCTATCTTCTATTCCGTTGAGCTAAATATTGTTGAACGAACTGCAAAAATCGAATTACGTTTTTTTTTGTCGCTATAAAATTTAAATTTGACTCTGCTGGTCGGGAAAGCATTTTAAAGCCGAATTATACCATTATTCTATATGATTATAGCTAGGACATTATCTGAATCATGCATTTCAGATTATAATAACGTGTCATTCTTTGAAACCAGCCACTGCAACACAAACGTACAAAGATTGACATTTTCTTTAAAAAAGAAAATTAGCTCGCGTTACAGCAAAAAAAAAGGCATAGGCCATTTTACGTAGGAAAAAAAATCCTTTTCCTTTCCCTCATAAATTTATAACAGAGCGCTAAAATTTACCCCATTAAAAAAGATTATCTTATCAACGTTCTGTCTGTGAACCGTTTTTGGCAGCTTTTTCAGATATATAATAAAGAAATGGCATAAATTATAAGACTCACAAAAAAATGATACCGCTCCTGTGTTCGGTTAATATATGAAAAATAGCTATCGTACACTGCAATTGGTGTATATGTATAATATTTTAAATCGTACCGACGAAAAAAAAAACCATTTACAAATAACTCGCAGTGCCAGCAGAAAATGTGAATGTGTAATTTCCGTTTGAATATATTTTTTTTATCTGGTTTCTAAAAACTTTCCCGGTGAATCAGCATTGAATGATGATTTTCTTTAATTTAACTGGGAGGAGTAAATGAAAATCAAGTGAATGGTTATCGTTTAACGATGGCATTTCGTTTATAATTAGAATGAATTGAACAAAAAAAAAAATGTGAAATAAAAATGTCTAAACGAAACGAGGTATGACAGACACAATTTTTTTTTTCTACTCCTTCGTTTAAGGAAGGTAGCAAAACGAGCCTATGAAAGGTGTATTTCGGATAAAACAACTAAACGATTGGAAAGTATTATGTGGATTTATTTTTAAATTTCGGAAGTTTTGTTATTTCCCGCAAAGAAAATGTTATATTGTTATAATGTAATAGAAAATGATCAATCGATGGATTTGTATGATTTATACGGAAACGAAACATTTTTGAATTTTGTAAGTTTGCAATGGTAAATATTTTACGTGGATATGGAATCGATTGATTCGGAAACAATTTGGTTTATCATCAATTTTAAATATTAAATGGAAAATTGATTACATTTTTTGGCTTCTTTGATACAACACTACACAGCACCCGAGGGGTGAACCCTCAAAAGAAGTTTCATGCGGGAAAAAAGAGTTGCAGATGAGTTGAACAGTAAAAAAAGAGTTGCATGCACTCAACTAAATTTCATACGCGCTATGCTTATATCATTCGTGTCCCCAGTTAAAAAGGGTTGTAAGGTAGTTATACAACGGGCTTGAATGTAATACTTGCTAGACATATTTCGCTTTGACAGAGATTTCAAAATATGAATTGAATTCACTTACGATACACACACAGCAGAGTAAAATAAACCAGGCAGTAGCGGTTCATTTTTGAAACGACAAATAAGGGACCTAATACTCTGTATGAAAATGAACTTAAATGAACACTAAATTGAATCGATTTTATTCGCAAAACACAAAGGCTACTAGATAATTCAGGTCCCTAGTCGAATCAAGCGATCCTGCTTGGTTTACTTTACTCTACCGTGGATATACATCAAATTACTAATTTGTATTAGTTATTATCTATTTTAGCAGTTATTGGTAGCAAATACTTCAAATTAAAAAGTGACTCTTACGGGAATGAACCGGGGACCTCTAGATCATGAGTCAACAATTTTTCTCGGACTTGGATTATCAAAAAACTGGGTAATCAATTTTAAATAATTTTAGAAAAGAAACTTCTTCATAAGAATTTGACCTGCCTTTGTGCCTTTCACGGTCATCATCTTCACTTTGTCTCGTTCATAACTTTGCGCCATTCAATCACTAATTAATTCAAATTTTCTTAATTTTTTGTAAATTTTCGAAGAGCACAAAATTTCCTTCGACTGGCCAGTTTCAGCGCCTACTTATATTCAAATCTGACAATCGAAATACGTATAGAAAACATTGTCCATGTGTACGCCAATGACGTATGTTGCACCTCTCTGACGAATTTTACACATACCCGGAGTATTGTCTGAATTTTCTTTTTCTGGGTGTCCTAGAAATGAGTTGCATTCGAGAATAAAAATTGAACGCAGAAGAAATAAATTGTAATGTTTTTCAAGCGATTACCTGAACTAGCCCTCAGACAACTACAAACAGTGAACCACTTCAATTAAAATCTTATATCAAATCAACGTATATCAAGCAAAAGTCCTTCGAGTGACAGCTGTCACATAGAGTGATATTTTGATGAAAATTTTTTACAGTGCCAAAATTTGTGTGATACACTGTCCAGTTTCAGTACTCTATTTAGAGTACCAGTCATGCTTGAAGTTCGTTGATAAAATGCTTGTTTTTGACAAAAGTTAGAACAATCAAGATGAGAAGATCGGCAAATCAATTGCAAATCGAGTGGTTTGCCCCTCGACAGCACCTCGATAGAAATACATTTTTTGTGTCAGCAGATTTCTATTGCTCCCTCAAATGGAATCACCTTTCAGCTTCATCTCACACATTACCTGTAGCTATTTTCGAACAACAGAATGTTCTTTTGAAACCAACAAAAGAAGGACAACGTAAAACGGAACATACTCTGAATAATTCTCATAATAACAAATTTATCGACATAGAAGGATTCTTACAAAATATATTGTAAATGCTTAAATATTCGCTCGCATTATAAAAGATCCATATTGAACTATATATGGGGGAAGGGGTGACAAATATAACAGAATTTTCCACGTACAGAAGTGTATATAATAAACGTTTCGTACAAAAGAAAATATAATTTTTCTCATATTCTCCACCAAGATTTTGTGATGTCATGCGTTAATATTATGAATTGTATCTTTCGCCATTTTTCCTCCCCATTGAAATTTCATTACTCCATCGGGGGTAGTTGAGGAAAAAAAATTTAAATTTGTATATGCAAATAATAAAAATGTTAGTAAAGAGATTTTTTACTACTACCTTCAGGAAAAAAAGGCTCAAACATTGTTGAATATTTTATGCAAATTTCTGTTTCTATAATTCATTCTACTTCATAACAATATTTATCACTGGCTGAACTCAGCATAATACGAAAATCATTTAACATCAAAGAAATCACGAAGAATTTTCTTCAATCTTAAATTGAATTTTAACTGTAGAGACGTTGTTTGTTCGTTGGTTTGTTCAAATACAAAAAAAAATTACTGAAACCAAATAATTCAAAAAATATACGCGCGACTAAATCTACAAGAATTTTACCAGGCGACTTTTAAATATAGATATCAGAGATGTGCAGACTTATTGTGTATATGTACATTATATATAAACTCGTTGAATATCAAAACGTCTGTAATGTGATAACCCCCAACAACAATCCCATTAATCTCACTTAGTTATTGCGATTGCAATGACAATTATAAAAGAGTCTTAAATGACAGATTCAAGTCATATATTTACATAGAATTTACCGAACGAAAGTCGATTTTATTTTCCTCTTGGAAATGGTGTATAACAATTGTTACTTTGAATGGAAAACGATTCGGAAAGGGGTTTAAGTGCCAATGAAAATCCAATATCAATAATCTGTATGTAAATCTTATTGTCGACGGCATGTTTTGTGCTGATAAGTCTTTTTACACAAATATCTCGATTTCGCATTTATATATATGGGTAAACGAACTTTAATTTGACGAGAGAGAAAATGATTTTGAATTATACAAATCAATTGGCATGTAAATGTGAAGTGTGTGATGTGGATATAATAACCGATATATTTGGTAACCTCTTTTTTTTGTTCTCGGTTGGAAGACTTCCTTTTTGTTTGGAACAGACAGATGATTTATTATCAACAAAATTCGAGTTTAGCCAAGTTTATATTCAATAGGTTCGTTTGAGAATCAAAAATTAATTATTTTACACTTCAATGCCTCACTATGAGGGAAGTTTATAAAACTTTGTCGAGCCGTGAAATGTGAAGTGTAAAAAATTGTACGTAGAAATTACTTGGTGGAAGTTCTCTTATCAAGCTCTATGTGGTGTTCTACTTTGCACCAAACTTAGCGCTGTTTAAAGGACTAGTTTTTCACATTCTTAGCGGAACGGATTTTCGGAATTACATTTAATAACTTTAATCTGCTTAATCTTTAGAGATTTTTGGAAATTTAGGAAGAACACACTAAACGACTAAACAGCCTATGGAGGTTATAGACCTAGGCATCTGTTAGCAACAACGACTACAAAACTTAAATAGTTCTAGCTAGAGTTGTCTTATATGGAATAGTAGATTACGCCTATGTTTAGAAGCAATGACTATTATGTCAATTAAGTAATGATTAATTTTCCGGTGGTATACAGTGAGCAAAAATAAATATTTTTATACAAGCGAAGTACTAGATTTTGTACAGGACGCAAGAAAACAGTTGAAATCCGGGAAGTAGCCGATTTGCTACTTTTCTGTAATATGCTTTCTGGATGTGAAAGATTAAAGGTGTACACAAACAGTAATACCCATAATTAATATATTTCTAGTAATTTGCATGAAAAGTTGTATATCTTAGGCACTTTCTCGTCAATCTTTTCTTATTTGAATGAGTTATTTAACAGTATTTTACATTATTTATAAATAAAATAATTCTGCCAAGTTCTTGGAAGGTGGAATTGTACCAAGAATTGATGCAACACTTCCACGCTGAATTGAGAGTGTTAATCGCAGGAACATAAAACTCATCGCTCTTTTCTCATGAGTCAATCTCACTTCTTTCGCGTAATTGCCCAAAAACTATCTTCAACAACAGATACATAAATAACTACGACCAAATGTGGGATTGAAGTTTTGACAAGTTATTTATCAACCCAACGTAAGTCATGATTCCAAGCAAATAATGATTCTACGATAAGCCTCCGTACACCGATTTTTTATATGTTTTAGTCTAAACTTCAAAACGAACAGCCGTCCTTACATTTCCAAGGCGCTTTGTTCACCGTATGCTCAATTTTTCGGCCATAAATCCGATATCCAAAGCAAATCAGAATAATTTTTATCGCGAACTACCTCAGTTACATGTTAGGCGGTCGATTTAAGGTTGTGCATTTTAGATGGATAACGTGGAAGATTTTTTGTTGCGAATAATGACGAGCGTCGAAGTTGTCTAAGCTTCAATTAAAAGGAATTCGTAGATTGGAATTTTTCATTTCATCGGCTTTACCTTACCGCATTTAACCCATTCCCCATATTACCCTTCAATATCTTAAAAAAATCAGTTGCACTCAAGAACAGTGAATTGAAAATTTGATGAACGTAGCGGCAGAAGGGATTAAATATTTGTTTCCCCAAGTTTGAAAAGTAATTCTAACAAATAAGTTGACTTTTATAGCAACAATAAAAGATTCTAATAATTTCCAAATTTATTCGAAAATTTGTACACTTTTGAACATTACTATAATGGTAAAATTCTTTATGAAGCTAATGATTTCTGCCGAAATATAAAGTGAATTCCGGGCATTTAATAAAGCAATCAAAAAGAAGGGCGCTCTCCCACTGTGATACGTTTTCACGGAAATGTTTGAATATATTATTTAGACATAATTTGTAACAATAATCATATTTTCGAATACAGAACGCAAACGAGAAAATAATATTATCGTAAAATTTAGGACGATAGCGAAAATTTTAACGCAAACTTCTGTGTACTGTACGTTGTTGTACGTTTCATTTGCACAGTCCATTTAATGTTCTATTGTGCGCATATAGACGTTCATTTCGTTAATTTTTTTTTTTTTGTTGAATAATAACCGCAATTTACAATTTCGGTAGGCTGTGGGCTTCATTCCTTTTACATTCTCTATACATTTATACGATTCGGGTATTATACATCAAGCCGCAAGCCCACGTTGTATAGTGATCTAATGTAATAAGACGAGATTTTACCTTTATTTGATTAACTGAGTTCATTTAACGGAAAAGGTTAGCCTTACATTTTTACGTAGGTACCCACCGTATAAAAATGTTTCCCTTTATTAAGATCACAAGTCCACTTCGAACTACAATACATTACATAAGAAACAATAGGACGGTGTACTAATCTTTTTTGTTGCTACCGGTACAATAAATTTTGTCGTGTAAATTGGTACATCATCATCATCATCATCATCGTTATATCACATCTTACATCTATTGTAGAAATGTATATGTAATACGGGAAGATAATTTTGCACTGTATTACGACTGAAATGAATTAAAACTTTTCGGAAAGAAGCTCTTAAATTGAAATGAACTTTCGTTCGTATCCTTAACAATTTAAACAATGATGTAGACGTGTTGTGAGATTTGTGAAAAATTGGAATTTTGCTTTTCAAATGTCTTTCCTTGTAGGCGGCGAAAATGGAGCTGCACATAAGTGTTCTGCCGCTTTCAACTTTAATTTGAATTATTTAAAATAAAATTAGTTAAAATCCTTTCTTTTCCACCAAAAGACTGAAAATTCCCACTCACTCTTACATGCTTCAATCAATCAAGTTGTAAGCACTACTACTTCTCTGGTTCACTACTATTCAACATCAACACACAAGTTATTGCAGCGGTAATTGGCTTTTTAATGGAATTGAATTCGTCGGATAATTTGGGTTGTACTGGCAAACTAAGCAATGTAATTTGCAATACGTTTACTTCTAACAGTTAATCTGTGAGTTAGTCTTTTATTGTTAGATTTCGTGTTCAAGTGAATTATCCTAGTTCACTAGTTCTAATTCAGTTAATACATTGACTCAGTATACCGGTCAGTCTGAATGTGACATCGTAAGGAAAAGAACGTTTTCTAATAAATTCTCTTATATTTTGTACTCTTTGTGTTCATCTATCGCTCCTGGAATTACGAGAAATCCAACAGTTATAAATGTTTGCAATGAGAAAAACAAGTTCGGAATCCACTCTAGAATATAAATCAAATGTTCAAAATAATGAAGTACCAATATAAGGACATTTAGGATTTCAATCACTATTTCATATATGCGACGTTATAGGTCTCTTCCAAGGCCGTTCAAAATGTCAATCGTCATCCGCAGAGAAGCCAACACAACTTCACTTTGAAGTTTTAACGAACAAATTTGTTTAAGTTGCGGTTATGTTTGCTTCTGTGGATGACGGTCGGTTGTTTTCGGCCTGTCAAAATTCGTTTTTACCGTACGATGGAAGAAACCTATAGTCCAGTAGTTTAATTTAAAAAGCTCGTTTGGTATCGACTCTGGTGTATACCGAATGGTTTTTCATCCTAAATATTTTCTTTCTTGACCACCTTATGGGTGGGTCGGGTCAGGTTCCTTGACTGATGAAATTATCAAAAGACGTTGAAATATTCTTTTATTTTAACTTCAAAACTCCATTCTCTAAATTAGTACCATATAAAATTCATAAGCCTAAACTCGCTCCAATGAGTTAAAAATTACCGGCAAAAACTATACAATCGAAGGCAGAGATTAGGAAATAATATCACCGGAAGTGGGCAAACGTCCATTTTTGACTCCTCTGCAAAGCAGAATATGAATGCACTTTCCCTACTGATGCGAATTCTATGGCCTTGAACGCATAAGCTGGAACAAATTAAAAACTGTAAAAAGAAGCAATATACAATCGAAGACGTAGATTGGGAGACAATGCCAGATCTTATAAATTTGATTATTCAATTCAGGAAACAAAAATTTCGTAAATCAGTTCAGAGCCAACCAAATTACACTTAGTACCATGAAAAAACCAGACAAAGATTTGTTTGACAGATCATTAGAAAGATGTTTCCCTTCTACGAACTTAACCTCAGAAATTGTATCCCCTGTCAATTCAAATTTCCAAAATCGGTTCAGGATTGCTCATTGTGTCATTAAAAAACCAGTTAAAAACTCTTTTTAGAGCTCGTTCAGGAACTAAAAATTCGTTACCCAAAGTGAAGATTTTGACATATTTTATATGAAAAAAGTGTCAAAATCGTCACCAGTGAAACTTAACGAAGAGCTGCTGAACGAGCTCTTAGAATAACTCCCAGATCATTCGGTCGATATTGTCCAATCACTAACTTAACGAACTTAACTTAACTTAACTTAACTCGACGAATATTATTCCTCTTATCCTCGACGTAAGACCCTTAACAGTCGATGGATTGACGGATTCTTAGTCTAACCACTCATAACATATTTAGTATAAATTTTAGTATTGATTTGCAGAAAAGTGAGTTTGGCGAAATTTTTTCTTTTTATTTTTCTTTCCGTGGTCCAGTGATCAATATCTGATTCGGACTACTTTAGCTACCCGTCGCGTATTTCCGTGACAATCCAAAGTTCGAATATATCTACGAGCGTCTTCTCTCTTCAACTGGTCTTGGCCACAATTTTTATGGTGTTCCTGGTGTTCCAAGACTTTGTTGTTCATGTTCTTATTAGCATTGAAGCAATAAAGAACGATTTCTAGGGTGTTTTAGATGATGATGATGATGGTAATGGTGTTCTGAAAAAGAACGTGCGCTCTCGATCCTACCTTCTTTTCACAAAAATATACCCCCAAAAAGCATTAACTCGCAGAAAATCCTACCATCGTCAAAGAAAATATAAATCTCATATTTCAGGTGCGAAAGCAATTAAATAAAATACCGATTTTCAACTCATTATTATGTTTTCAGTGAAGAGCACTGTGCAACACTATTATGAAAGTACAAAAGAAATAAACGAATGGAACTTCTGCATACACTTATAACAAACTTAAAATGTTGTACACATAACGCGAAAACCCCAAACCAAATGAATTTATGAAGCACATACCTACAAGAAACGTTATAATAATAGGAAACAACATAATTTATTTGAAAGTGGTAATGTTTGTACATAATGTGAGTACATTACATGTAAGAATGGGGGGGAACGGATGATAAAAATTCATTTTCACAAGGATGCAATGAAGAGCTATACGAACATGATTTTGTTAAACTTAAAGGGAAGTAGGGAAGACTGTGTTAAAATGGCTCTAGCAAAATTACATTCCACTTTCAATTTGATTGTTACGTTGATTGATATAACAAGACATGACTATCCACCATACATAACATAATACATGCACGAGAAGTGTTTTAAGACATTACACGTAAGTTAAGTGTGCCTATAATACAAGCAATTGATCGATATGATTGGGAAAAATAATTCTTCATATATAATTGGTTGAGGAAATTTTTATTTACGAATAAATTTCCTTCTGTACTCAAGGAACCAGATATATCATGGTTAAGTGAACTAAAAGAAATAATAAAAAAAGTTCACGTCCGGCTTCGTTCGTTCATTAAAGGTAACCAACAAAATTACAGCGCATCAATCATTGCTCGGTATTTATATTATTCTGTCTGAGGCCATTAGAAGTGCTTTGAATGAGATTCACAATAGACCTTTAATGTTTCAAGCATTTACATAGGACATATTTGTAGGCTTAGGGCTTAGGTTTCGGTAAATTTTCAGTAAATTTTTGGTAAATTAAATCAAATTCCCAATAATTGACCCTGATAAATAACAATCTCAAACGGTAGCTCACGGTTATTGTAACCCTCCAAATCTTCAAACGATATGGTGATAGGCTCACAGTATTAATGCTTGGAAAAGTGCTATGGATTATCATAAAAATTCTTCGATTAAATTTTTTATTCCAGGAAATCTGAACAAAATGAAAGCTTAATAAATTGAAAGCAAAAAAGCATATAAAACAATGTGATCCTTCGTTAACACTGTCTCATCTCATTGTGTAACCAAAACCTTCTGTCATTCAAAATTAGTAGAATTAAATGAACGTCGTATGCTATAAATAGCTTTTTACTAACATGACTATTCTGTATATACGCTAATCTATAATTTTCTTTTCGATGAAAATTTTACAAATATATTAAGTTACAACCCACATATACCTGTCCAAACCATCCTTTCGTTGACACCGCGACAATTTCGTTCACATAATGAGAAAGTATACGAATGGAGTAATTGCCCAGTTAAAATATTAATGAAAAGTAACGTAAGAGTATTCGTATTCACATAAAATAATCATACCAGACCACCGTTGACCGACTGACCTTTTGCAATTATTTTTGTTGAATTTCTTTCGAACATCCACACGTCTTGGAACAGAGAACCCACATCACTATTACGTTTCGGTTTGATTGTATATTAGTTTTGTTTCAAGGGCAGTTTCGATTTTGGGTTAAAATTGATTTACTGTTCGCTTGGCTAACAGAATAAAGAATAATTTTCGTTGCTACATAAGATTTTCAGGGATGGACACAGTTATTCAGACAACATTCAGACAACAGCCCAGCTTCAATGTTGAACTTTATTGATCTGAGGCGAAGCCGAGGCAATGAATACATCAAAACGTTACTCTTCAGTTTATTATCCCAAGTTATGTTAAGGGTTTACATGCTGGGTTGATGCTACTAAGCACTTTTTCTCCGTCCAATATGAAAAATACTATTCGTACCACGGACTAAAAGTCTTTTTTAGAGTATTCCTTTCCAGACCTCGCCTTAGGCTCTGTCTGGAAACCTCTCAGAATCTAAAAAAGACTTTTAGTCCTAGGTACGAAATGTGCTATTCTTCAAAAACCGCACACTGACAAAAAAGAGTTGAAAATCTTACCTGTTTCAGGTAACTTTGTCTCCAGGTAGCCTGCAATAGCTGCCACAGCTGTAGCTCTCCATACAAAAAAGCTGATAACATAGTTATCAGCAGGTAAGATTTACAGCTCTTTTTTGTCAGTGGCAAAGAAATAGCTATTTCCGTGCTCGTTTTGGACGATTGATTTTAGGACCTCATTTTCGGTCCCGCCACAAATTTACTTCACGGCTGATAAACTTTATCTCGCGTTTTTGACAATGGGATAAATGATGAAAATTATACTTCTTGTGTACTTACCGACCCCGTCTTTTGCTCAACATTAGATGTTAAAGGTACAAAATGATGCAAATAATTTTCCTTGGGTTCACCGACCTTGCATTGTATTTCGAAGAAAAAACAATGATCCAACTGTTGACTCAGCATTAATCCAAGCGTCTGCAATTAGAGTTACATCTGAAGTTTTTAATGAAATAATAATGCCGAAATTGATAAAGACGACAACAAAATGTTTTAGCCTGGATTTTAGTGTTTGGCATGTAATTAAATTGGCAGAAACAAGGAACCCTTTTTCTTAATACCCCTAAGCGTGTTTTTTCTGAAGTATAACCAGAGAAAATTATTTTCTTCGCTTTATATTCAATTTTTCTTCCGACGAAAACTTTTTTTTTATATATAATTCGAAAACAATGGCCTGCTCATTTTATAGTGTATAATGTATATACGACAAGACAATGGTCCTTATGTACATTAAATGTATACCAGATAGGTTTCCTTTTGTGGGATGAGTAGACTTAACGAGAAATTTTCATAAAACATATTTGTCTTAAGGCTTTATGTTGTATCTGAAATTTCTTGTAATTAAAAGTTATTACAAAAAAACGTACAATTTTCTTCGCGATTCCTACAAATGTCCAAGTCGTCACCGTTTTGGTATACATAAAAATGTAAGCTGCAAAAAATTGATTAGAGTCTTACAGACTCAGTCTTTCGAAAAATGACGGGATCGTTTTAAAATGTGACCACGGATGGCTTTTCTTATTACACATACCACAACAAATATAATGAAAAATACCGGAAAGATGAGACATGCAAATCTGTTTGAATTAATACTTTTAACTCTTAATTATTTACGAGACAATTTTTTTTTTAATTTACAACGATTTCATCCTGCCCCGTGTTATATCACGAGTGACGCAAGTATATCTATCCCCAACAAATGAAATACACCAAAATACTAAAAACGCATATCGATTCAGGGACCTATTGGGAGCAGAGACTAGCATTGCATATAATCACACGAGTTCCTTCCCCATAAATTTTCTTTTTTTATGAAATTTCATACACTCCTCTGAAACCTTTATGTCACAGACGTTAAGTGACTTGACATCTTTTGATCGAAGTTAAAATTTATCTCTTAGTAAGACATCATACCTTTCTAACGATATCACACTCAAATATGGCTCGGTCAACCTGAATTTACCTGAAACTTGACTGACCTGAAATCTGATTATATGAATTTTGACCCGACCTGAAACCTGATTTCGGATTTCAGGCCCGACCTGTCACGTTCCAGATTGACCTGAAATTTCTGACAAATTTTTTTACAATTTCAGGTCAACCCCGAACCTGACCTAACAGGTTTGAGAAATTTAGGCTAAAAGGCTCAAGTCAGGTTGCTTCAAAGCAAAAACCTGGCGTGACGTAAGAGTGATTATACCTAGAGTGGAAATTTCGAACAAAATTACATTAAATATGTGGTCCCAACATGAATTACGAAATGTTTGTCCTCTTGATTAAGTGGGAAAATTGATTAGTGTAAAATCGTACGAAATGTGTTATCTTCATATACCAATTGATGTTGGGGAAAGTTGTATCGTACGAAATACCAGTCTAGGTATAATTTGTCTGACGACTTTACCTGAAATTTTAGTAAATGCAATTATTTTGACGGCGGTCGACCTTTTCCGAGCACTACCTCAATGTAGTATATGCAAGAAAAATCTGTTTGTTCATGGTAAAATTGTCACAAAGTCGATCAACTCAAAAATACAGAAAATAAGTACCAGAATCGATATACTTTGGGGACAAGTTCAATAAAATCAAATGGAATTGTTTTCGTCTTAGATTTTTGTGCCTATACAGCATACTTGGAAATTCTCCCCGTTTACTCAAACATTAAAAAATCCTGACATCCATCCGTACAAGCTATCCCACGTTAAAATCATTCGTAAAATCACAAAAGTACCATACAAATTGATCGATTTCAGTAAATACATCGAGCGAAATAGGAAGTATATCTTGGAGTAAGTTCTGGTCGTCATTCTAAATAAAAAAAATATTTCTGGATAACCGTGCCTCTTTGGAAGTTACAGCCTCCAATAGAGGGCAATTTCTTTTTTTTTGCAAAATTATTAAATTATTTCATTGCTAAAATATTCAGGTGCAGAAAGCGTCACCTAAAATGATATCAGTTGTTTTGTAAATAGACACAGAGACTTGCATCACATTTCCCTCATTATATTAGGAGTTTTGACTAATAATTTATAACGAAGAATAATCACGAGTTGCATTTATCATTCGTAAATTGTTCGTAACAGCAATTTAATGTATACCTTCGCTGTAATTTATTTTTCCATGTTGTTACGTAAGCTTTTCCCCATTTATTAGTGATCACACTGAACGGGACCTAACTAATCGAATGAAAGTGGACTAGGTAAAACATTTTAATTGCTACGGGAAAACATTCTGCAATCGCAAGTTTTCTTTTTGTGAATTTGTGTTTATATCGCGAATTATTTTTTTTCCCTGTAAAAATAAAATTATTTTTTAAGTCCAACGTTAATGGCATGGTTGATGGAAGCACGTTTATTTTTGCAACAAGAAACTTTTCCCATACCCCTTCACGCCTTCTCTCACTTCCTCATCTCATTCCTTTCGCATGAAACGATTTTTCCGTTCATACAAAATTTATGCATTATGCAATTACGTAAGTTGACTCATATTGCATTTTATAATGGACAAGTCAGTAACGATAAATAAATATCAATATCAAAAGTTTTGCAAACGGGGGAAAAAAAACTTTGCAATTTTCTACGTTTAAATATTGATAGTCCTGAATCAAACTCATTGAAATCCTGTCGATCTTTGTCATCTTTGTTATACTCATCCGACATTCGACAACAAGACAAATGTAATATACTCCTTTTCGGATCATCTTAATGTTAAAGGTTTTGAGTTGTGGAAGCTCTAATTAAGTTGGACTTTTTATAAGAATAGCAAGAACACGTCTGTATAAGACAATAGCTTTTAATAGAATGATCAAGTTTACACAGATTGGTTTTTACATTAAATTTGGTGTCCTTTGATTAGGTGAACTGAGTTAGTGAATTGCATTTCCTTCAACACTCCCCCTCAATTTACTCAAATCTTAACAATTTGCTATGGCTTAGAAGTTAGCCATCATTTCGTTCGTTGAAATTCACATCAGCGTAGCCATCAATTAAATCAGAATGAACTTTTATGCTGCTTAACTTCATCTTCGTATTCATTGTGCCGTTCAGAGGCATGATAGAATCCATCGGGGTCTTAGCTGCCGTCGCATCATTGAAACCAAGTTCAGTCGTCATTCCATTTTTCATTACTGAATTTATCTCCTGAATAGTACATTGCCGTTTTTCCTTTCGATTTCCAGTGATTGCTTCGTCAAAAGTCTTTGGTTTTACAATGTCGTCACGAGCGAAATAAACTTCTAATTTCGGATCAACTTCTCCATTCTTCCAAATGAAATATTGCTTTGGCATGACTTCCCCGTCATTACCAACATATTGAACCAACATATCGGATACACATTCGTCATCACCCACAAATGAGTCCAGATTAGCTTCTTTTTGTATTCGATTCGAACCATTTTCATTTTGAACATAAAATTCGTTGATTTTTACATCAGGGCTGATGACCTCTTCGTTCTCCGATTCGTTCTGTTGTCTAAAAAAATATAATTCCGGTTCCAATTCGTGTAACTCGGATTTGACTGTTGCCACCTTTCCATCAAGTTTGTTTGAGTTACCCAACACGATATCATGAAGAGTACAGGTGCGGTCAACCTCCAATATAGTGTTACGAACCAGTGCAACGTTACGCACCGAAAAAGCATAATTCACTTCTGAACCACTTTCGTCTGATTCCTCTGTTGTAACCACCTTTTTGGCCTTGATCTCCGAAACTTTGTTTGCAGATTCTTCCTGCTTGTTGGAAGATAACGATTCTCTGTATGATTTGCAATCTTTCCACATATGATTTGGTTTATTGCAGAAGAAGCACGAAATTCCTTTCCATTTCGACATTACAGCCAATGCTGACTCAGACAATCCGGATTCAGACATATTTTTGCAACGGCGCTCATATTCCGCCAATACCTTCTGCTGAACGAAAGCGAATGTCAAGTCCTTTTCTTCACGAGCCTCTAATGCGGTAATCAGAGTATCATAACTTCTCGGTAAGCTCGATAACAACATTGCCACACTCCAGGATTCTGAGAGTTCTTCCTCTCCAATGTCGGTCAATTTCTGGAACAGATCTCTCATCTGATTGATATGTTCCTCAGCTTTACCGTCCTCAGGCATTTTTAGACTGCAAATCGTACGCATTAAGTGAACTTTGTTGCTCAGTGTGGTCTTTTCGTGGTACTTTCGCAAAGCTTCCCACGTTCCCCAAGCTGTCACTTCTTTCCTGATATGTATTAACTGGTCGTCTTCTACAGCTAGACCAATCAACGCCCGTCCCCTATTGTCAGATTTCTTCCAATCTTCTTCAACAGCGACAGCTGCGGCAATAGCAGCGGCATCAGGATTTTGACCAGCAGCTACTTGTACCACATGAACTTTCATCACCTTGTCCCATAAATTTTCTTTGATCAAAATCAATTCCATTTTATATTTCCAAATGGAATAATTTTCATTGTTCAGTTTAACAATTCGATTTTCTTTTGAATCCATTCTATTTTTGTTTGCTTGCTTTCTTTCTTAATTCAGACTGGGCCGCATAACCTGTTAAAGGTTTTGAGTTGTGGAAGCTCTAATTAAGTTGGACTTTTTATAAGAATAGCAAGAACACGTCTGTATAAGACAATAGCTTTTAATAGAATGATCAAGTTTACACAGATTGGTTTTTACATTAAATTTGGTGTCCTTTGATTAGGTGAACTGAGTTAGTGAATTGCATTTCCTTCAACACTTAACGACTGACATCGACAAGTATACATAATATTTACCCGGATATCGAGGCAAATACCTTAGCAAAGATTTCGTTACTTCTACGGTGAATCATTATTGATACAAAAGAATATATATTCTTATATCAATACCGGAGTATCTACTGAACTAACATCTACGATCATATTCATTTTCACGCTGCCACATATTTTATTTTGTTCCGCAATGGAACGATATGGATGGAAAATCAACCACCGCATAAAGTGTGTGTTTTCTTTTGTTTATAAACTCTAAACCATATGTGTTTATCGTGAGGAGAAGTCTTACGAAATAATATTGTGATTCGTGCACAATTTACACAAATTGCAAATCTGCTGTTTCTGTCTGTCCTCCCTCATAACATTCTGGAATAGCAAATTCAATATCATAATACATTATCTTCTTGCTGCAATTCTAAGAAAATATTTGTCACTTAATGTTTTCGACGAACGGAATGACATGCTTGTCATACTTTCGCATGAATACGTCGTCTACAAGCTGAAAACATTGTTTGAATCGCACACAGAGACCATGTACTTGGCAATAAGAAAAAAATTTGTGGCTTTGGTAGTGCATTACAACATAAACTTTCGAAATATTGAATTTCAGATAGAAGCAAAATATCAACTGAATATAGATTTTCTTTGGGAATGCATTGTTGCATAAACTTCTACGATGCATACTATGTATACATCTGGTGGATAAGTTTACGTATTAATAACGGAGTTGGAGCGAAATTTATTTTCGAATTTAATTAATTTCGGTTGAGTATCTGCCCCGGAAACGTATATTTATTCGGTTAGTGGCAGTGGTTTCTATTTTCATTGAATTTCTAAGCAACGATCAAACGTTTTTGAACGGTAAAATGGTACAGCATCAGCTGTTAGCGCAGTAGATAGTGAAAATATATCTATTGGTTGGATTTGATTTGTTTAGAGACCTCACTAACAGCCTTATACGACCACTACAATACTCTATCTAGCAAACAAACTACTTTTATTAAGGTGGTGAAAGAATCAAGTAGCCCTTTGAATTTACTTGTAAATCACAGCGTAGTCAGTCAAAACGTAGAATAGTGTTTGTAGAATACAAAGAAATAAGATGTGAATTTGACACACAGGGCTGAGAGTTTGTTTTCTAGAAAGAGTATTGACCACTAACATCCTTTCACAGCCAATAAGAAGTTCAGTCTCAAAGCATGCAAATACTATATGAGGAAAGTTAGTCACAAAACTGATGTCTCGCCTTAATGTATGAACAAATTTATAGTATTTAAGTTACGTCACACGAGTGATCCCGTTGTGTACATCCAAGGCCGTAAACTTTGTTTACAGCCTTGGTGTACAGCCTTGGTGTACATCGTTGTCATCGTTGTGTACAAACACACTGCCACTACCGAGGCTACTACTCAAATTATAAAGCTTGAGTAAACTTTAGGACGCTACCAATGCTAGGGCTAGTATGTAATCACCGAGATATATTAGTTTAATATCGAATACAAAAAGTCCTCAAAAGGCTGATGGTGCAAATTAAAAATTAAAACCAAAGGATCCACACTCATGGTATATACCTATCCCTATTATACCTCACTATGCCAACGCCGCCGAACAAAACCTCGTCACAATATTTCATATTTCTACATCTTTGATGTTTTTATTCGGAGCAACAGTTCAACAGCTGTGAATATTCTAGTTATATTCTTGTCACGCAAAACCTTATTAATGTTCAGCTGTTGTGGAGTTACGTTATTTTATATCAAATTCGAATATTATGTAGCTATAACGACGCGACACTTGACAATTATTTCAAGTAATCAAAATTTAGATGACCAATACACACAGTACGCAATCGAAAACTCACAATAAAATAGAGGTCAGTCTTCGACTTAATATTTGGATCTCAATAAATTTTAGCATTCAAAACTAATAAAAATCGTTAGCTTACACATTTAGGTTCCTAACATTCCCCGATGTGTCATTTAGTTAAGTTTAAAGCATGTGAAAACTGGTACGTAATAAATTTGAACTTATGACTTCAACTTTTGTGTAAAAGGAAACTAAGTTAGTTTGGTGTCGGGAAAGGTATAATATTTTCCAAGTTTGAACATTATTAAGTTATATGCCAATGATTTTCGACTTTATGCGCAAAAAAATTAATAACTAATGACTACACCATTAACTGTTTTGTTTAACGGAAATAGAGTTCGGTTAAATCTCCATGAATTTTTGATAAGATTGAACGAACATTCAACATTTACTCCTATCAATTCCGTATTGATGATGGTGTCGATTAGTAAAATCGAAGAATTAACTTTAATTGATTTCTACCGCTTTTTACACATAACGTTTTCATTTTAAAGGAATATCCTTCAAAATATAATGGAATCGAAAGCATTGTCGATACCAGCACTTTGATGAGTAGCAGTTCAATTTTAGTAAAACTATTTAAACCGGTGGAAATGCTCATCGGTATTAAAAACAATAATTAAGACAGAAAATATGTTTTTGAATGAGAGGTTGAACAATTAGGGAATTTAGTCAATCTTAATCTTTTTTAAATCACGTAAAAGACAGTTTGCGCAAATGACGTATAATAAGTTGGAAATTATTCAGTGCCGCTCTTAGCTTTTGGGCGTCATAGGGCAATTGGAAAAATAGGCGTCAATTTAGTAAAGCTAATTTTTTTAGGGACCTCGGGCGCCATTTTGTTCTGCTCCACTTCGGGCGCCACGGGCTTTTGCCCATTTGGCCCATATGGAAAAGGCGGCACTGGTTATTCCAGAGCTTTTTGTATTAAGATTTGACAAATAATTTCCAATTTATAAGTTGACTTATTAATTATACGTCATTTGCGCAAAGTGTCTAATTAAATTGACATCAATTACATTCATTCCACATATTAATTGCAATGCGAAAATTCTATCACGATTTTAAGCTTTGTTTAATGGATCGCGTCACATACACAATCTTGTACTTCTCTAGTTGTACAGTCTTTGACATTTCAAATGTCTCACTGTCAAATTTTTCTGAGAATTTCATTGTGCAACGCACTGCTCCTAGCATGAACATAAGAAATATTTGGAGGCTGATGAAGTCACAGTAGGCACTGCGTTTCTTTCGTGAAGATAGGTGACTTGTTTTAGTTGTGTGAGTTCAAACACACAATACAATCAATCTTAAGCGGTAGCTCTCATCACAAATGCCTCCAAATTCGACGTTTGTCAAAGTAGTGTTCATGCTAGGAGCAGTGCGTTGCATTGTGTCATTGCGAATTCACAATGACATTCTTTGAAAAAAATGACAGTGAGACATTTGGAATGTTGAAGCCTGTAAGATACATTTTGCTATATAATGTAACACAAGCCTAAGCTCGAGCTCATTGCTTAGTTTTGTCGTCGTCGGAACAGATATTGACTAACCGTTTCTAAAAGTTCCAGTCGTGTCCTTAAATAACGTCGCGTCGGTTATTCTATAATTACCTCTACAAAATCTTCTTCGCCTTCTTCAAAATGTCTTATTAACTAAATTTTTTTCGATAACACCTCTCGTACCTGAACATGGACCAGGTTAATCTAACTTTATGTATGCTTGTTACATTTGTCTTGTTAGTATTGCAGGCAATTAGCAATAAATTTTTATTACATTTGAGCTCACGGACACTTTCCACATTGAGTTTCCAACAATATTAATATTTTCGGAATTTGGTTCAGTTCGCACGCTTCCAGAATAAATAATACAACGAATCAGCTTTCTATCGTTAGACATACGAAAATTAGTGTTACAGTGTTATATCAGGTTGGAAATTGTTTCGAAATTTGTCGCCATAGGCTTCTTTCTTAACGTACAAACGTTTGAAGTTATTTGTCATCGCCTTTGAAGTACACAACGCGATATGAAATTACCACAATCGTGCTGTACAAATTGACGAACACAAAAGGAAAATGAATTTCTCCTCAAAGTAAAGCGCTGATAACGATTCATTGTCTGTACCAAGCTAGGCGACTTCTACTAAATCGTTTTCAATTTCACTTTATAACTCGACTTACGAGTTATAATGCATGTAGTACATACACGTACAACATTATCCATTGGTTGATCAAGTCGTTACGGAAAGTAGACGCTGCATTCATGTTCCCATGATGCTAATTTTAATATTCCAAAGCACCACCGATCCTTTTATGACAACTATTGTAGCTCCTTAGAATTGTAAATGAAATTGACAAAATAAATTATGTTAAAAAAGCCTCAGATGAAAGCATAAAAGTTAGGTAAGGTCTTTTACTTGTAGAAAGAGAGGCTGAGAAATGTTTTTTTATGTGCTAGATGTGCCGCAGGCCAAGTGTGTGAATACAGAGTTTCATACAGCGTTTTTCTCGAACAAAATTTACTTTGAGAATTCAGGAATTTTTGGATTTAATTCCCTAAAATAGTTTTTGCAGGTTCAACATGTTCAGCCTTTTTATATCAATAGATAAACGAGCCAACAAAACATTTAATTTTCTTTCCAATTTCGAGGTGGATAGTTTCACCAACATAAAGCCGAGAACGCTGGATGGGATGGTCGAACGTTAAATATATTGGCTACAGGGTACAGAATATATAAATATAAACTAGGCATCTATAGGGTGGGTCGGGTCCCTAGACTGTTGAATTTTTTGAAAATACTCCAAGTGTAAAAGTAAAATTGACGCAATCCTTTTATTTACTATAATTTACTGTAATTAAAACTAACTTAAAACAACGATTTTCCCTACAATTCAAAATAAAAATTTTTGGTATGCTCCTTAGCATTTTGTAATAAAAAATTCAATAATTTTTACTCGTTGCGCCATTATTGCTAACAATATTTATCAAATCAAAAATTAGTGAATATTTCGTTAAATGATTGTAGATGCGTTAGGTTTGGTTTACACTCTACATGTTCTCCTTGTTCCATGTTCATGTTTTCACACGAATTACAATTCAGTCCAATTTCAATTCGAAGTGCTTTATGGTGTGATTCATTTGTAAGAAAATCGTAATTACAAACGTAGCATATACATTCTTCTGGTTTATTGGTCCACAACAAGTCTCGAATGCGATTATGATTGTTTAAACAGCAGTTGATTTGCTTAAGGCCCAAATCACTACAAATTTCCGTTGTTATTGTTCCAGCTCTATTTGTATATTTGGTGGGAAAATATGAATTCGGAGAAGATTGAGTCCAAGTCAAATGAGGCAGATTGAAATCCCCATATAAAATAAATGTTGTGCCATCACCGGAACGTTGACTAATTTGTTTCACTATCGTCGTATGAAGCTCATATGTTCCCGTGTTTGGAGGTATGTAAAGTGCGCCTAACAACAATTTCTTGTTGCTAGTCTCTACTTCGACATATAATTGCTCGCAACCGTGATTGTCACCTCTCAGCAATAAATTTGATTTAAACATTTTGTTGACAGCAATTAGAACACCCCCTCCTGATTCCTTCGAACTCGCTTCGGCGGATCGATCACAGCGATACACGTGAAATGATTGTCTTGGGAATATTTTGTCATCTGAAATGTTGCGATCTAAACCAGTTTCCGTGAATATATAAATGTCATATTCATTGCATGAAGAAGCTATTAAGAAAACATCATTAAGTTTGGTACGCAACCCGTTGACATTGTGGGCAAAAACGGTTAACTGTTTTGGATGATGATGTTCCTCTGGAGGATAATATATATTGTTCGGAAACGATAAGTTTTTGGTGCTACACTCTGCGCTGGTTCCTGGCATTAGTTTTGAATTGGTTGATATCACTCTTGACTGTTTGTTAATGGTTTCCAGCATTTTTGTTGTTGATCTTTGCTGTCCATCAACATGCAATTTCAAATGTTTGTTGATTTCGGTTGTAATCCAGTTTGTTTCGCATTTAATTGACGAAATATCTTCACAAAACGGACATTTGAAACGGCACTCGTATAAATAGTCGCGCTGTTTAGACGATTTGTAATTAGTTACGTTCGATTCTATTATGCTTACATCAATGGTTTTTATAGTTGTTGCCAATTTCTTAGTCAACTTACTCCTAATCAACTTGCTTTGGATTGTACCATGACGCTTCGGTTTAATATTGGAACTGTTTCCAGATTTTATCACTTTCTCTTTATCATGAGTTTCCAAGTGTTTTTTGAGTGCCTGTGTCATCCAACTCGTTGTACATTTAGCCGGTACGACCTCTTCACAAAACGGACATTTGAAACGGCACTCGTATATATATTCGCCATTTGACGGTTGAAAATCAGTCACACTTGCAACTGTTGTGCTTTCGTCTGGCAATTTCAAGCCTCTTATGTAGTTTTTTATTTGCGTCACTAACTTCTTTTTTGAGTTAATTTCCTTTGGCTGAGCTCGAGTGTCATTCCTCTTCTTTTGCGGTGCTGGCGATGTATTTCCTGTTTTTTCCATTTTCATTTGTCGATATCGTATTGGAATCGTTAAAAGCTTGTGCCGATGAGCCGGATAAAAAATGAATGAACCGTTGAACGTACAAATCCGGTATTTTTCGAGATATTCTCGCGATAATGTAGATGTAAAGTTTGTGCTGAGAAAATTTTCAACGTCTCTTATCAAGTCATCATTAATGTGGCATAGCTCCTCAAGTGTTCCAAAACCGCATGATGTCATCAATTCTTTGATACTGGCCGGAAATTCTTCTTCTGAGTAACCCAGTTCATTTGACCAATTTGACGATTGCTGTTCTTGAGACTGGAAAATAATTTATTAAATGTTAATGTCTGCATATGAGCAAGTTGCTGCGACATTACGTTGTGAGAATCATAACAAAATTTGAGACTGAATAAAACTCACAAAATCAATCTTGTATTATTCTTACCATGATTTATTCAAATAAAATACACGACGTTCTTCCCACCAGATGCAAGAGTAGTCTATTCGGAAAATGTTGGTGATCAAATGCTTTTATTGATTGATATTTTTATCAATCCGTATCGTCGAAATGATTCCCGTATCAAAAGTACGCCTGATTAGATTGTATGCGTTGTATAAAAACGTTATCCACAGGAAATGAACATACTGATAAAAATTTACTCTTCAAGTACCTCTGCAGTGACGTGATTCTGTGTCAGAAATAAAAAAGTTGGAGGTGCGCTTTTAGTCTTTTAGTTGTTCTCAATAAATTTATTTGTATTTGAGTCTTTTTGTGTTTTCGATCTGCTGCCTCTTGCGACTACCTTTAATTTGCACTCCAGTCCCTTTGCTTCGTCATCGTCTACAGTAACCCGTGACGTACTTGATCGACGCTGTCTTTGAATCGTGTTATCTGTTCGTTTTGTTTTACTGTGCTCGAATTTGGAATTTTGATTTCCCTAGACGAAATGTGAGCTACTGCTGATTGGATTGAAGTGAGTACCACCGTCTTCTTACCGACGTTTAACCCTTTACCTCGCTTGAAATGCCTGAATTGTTTGTGATTTCCGTGTTTAGTTGGGTGAAAGTAACTCGATGCTGAACTGTTGCTCTCTGCGATTGCAGTTTGGTGGTTTGTGTGTTAGTAGTTGAAAACTGCGATTTTGGGGTCTTCATAGCAGTCTCACATGAATGTCCCGACTCATTTCCATCTACTGATGTCAATTTTCTCGTAGACTTTCAACCACTTGCTCAATGTTCTCTTCTGCAATCACTCAACGTGAATGGGAAAGGGAAGAGCACAAGCTCTGTTCGTGATTTTTGCATTGATCTTTGTGTTTCATTTCTTGTTTCCTGTTTCAACCGTGAGACTTTTGAGAATTAAATATTGAAAAGGAGGATTTTGTTTTGGTTTTAATAAAATTTGTTTTTTAACTTTAGTATGGTCCATGCTTTAGCCCAAAGTACTTTTACTCATCGTGATACGAAATATCTAATTATTTCCCGAGTGTAGTATGACGTTTTCCTTTACGAAGGAGGGAAAGACTTTTTCCTAGGGACGGAAAGTCCATTTTCCCTCACTAGTAAAGGAAATAACTATTTATCAACGCCACACCGTTGAAACTTTTGGTTCGATGTGAAATAGGTATTCGTCTACAGAGGCGAGAAAATTTGTTAAAATTTCCAACAATAGTGATTTTCCAATCTCGCTTGAGATAAACACAGCCTTTTCCATATGTGCATATGATCTACCGTTTTTTTTCCCCACGAAACAATCAATTCACCATATCATTTTTGAAAACATAAAGAAAATGACATTTCAATTGAGAAAAGTTCAATTTTCTCCACGAGAGAGATATTTTTAGCAAGACCTTTCGACCACTGTTTCGATCTGTGAGAAAATTAAATACGCCTTTCGACGTTTTGCATTAATATGCAGTTCAAAAATACCATTTCTCATCAGGCCATGGCGACAGTGGTACTCGATGCAGCGCTCTATCGATCACTATACCGATTTGCACACGAATAAGTCTATCGAATCATAATTGAAATGAAATACCAATTCGGTACTAAACTCAACCACTCGTGGCCAGTGCGTGTGGTTAGGCACCACAAATTTCTACACTTTTCTCACCAGAAATGTCATTCGAGAAAATAATGTAAGGTCACACGCACATATGAAAAATTATGTGCCCAAGGACAAAATTTGAGTTTTATCGGGTAACTGTGTAACTGTGGTCAAACAACCACTTCACTTTTTTTCCTCTCGGATAGCAAATAACTATGCCTATTACTTCTATCGTTTACGAATATGCACACAGGATCTCGATTGTATTTTTTCACTATAATTTACCTAACTCAATTTGTTTCTTCCTGAAAAATAAACTAACTTCCGGCCCGACATGGGACCGATGTGGTCTGTTTATCATGATTTAAAAAAAATGGTTATTTCAATATTCTCTTTGATGTTAAGTTCTTTTTGTTGGGTCAATCATATCATATACGCATACAGCTGGTACTATACGTTCAAATTATTCCAAAACTGATTAGATCTTCTACACATAAATAAAAGCGTATCGTATCCTATTCGCAACAGACGTATCCCAACTTCTACATACTATAAAATGAAAATGTCATTACCATCAATTTATTCATACTGAAGCACATTTTTCTAAACGTACCAGACGAATATAATACAAAAAGCATGGTGCACTATACACACTAAATTCACGGAAATTATTTTCCCAGGGTTAGTTTGTTTATCCATTTGAGTGGAATGGGTGGTATTTAGGTGAATGTAGATGTAAAAAGATTTTCATATCGAAATAAATGGACAATGAAAACAGTTTTTTAAATTAAATATTTTCCATCTTTTTCTATGATTTGTCTATTCAAACAAAATGTACAATTAAATGCCATAACCCATTAATAATAAAATATTTATTGTGTGTGGCATTTAATTTCTAAAACAACTATACGGGTGTCAAGTCGTTTGTGTATTATTTTCGAATACCGATACGATGGCAGCTAAACACACTTGCATACCGCCCATGCGCCGTTCGCCGGTAAGTTTGGCAACAACGCGGAAAAGAAGCGAATATTCCGGGATATTTATGACGGGAAATGGAAAATATCACTACCGTATTACAATGAAGGAAAAAAATAAAAGGATATAGAGTCAGTCGTCGTGAGTTTCTCTTCGATAGCGGTATTCGAGCTTGCTCCTCGTGGCATCCTATAAGAATTATATAAAAAAAATAGTAACTCAAGTAACACCGAGAGAATATTTTAAATTGGCGATTGTATTGGCGTTGTGACCGTTAAGCGAACATTAACTGATGTTACTTGTTGTGTTCAATTTTAACTGAAACATAAAAAGTTTGAACGAATTTTTGATTGAAAAATTAAAGATATTTCGGCATAAAAAACGCTTTGATATCAAACAATTCAGTGAGAGAAGTAAATATAATCAAATTGTTGAAAAAGAACGGATAAATGATATGAAAATTCGTGTAAGCATTATTGCGTGTATGTTAAATTAGGTAGAAAAAGCTTAAATAGAAAGCATTAAGGAAGTCAAATCTCGGAGCCAAAGAAAAATAAAAAAAATAAACGAAAATTTTGTATGCCCAATAGGATAGAGAGCTTATTGTTCAGCTTATTGGGTATAATTTTCTGTATGAATTTCCCGTGAAAGTGCTTTATAATTCCGTGGTCGATTGTGTTGAGTTGTGTATTATAACGAAAAAGTAATAAAAAAGAATTGGGAGAAGGTTTTCTGAATATTTTCCGTTCTTAAAATATATATAAAAAAAATAAGAAGAAAGGTGAAGAGTGAAGAGCAATAAAATTATTCCCCAGAGGAGGAGAGAAATCGTATACATCAACACACATATCAGAGGGTAGGTTTTATTAATGTATAAAAAGCACACAATAGCTTTGTCGTGTATTTTCAAATAATATTTTGGCTTAAAAAACAAGCTCATTTATTATCCCGAGAAAAATACGACGTATATAGATGAGACACACATTTCATGTTTCAAATTTGCAAATGCTGCAAATAACATACCCCGAACATACCCCTTGGTAATCAATTTCATTATTTTAATGCTGAACAGTGCTGAACCTAAAGTTATTTATACCGAAATGTTGTTGGCTGTATGCTGAGATACTTTCAACGTTTTCCTGTGTGACACGATACGTTGTCAACGAAAATGCTATAGTGTCTTAATTGTCAACCATACGTCTTTTGTGCTTTTTGTCTAAGTGGATGAATTATGTATTGCCTGCTTCAACTTGTATACTCGCTTTTATTAAATATTTTTCAAAGTTATTTTTAATAAAATTCTGAGTTGAATGTTTCTTTAAATTCATGTTTGGAGAAGTAGAATTAATATTATCTACGTTTGTAAGGACATTCCATTTTAGAGTATAAAAGGAGGTTTGTATTGTAATCAGGCCAACAAATGAAAATATTGCCATCAGCGAGTCTGCAAAATTATTCATAAATGTAAAATGTAACTTGTATGAACTGCTACTTGCATTTTTTACAGCTTTGCATTTTAATCTAATAAAAATTGAAATATTTATCTAAAAAATTAACAATTATTCACTCATTAAACCCATTTAACACCAAAATAACCAACCTACAACACATTGAATCTGCTTCGTCTTTTCTTCAAATTATCACATAGTTCTTGATACAAAATCTTTTACTTCATTTCTTTTAACAAACGTTTAAAAAAGTAAGATCGCTTATTTTGGTCGTTGCTGTCGATATCATATGATTAACAGTTAATGGTCATTTCGTTAGAGATCGTTATTGAGCACACCTTAGAATAATGTATCAGGCGAATGACACACATAAAAACAATAATTCGAAAATAAAACTGTGATTTTACCCCATACTTTCTTTGACGGATAACGAAATTGACAGGAGTAACATTGCACCCAACAATTTCAATCCTATGTCATATTGACGTTACCATCCATACTTATATTATATGACAACGTTGTTCTCATATGGAATTAACAGAATTACTCGGATTGAAGTCCTTGTAATTTATTTTTAGAATGTACAACTCAACTGTACTCTGTAACTCTATTCGCACAGCGGTAAGAATGGGTGTTTCCAATAGTTGTTATTTACTGTGGTATCATCTGTGTTACAACGGTCAACAAACCGACAATGTAATTAGCGAGAATTGAATTTAACAGCCACTGATTTGCTCTAACAATTTTAGCGGTTGCAATCTTGTTTGCAGACTTAATTTATTTGGATTCGTTTTATGTTAGTCAGAGATAACGACGACAAGAATAAGCAAGAATTAGTCCTGTGTTATGTACCACAATGGATCTTACGTCTAAAGGGAAATAACCCTTTGGAAACTAGAGCTCAAATGTAATAGATTTTAGTATAATTCTATAACATTTCAAGTACTGTTTGACATAAAATTATTTGTGAGCCAACTTCACAGCAATGACATTTCATGGATATTTTACTAGGGTGAAGATTTGATATGAATTTGCTTCTCTGTCAGTCAAGGCTTAAAATTTAAAACAGAAGTACTAGATTTGTATAATTATGATTTCGTTGACTTCCACTCTGCTAACGTTGTTGATTTAGCTCATTTAATCTAAAACTGTGGTAGTCACAACTCATACACCGATAAACCAGACAAACATATAATAAATGTTTACCTCCGCTTTTCTTTATTCAAATTTCTTTACGACCTTTACGAGAAAAATAGTATTTCAAGAGAGGAAAGCAAGAGAAAAAGAACCAATCGAAAGTTAAAATTCAAATGCGATACATTTTACAGGATAACAAAAAATAAATAAATAAAAGAACATTTTCTATTCACAGAGTGTGTACACAAATGGCTTGTAAATATCAAATAGAATGTAGTTTTTATTCCATCGTAATTTCGAAAAGGAAGCGAAAAAATATCACATGTAAATAACTAACTTATTTGATATTCCAGTTTCATTCATGTTTTTCTGTTTTATTTTTCTTCCCCATTCCAAACCGACATGTGTGTGTACACAGTGTGCACACGTTATTATTATTTTCTGTGGTTTGGTTGGAGAATGATTGCTGGGTTGAGCTCAGACTGATCCGATGCATGAATAAAACTATGGGAATCGTATAATCGCGCTGCATGAATTAAAAAAAAATGTCTGGGTTTTATCGCATATATAAATGGGGAAAGAGAATTCGCATTTTCGTTTATGACAACATTTCCTTTGATGTCATTTGTGTGTTGAGTGGAGCTACACAGCGGCAAAGCTTTATTTGATTATCATTTGTTGTATCAGGTCGATACATGCTGACTTTCATTATTCGATGTATTAAAGCGCTCTGGTTACCGGTCTGGTCGGACGGGAATGTGTCACAGTACACGAGCTACCGCACTATTTCCTTTTTTTGTATAAAAGTTGTGCTAAAGCCGTGAGCGAATTCAATAAAAAATAATGAAAGAAGCTATAACCTTCCTGACCACACATGTCTAAAAACATCCACTTCAAATTCCAGTTCAATATCGTACACTTCCTTATCATCCACCGTTTCATTGGAAAAAAGTCCAGTTCAATATCGACCACTCCGTTTCCTAGGAAAATTTTCCTTTAACAAAATGTAACGTCCTTTCCGTATGGTCCAGTCCAATAGCATTCTACATTTTCTAAGAACACATTCCTTGCACAGAGAGTGGACGATCTTGAATCGGACGATGTTGAGTTTAACGATATTAGACTGGACGATATTGAACTGGATAATATTAGACTGAACGTTAACTGACGCTGTGTAGATAGGTGATTATTCAAGGGGATATGGGATTTTTAAGAGATTTTTGTATTATATAACAAGTCTTACCTCGTTCATTCACGAGAAACCCTCTACTGCCGGGCTACGAAATGAACTAACAAACACCCTTCGATCGGACAATAGCTTAGACATATTAGGGTTGGTAGTTGGTAAGCAATTATAACAAATGCGGGGAGAAATTAACATAGAAAATTGACAACATTCTTCTAGACCGAATTAATTCAGTAAAAGAGCAACAAAATTAATTTTACATGCGTCGAAAACCGTTCTTGTCATGTTTCAAGCACTACTTTCGACGCCATCAGCTTGTAAAATCCATTGTACAACACAGGATAAAATTAAATGTCTCTTTTTCGTGTGTTTATTGATCTCCGCGTCGCCTCGAATCATCAAAATTCACACGAAAGATTTTACTTTTCAACTTTTTATCCTTTGTTCTTGTTATGTAAATAACTATTAATCCAATTCTGCTATTTTGAGTCGTGAAAAGTATTTCATTAAAAAAGACAATCAAAGCACTGTGTTTGAATTTGAATGTCTTTTTTGTTCTAGGAATTTTATTTATCTACGTTTACTCTCCACTCCCAACAATGTTATAAGTCAATTATCTCGAGCCAATGACAATTCGTTTGAATAGAAAATAGCAATTGCAATTTGGATAAATACGAAACCGAAATCTCCATTGTCGCCTCGATTGTTTCCGCATAATTGAATAGCATTGAAAATTACTTCAATAATGCAATCAATTGCATGGCATGGTTCTTAAATTCGGATCAATTGGGAGAGATTAAATGTGAATTTTTGAAGCTGAAGCTTCCACAAACCCATCTTTCTTTTGTGAATTTGTAACGAGGTAATGTAAGGCTGAATATATAAGCAGGGCTTATAAGTCGCGGTACCAGGTTCATAGTCTTTTACATGATTTTCTTCTCCACAGGGTCGAAAGGGGCTCATTACACACCTAGGGAAAACAAGAAAATTGGTTTAGGTTTCAAAAGCATGTTATAGTTATTTACGTATCTGTGGTGGATATTTTAGGCAATTTCGCAAGTTGTGGGCTGAACGAAGTGAGAGTGACAAGCGAAAGTACCTAAAATAAAGCACCCACAACAGATGAGCATACAACTTTTATGCTGAGGGACTAAATTACGAGAAAAATTCCGAAATTTATGCCCAAGGCATGAAAAATCCATTACAACTCGGGATAAAAATGAAAAGTCTCGTTTTAGAGTGTTTATTGACCTCGGCTTCGCCTCAGATCAACAAAATTCACACGAAAACTCTACTTTTCAACGTTTTATCTAAATGTAAATACTATTACAGAACAAGGGATAAATAAATGAAAAATAATGTTTTCGTGTGTTTTTTGTCGATCCGAGGGGAAACCGAGAATTTCCGATTTTTTCAGGAATAAATTTCACAAAAAAATGTTCGTCTTAAGTGGTGTAGAACTATAGCATAGGTTTCAATCCGCGACGTTTGAGTGAGAGTGACTGATATGTACCTGAAATCTCGTCTTGAATGAATAAAAGGAAAAGAAGCTCACTCTCATCCTTTAAATAATAAATTAAAATTCTCTGAGTGCTTAAAAGCGTACTTAAAAGCTACTTGCAATCTTACGTTTTCTGTGAAAAATATTCAGAATCGACCGTGACGCTTAATGTTTATTTACATTAAATAAAATTCAAAATCAAATGTTGAAAAATAGTTATTTATGCAACCAAAGGTTCGAAGCATGAATGATTTGTTATATGTACCGTAGGCGGAGTGTGACCATACACATCGTCTGTCTAAAAAAAGCGTTTATCACCGAATTGCATAATACGTTTTTCTCAACAAAGGCAACGCAACTTTTCCTTTTCGTCACTGAGTGACTGAATGAAAAAAAATCAAGCTCTCAACATTTCAGACAAAAGCCATGAATAGTTTTAAATTCATCGCCACAATATCATTCATCACTCTACATACACACACACTGTAAACCCTCTCGCTCTTCTCGTTCGTATAAATTTCATTGTACAACGCCTTTTTCTTTTGACATTTCGAAAGTTTTGATGTAATAGTCGCATTGCAGCCGTGTGTATCGCACGTCATTTTTGTGTATAACATTTGTTTATTTTTGTTGGTAAGATCTAATAAACTAAATAGATTCCTCCAATTATTTATATTTGCTCACGTTCATTGCTAATAAATGTGTAAAGTGACGCTAATCATCCTATCGACAATCAAGTGTTATTTGGATGACAATTTACTCGAAATGATTAAATTCGCTGAAATGTGTATTTGATTGCGAAAATTGCTGATTATACACCCAGAAAATAAGTGTATCTACTCTGTGTCCTGTTTAACGTGACGTAATTATGTCCTTCATTGTGGTTTACCATTGATTTTTCTTCACATTCGTTCGGTGCATATTTTTTAAATACTCTGCCAGAGGGAAACGTTATACATTTCCTCGTAAAATCGATAGTGGTGGTACGCTTCAAAATTTTGTTTCTATTGTGTGCGCCGTTCTTTGGAACAGATGTATGAATTTTGACATGTTTTATTCTTGAGCTTTATAAGTGAATGAGCATTTCTGGTACGGTAGAGATAGTGTTCATGGATACGTGATTAGGTTCAGGCCTTGGATGACATGAACTCATGCTGTTTTCTTCCTAACTTTCATTTCCATCTTAAAAGCCTTCCGCAATGCTGTTCACAACACTCACCTTTTTTTGGTTTGACGGTGTTGGCGTTGCAAACTTATGCTTTGTTCTTTCGTGATTTTCAGGTGAGGTGCGTCCACATTGGTTAAGCACATACACTTACTGCTACTGCGATCTCAAAACCTCTAACGAGGGAATCGGTTGCGCACGATGGACGATTCAATATTGGGCAGAAAACCCCAGTTTAAGACAATAACTTGTATCAAATGTTCAGTAGAATTGGAATTTCCGTTACCAGCTGAGCCATCGAAATCTGGCCGTCCACTTAATGTTAAATGTTACAATTGTGCAAACCGGAACCTTTTTACCGCAAAGGACCCGTCGAGTTCATCGTCGGCGTCCCCGACATCGCAAGGCAATTCTAGCACTGCCAAAAAATTTGGATTCAAAATGGGATCGGATGAGAATCCCGTTTCAACCGAATATTATGACATTTTCGGTGTAGCTCCTACCGCATCTGCGGCAGAAATCAAGAAGAGATATTACGCTCTGGCGATGCAATATCACCCAGACAAGAATAACAGTGCAGAGGCTGAAGAGAAATTCAAAAAAATCTCTGAGGCTTACCAGGTTCTCGGCGATCCACAACTACGAAAAAAGTACAACGAATTTGGTCCAGGTCGTGGTTCAGCACCGGAAGATGGCTTCATCGATCCGGAAGAGCTGTTCCAGCAACAGTTCGGTGGCGATCGATTCGTTGATATAATTGGCGAACTGGCAATTGGGAAGCATTTCAAATCAATGATGGCAAGACACGGTTCCAAAGAAGAAGTAGGTGAGGAGGGTAAGGAAACCGGTGAAAAGAAGGAGAGAACAATGGAGGAAAGGTTGCAAGAGATTGAAGAGAGGAGAAAGGAACGAGACGCGCGTGTCGATAAATTGTCTGAAAATTTGATAAACAAATTAGGGCCTTATGTGAAGGCCACTGGGTCCACCGCAAAGGACGAGGAAAAGGCGTTCATTGATGCAATAACAGTAGAGGCTGAAGATTTAAAAGTGCAAAGTTTCGGCATACATTTGCTACATTCCGTTGGCTACGTTTACTCACTCAAGGCGAATGAGTATTTATCGAAAAAAGAATTTCTTGGAATACCCAGCTTGTTTCATCGTATTCGAATGAAGGGTCATACCGTCAGTGAAACGTTTTCAACGGTCAAATCAGCCGTCGATGTTCACTCAACATTTGTCCAAATTCAAGAAGGCGAAAAACGGGGTACGATGACGGCCGACGAAAAGGAGAAACTAACGGAAGAGGCCACGAAAAAAGGAATATTTGCTCTTTGGCAAGGTAGTAAATTAGAAGTAGAAAGTGTTTTACGTTCTGTTTGCGACAAAGTCCTATCGGATCCGAATTGTGATAAGATTGTACTCAGGCGTCGGGCCGAAGGTTTGAGTTTAATCGGTGAAATCTACAAAAATGTAAAAGAATAAAAAAATTTATTTTTCGTTTCAATTTTGTTGTCTAGCTATAGCTACAATAATGTAAATAAAAAGAAAATCCGTTATATTCGATGTTTCGTTTCTTTTCTTTAATATTCTTCGCTCTTGATGAACTTCCAGTGACGCATTTCGATTGGAATTGATGAAGGAGGATAGAGTATAAAAAAAGGTAAGATGGAAAATATCCTAAACATCATTTAACTGGAAGCATCAACGTTACCAGAATTCGAACGCAGGTTTCAACGGCCTTCCCTATCAATTCAGAGATGTTTTTCCATTTTCAGGTTTTTCCATAGTTTCAGAATTTTAGTTTTATGAAGTTGTCAGCCATTGCCGTGACTGCATGGGGGCTTAGGTGGGCTCAGCAGCAGTACACACCCTGGACTTGTTCACTATAAAACATAGGGGCAGTGCCAATATTAGCGAAAATATTTTCACGAATTTTCTCAAATTTTCGCGATTTTCTCAAATTTTCACAAAAAACGTTTTTCGAAAATTCACGAAAATTTGAGAAATTAGTGAAAATTTGAGAAAATTCGTGAAAATATTTTCGCGAACATAGGCACTGTCAATGTGTGAACAATTATAAGGACGTCGAAGTATGACAAATACATTCATTTTGATGCTGAGCACACCCTAGAAAAGCGGCCTAGCTACGGCCCTGTATGTCAGCTGTCTTCATCGAACTATTTTCAATCCATAAGTGTCCACAAGAAAGTTAGTATATTAAATAACGTAGAAGCAAAATGATAAATGATCACTGAAATTGCCAGTAAGTTTGTCGTATATATTGTTAACAAACAACATTGTCGTATATTAATGACATGATTCGATCCATGCAAGTTCACACGTAGTGTTCCTATTAGTCGACGTATCAAATAAAAATTGGTTACGTAACATTCAAAAAGGACATCTTCAGTTGAGGTATAGGTAGGGTTTGGGTTGGAAATGCGAATGGATTCTCACTGAGACGGCTGTTTTTCGAACTTAGGTCCGTTAATTCAAGTCAGGGCATGTTATTGAAATTTTCACTAACTTAAATTATCGAAATTTACTGATGTTTTTTCCAATAAATTTCATTAAAATTTCGTTAAATTTGAAAACATTTCGTTAAATTTCAGTAAATTCCATTAAATTTTCGGTGACTTGAAGTAAGTTTTGCGTAAATTTGAGGAAGTCTCAGCAATTTTTTTTTTTGGTACTTTCAATTTTCCAGCAACATGCCTTGTTTCATGTATTTGCTCAATGTTTAACGGTATTTTTAGCTTTTTTTTCTATTACCCTAAAGTTTCCTAAAATCAAAGAGATCCCGGTAAATGCTGAAGTTCTTGATCCGGGAGGATACTGAACCATGAATAATGATATAATTTTAGGAACCAACCAACTACTACCTTCGTCATCACATTAGGCCAGAAGATAATCCAAAAAAATGAGTTATCCCTTAAAATCCCAGAGTTCTCGAACTGGGAAGATGTTGGACCATGTGGAGTGTTTGACAATTGAAAATTATTATTTTTTCATTTCTAGCATTATATGGTTGGAAAGCGGAAAATCGGTTCCAGATCCGCCACCGTTAAAGATAGGAAAGAGTGTGATACCTTATTTCCGTAGAGAATTTCATGACGAGCAAACCTTCTGAACATCGTTTCTTTGTAAAATTTAAATTTCACGAGTTATCTCATTTTGAAATTCAACTTTTTTTCTGACATTTCGGAAAAGCTCGGAAAAGTCCAATGAAAATGGGAAAATTTTGAAAACCAAAGTGTGTCAAAAAAAACTTTGGACTTACTCTTTCATTTGAGCTATATATAGCTATGGCAGGAGTCATGACAATAATTCATCAAACGTACCTCTGCACCGTAAACTTTAAAGAGGTGTAAGGGGAGGAGCTAAAATGTTGGGCTTCACATCGCATTAGACTCTGGAAGTCCATATTTACCGATGGTAAAATTTTCAGACCTTTGTCACAAAATCCACTATGCAATTGTGTTTTGTATGGAGTGGAACCTCTACTATTTGAGAAATGTTGACCCGGTAATACTTTTTCTGTCTTAATTATCCATTTAGTAACAGCTTGTTTTCTGTTAGAATGACCAAAAATTAACTTAACAAATATTAAGCAGGCAGAGAGATAGTAACGCTCACTTGTTAGGTAGTATACATTTTGAGAAGCATACCTGAAAATGGTTTTTATAATATCAATCAATACTCTCTCTAGCACACCCTATTTCATTGTATTCTACAAACACTATTCTACGTTTTTTGACTGACTACACTGTAATTTACAAGTAAATTCCAAGTGCTTGCTAGATAGAGTATTGGGTCAATCTGTTCCGTTTCAATTCTTAATAAATTTACTATTCTCAGAAAGAAGATGTCCATCATTTTATAAATAAATAAATGAAGAACAGTTGATGAAATATCTGACTTAAAAGCTCCCAATTCATGTCAAAATGGTAAACATCAAAGCTTGAAAATTCTTACTTTACAGACAATAATATTGAAGGAGTTGAAAAAGGTTACAGTTCGTTTAAATGAAGTAATGCTTGGAGTTCCGACAAATTACACAAAATGATAAGTGTATTCGTTGAATGCGACATCAATATGAAGCTGTTGAAGAATACTTATGTCTTGGTCCTTTTTGATTCCATGATCAAATTGTTAACATGACTTCTATGAACTCGAATACCCTTTCTGAGAAAGAATGGTAAGAAATTAATTTAGTCGTTGGTTGGTTTCACAATACTATTCGCTTGGAAAATATGTAGACCATATTTATTCGTAAAGAGCAATCTTTAAAGCTTTGACGGAATAGCTGGTTTGTAAATAGCCTCAATACGAACAACACACACTCTACGGATAATAGCGGCAGAGTCGAAATTTTGCTTGATTTTTGCAAGTGGTTCCAAGTGGTACCTGTGGTACAATCGAAAAGTGATGTGTGGAAGGTGCCCCTTATTTTTAATAATGTACAAGTCATCCATACATCATTTTGTCCAAAAACTTCAAATTTAGCCGATATAATTTTGGGTCATTTTGACTCTGCCGCTATTATCCGTAGAGTGTGTGTTGTTCGTATTGAGGCTATTTACTGGTTAGGTTTACCATACCTTTAGCAAGTATATTTCTCAGCAATCATTTGATATGTGTGTTAAAGGCATCATGTTGTTTAATAGTTTTAATAGTTAATACAAAATCTTTTACTTCATTAGGTAACCTTTTCACTATGTTTATAAGAGCGAGACGTCATCAATTAGTTTTTGTCGTCTTTTGCGATAACAGGATAAGACGTGATGGATGATGACAAGCCGTTTATAGCAAGAATAGACAAGGATTCAGAGAGGAGTAGTTCTCGAGGTTACTTTTTTTCCTTTTAAGTTCAGTTGTAACTGTCTCGTAAATGCTACTACACGAAATAGCCTTCATTATTCAACACTAATTTCGAAGAGGAAAATCAATGTAGGTAGTTCGTGTTCGTGTAATATAAAGTAATCAATCGACCGGTTTCCATAAAAATGTTTGCATCAATGAGTTATATATTACTTTTACTATGCCTGTTATACGAATTGGCAGAGACATAATCACTAAAAACGAAACTCAGTTGTATAATAGGCCACAAGCGACACAAAGGACGTGCCCGCATTTCAACACAGTATTATCTTCCATTGCAACATTGTATTCTTATTTTTTTACATATCATTTGTGGAAACAAAACGATTCTCTTCGGATATTTATAGTAGTCTTTTACACTTTTCCTGTTTCAATTTAGCCGAACTGAAAGATGTCTTAACTCGTATAACTTACAACATATTTATGCGAACACAATAGCTCTGAAAACAACACGTCAGCGATATAATATATATGAATGGGCTGAATTACGTATCGGTACGGTATATTATAATAATTGTTGTGTGTTCATCCAGACAATTCATGCTAGAATTCGAGTATCTAAATTAAAAACAAACAACAAAGCGTTGAATAACATATGTGTAGAACATTAATAAATTCTATTCATTGATATCGTTCTATTAATCTTAATTAAGTTTAGCTGCTCTCTGTGATTAAACTTCTTTTGTTGAATGATATATGAATGTGTAAGTGGTTGGAAAAAGCAAGCTAAGAAAAATAAATGTTAAAAGGAAATGGATATAAAAGACACAAAAAGTTTTTCGTACCAAAAGTATAAAGTTTTGGTTATATTTCTCTTCAATTGTACAGTGGCATAATATATTTATTTTTAGACTTATTTGGCAAAGTAAATAAAAACGATAAATTCTACAATAAAACTTATTTTGTGTTTTAACAATATCTGCTTGGTTCTTGGGGGAATTATAATCGATCTATATAATCTTAAATATAATATACACAGCGATGATCATCATCATCATCATCATCGCGTACACACAATGACGAGCATAACAAATTATTATTATTATTAATATATCGTGGAATCTCTGAAATTTCGATTAGACACATAATTTATCGAACATTGGAGCTTTTTGGATATATGAGTGTAGATTTTCCTAGACAGAGGAAGTAATCAAATCGGAAATGAACTCGAAAATCGATTATAATTCCCAAATTGTATACAGATTGGTGCATTCGTTCAACTAATTAGGTCCTAACAATACCCTCTCTAGCAACCCAACTACATTTATTAAGTTGGTAAAAATGCAATGTAGCCTTTGCATTTTACATGTTTACATAGAAATTAGTCAACAGTGTATGATCCTACAAACAAAGGAATATGATGGTATTTTGACAGCGTCAAAACAAAGTTTGTTTGCTAGAGAGTGTATTGGTCCTAATTTCGTGCATGAATCAAGTCCCTTGACGACTTATTTAAATGAAATTTAATATTGAATTGAACGTAGTCGGTCTTCATATTCACAAACTGCAAGTGCATCATCATTGTAAAGTGCCTGATAAAAAGAAAAAATCACAAATGACTGTACGAACAAATGAAAAGTAATCGCACTTTTATTTCGACCAACTGTCATGAAAGTAGTGATACGTCTACCCTTGCTATAACATTTTTTTTCGTTCGGGTTTTCTTAATTGTTTTCTTAATGGTTTATATTTAATGGTTCATGCAACAGTTATTTGTTTGCCGAGGGAAGACAATAAGAAATTCTTAACTAGAGCGAAGTTTTATGGTCAGAGCGGAGCGAGCACCGCGAATCGGTCGACATGGAATTTCCTACTTCCTCCCAGAAGTGAGCACTATATTTGTCATAAATATATGCGAGGTGTTTTTTCTTTACGAAACAGAAACATAAATGCGTTACAAAATTTGTCAAAACCAAAACAAATGTGACAGTTCGGAAGAAGGAAGAAAATATACATTTTCTCCCCCGACCTATTGTCAGACAAAGCGTCAACAAAACGTCATTATCTCATGGCCTTTTGTGTGGAGAAAATAAGTTTAATTACACCAAACATACGAAATAGCTATTTGTTTACCGAGTGAAGAAAACAGTTAATTCCAGCAAGAGTGATATGAGCGAATTTTGGTCGAGTTGGAATTTCCTATTTTTAACAGAGGTGAACACAGTGTTTTCATATGTGCGATTACCGTTTTTCTCAATGAAACAAAAAACATCAATTTACTATCACTTTTGAAGACATAAACAAGGTGACAGTTCAAATAAGAAAAGTTCTATTTTCTCCCCACGGAAAAATGCTACATTTTTCTTACTAGAAATGTCATTCCACCAATTACCAACAAAACGCAATTTTCTCATGGTCTACGGAGAGGAGAAAATAAGGTAAATCACACCGCACATATGAAAATCTTTTACTTCATTTGTTTTAACTATCCGAGGCTCGTCGCTCATTTAGTCGTAACTCTAAAGTTTAGCTATTTTCCAATCAATGTCACGTGTTTAATGTAAATATATGCGCAATCGGAAAGTAGACCTGTGTCAAAATCGAGCTTGGTGTTTAGATGCGAGTTAGGAACGATATAAATAAAATGAATGTTCACAAACAAAAAAAACTAATTTTTATGCACTGCTGCAGTACATAAATTAAATTTTCAGTAATGGTAAACTTTAACGTATTGCCTGGCAACTAGCAAATTTGGTTATGTTTTGGAACAAGTTGGAGTTTAATCAAGACCTGTGTGCACTTCAAGCAACATATAAGAGAAAGATTCTAAAAATAAACTTTGAAGACTACACTGAATACACATAATGTAATTAACCTAACTTTTTAAACGAAACACCCGTAAAAATAGCGCACATTTTTCACAATTTGCTAAGTTCATATTTTATTCGAGTATTTATTTAACAATTTAACGTTCGCTTTTATGGTTCACCTTTCTTTCAGCGATATCCGTGTTCGGCTTCATAATTTCACTTGAAGTGGAAATACAAGCTCTATTACTTACTTGACGGTGAACCAAATGTTACCAAGTTTACATTGAGCAGTCATCCGTAGTCGAGGAAAACTACGATAAAGGTGGTTTTGAACCCTTAAGTTTTTGCACTACTGTAGATTTGAAGTGAGTGTTTGTTAGAAATGCATATAATTCTGTATAAACTCGTGTAATTCACATAATTATATTAAAACGTTGAAACCGTTTTTTTCTTCTTCTTCGTTTCACATTTTTTAATTCAAATACTTTCCAAGCTAAGAAAAGTGCACTTTCTCATGAAGCATTTTGTAAATTTAATGATTCAACACTTCGCCGAGAGTGAATGGTATTAATAATAAATTTCTGCTAATTGCGTTTGAAATGGTTGACGTAAGGATGTCTGGTGTGTCGATTCATTAATTTTTGTAATATAGCCTCAAATGGCTCGGTGTATAATTCGATTTTCCAAATTATTTTTCCCTAATGTTCGTGGGAATTAAATGAAAATTTTAAAACCTAAATAATGAGGGGCTTATGATTTTAACGATGAATTATAGGTAGAAACAAGACCCCACTAGCGTGTGGGTTATGGTACGCTGAGATGCAAGGTAGAAAGACAAGTTCAACAACGTCATATTATTGGGGGGGTTAGGTGATTGATGAACCATCTAAATATTCTATCGTCATAAGGTTAAATGAAACGATTTCAATTGACGTTTCGAGTTTTGCCTTTATAAACCAGATGCAGTAGAGGGAGGGTAAATCACTCAAAGACAGTGAAATGTTATTGAAATATTCATGAAATTAGCAAAGTAAAATGTCAAAAACGCCTTATGAATGTTGCTTAAAAGTTACGTCCTGCAAACTTTTATAGGTATAACTTGAGTTCAGTTTTTTAAAGTTGCGATTGGATTTGAGCGACATTAAATTAACAAAACAAAGTTTTCCTAGAAGGAAATCATAAAAACGAATGTTGGATTGTTGGAAGGTGAAAATTGTTCTCTAAGCCGTAAACAGGATGGCGTCTGCTGCATTCACAATATTCGAGGTAACAGGAATTTGAATCAAGTTGAGAAATAACTGATGAGAGTCAATAATGTGAGTTCTTTGAAGGTTTGAAGATAAAAAATAATAGCGACGGTAAATCACATTAAGGGTATGCCAGCTTAACATTGCCAAGTCTCGTCTTCATGTCGAGCATAAATCGTATAAATGTCAACTGTCACCAGAAAAATAATTAAATTTTGACTTGACATATTTTCATCAAACAAAATGGTACAGTGTGAAGCGCACGATCTCAGGACTACAGTAAAAGTGGGTTACATTGGATGCTGCATTACATGAGGTAACAATTTTGTTATAAAAGCAAACTCCTCACAAGTGTTAATCATAAACTTGTTTCCGACGTTATGAAATACGTAGCATTTGTGATCTGGTTTACTCCTTGCCCCATGCGAAAGTTGGTTTTTACATAGGAAAATCAAAAGAAAAGAAATGAAAGCAACACATGTGAATTGGAATGGATCATTTTCGTCAGTGGCAAATTGCTATGTAATGGTCAACTTTCGCATGGGGCAGGCAGTAAAATAATTAGTTTTTCAATTAGAGTCATTTCTGCTGAGCAATAAGACTTTGGATATTGGTTCGATTGAAAAACTAATTAATTTTCCGGAGTCCTGAGGTCATACGCTGCACACTGACATTTTGTTGTGTAATGTTTTGTATTGCTGGTTGCCAACGTCGAGGCAAAATTTAAATATTTTCTGGTGACAGTTGTCTGGTATACACTCGATATATTCAATATAACCGAGTACAACGTCGAGACTAAGAATACCCTTATTAGCATAGAACAACTCTCTGCAGTGGGCAAGATGATAAAACGAAAATATAATTCACAATTTACTTCGCCGAAAAGATGGAGCGACATTCAAGCCAATAATTTGGCACTATTCATAACACTTTAGAAAAAATACTGTTACACGCATGTGAGTAAGTGTATCATTGTGCCTAGTTGCCATTTATTTCAATTCCGAAAATGTTATTCCCTTTTTCTATTTCTCTTAAATCTTGAACTTTCGAGAGGATGAAGTTGAATAAAGTAGGATAAAGTGAAGTTGCTCATCATATTATTCATTCGATTTAAATAAAGTGGCGTAAGTCGTATCTGAAATCAAGTGACGCTCCATCAACTTTATTACACCGGATATTCTTAACATCGTGCAAGGTATATTAAATGGCGTACACTTCAGTGAATACATTCATGAGACTAAAACTTTTGGTATCATTGTGGAACAGTCGCTGGAGTCTTATTGAAGCACATTGTTAGGCAATAAAAAAAAAATCTCGAAATATTTGCACACATAATTGTTGAGTAATGGATCATGGTAGAAATGGTATGTGAGTGGTTGATAAATTGGCGTTACCTACATATTTTCTGCCTGTTAAAGCGTCCGGTTCTTTAGTTTTTTTTTTTGATTTAGCGCAAATCATCTGATATCGACAACGATATAATATGCGTCTTTATGTAGTAAAATGCATGTTAAAAAAATTGAAGTACAAGATTTAAAATCAACCGATTAAAAATACTTTGATCGAGGTAATAGACCTGATAATAATACTGGTCATATGCTTGCCGCCTGTAACATTCGGAAAAAGTTGCGACAAGATTAAGTTTCGTCCTATTTACGATATGCTTCCTTTGTTAAACTATACGGACTTTTCGTTTATACATAAATTCGTGCACACATCTCCTTATCGCAGCCAAATTAAAAACAAATCCAATTTTTCTTTCGCCTTTTCAAGAAATTTCTATAGAAAGCCTCGTAGAAAGCGTAGGTCGGGTATAAGCTGATTTCAAACTGCGATAAATAAATAATAATTCAGAAATCGTGAATTGTGCGTGTCCTAACAGTTGGATACTATTATTATACACCTTTCTGGTTCAATGATTATTTTCACTCCAAATATACAACCTACATACAAATATACGACCTCACAACAATATACCTTTTAAACCGCATTTAATCTCTTTTCACTTTGCGAAATAAATTCTTCATATTTAAACTTAATTATCTCTAAATTTTCAAGAAAATTACGAAAACAATTCAGCCCCTAAAGCTTTATGTGTATGCAAACCCTTTTTCCCATAGAGAGTCGAATTATGTACGGTTCAAATGAAAATGTTTTCGCATATATAAACGAGATCACTGATTACAATTGCAATTATATTCAAATTTTATTAAATAAGTCTGGCAGAGGGAAACGTGTGCTTGATTAATTCTTCACAGCACAGTACGGTTTGATATATTTATATAAATTCAAGCAGGAAAAAGCCAAGGCATTTTATCGCACACACAAAATACAATCTAAAAATGTTCGTCATTTAACAACTGTAAAATCGATTTCGTTGCTACAAGCATTGAATTATATTTTGCTAAAGTTAATTTAAGACTTTCAATTTTACGCTGAGAGACAATCAAGAAAGAAATCGTTAAATTTAATTATGCAAGTCCACTTGTGAGAAATGAAATATTAAACACAATCTATCCTCGGGGTAAATTGCTTTATCTTATACCCTCTGACGAATGTGTACCATTTACTGCGAAAATGTCGTCGATCCACTGTCCGAAAAACTGAAATCTTCAGTTTAATTGTAGATGGGGTGAATATTTGGACATTGAATGGCAATTTATTTGGTTGATTTCTCTTTTTTTTGTGAAAATAGCAATAGCAGAAATGATGCCTTTGATGCGGAAAGTAGCACCCCTTTTCATTCTATACACGAAATTTAATTCACTTATCGACTACTCGTAATCAGAATTGTTTCTGGACCAACATAAAAACCATATAATAAAGTTACAACTCACCCACTTGTTCGTTTATCGACGTTGTCACGGGAATGATGATGATTACAGTATAACTGTACTCTATATTTTCGTGGCGATCTAGCATTTTGGCATGCGATTTCATGTTTCCGGTTTGGCGATGTTGCCAAAAAATTTGGTTTATTTCCTTCGAACATTGTCATAAGTTTCACAGTTTCATATACCCATACCCATTCAGTTCGTATAGACCAACCAAAACTGCTATACATTTTTTTTTTGGTCGATGAAAAAATATGACAAATAATCACACTCTCTGCACACACAGCAATATCTTCGCTACAATGGAAATTTTTTGCTGTCGAACTTTTCGCTTTGCAATTTTATATTTTTAAATTATTTTTACAAAAATATAATAAAAAAAACCAAACTGCAATATCTAAACATTTTATGTTTTTATCAGTACACTCACAACTTGTATTGAGTCATCCGTCATACCAAAAATATATAAATTTTAAATGAAGTGTTGTGTTCACATATGGGATGTACCGCATACTCGTATTTCGTTGGAACGAAAAGCAGAAGACAATTGAAATTCACACACGGTTGGTTTGAGCGTGAGCTAAATGAACCGTAACACCTTCATTTGCTTTTCATGCTATATTGGTTGAGAAAGTCAAACTCAAGAATAGTTTTACTTTAATTCAGAATCAGATGCTTTAAACGTGTTTAATGTTTGATAGGAAGGTTAATTTGTGTTGATAAAGGGACGACGGCAGATAGAAATGTTAATGAAACTGATGAAATCAAGGCTGAGATCATTTAAGAAAATCAGATTTTTTTTATGGTAGATTCATAGACTACAAGCACTTCAAACTACAAAAGCCATTGAGTTTTTCACTTTAATTGGTCGAAGTTCTAACGACATATAGTAAAGGACAGTAAACATCTGGAAAGTTTAGGCATGACTTTGTTTTAGCTGTTTTCCAGCACAAACAAAACTGCTCAAACGTCTTTTTCGTGCGCGTACGTGTAACTATTTCACTCGTAATAAACGTACTAGCCTTCCACCAAAATTATTCGGGCTCTATTCGGGCTGCACCGATGTACAGACAGAGTAACTCGCATGACGTAACCCAAATACGATAATTTCTGTTTTTTTCATTTTTAGCCTACATTTAGGCGAGATATCAATTAAGCACCTAACTTTACTCGGATAGTTTTTACATACTTCAAGGTGTGGTTGGTTAAGACGGTGCTCCGGACTGCCCTTCTTATTGACCGCAAAAAGCTGTTAGCGAGGTCTCTAAATGGACATGTCAAAATCGTTTGTTTGTATGAGTGACACAGCTGAAAAACGTCTGAAGTAAATTTATGTCTAAATTTCACTGACGTCGACTGTTGTGCCATAATATTTATCACATTAGCCAGAGTTCACTGCTTCTTTCTTGTTAACGCTGTTGCTAACAGAAGAAATAGTCTTACGTAAACGGCTAAAATTCAACATTGGCTATTCAGACTACATTTCTCGTTTACGTATCATCGGTACAAAGATCCATATCATTGTTAACCGAAAACATACAGAAAAAATAACGAGCAAGAATTTACAATTTACAGAGTTTCCACGAACGATGAGAACAACAACGTGTTTACAAGTTGAATTTCATCGAATTTTTTTATCAATTCTTTTTTTACAACAGTTTACCTTCTCTATATTTTCCTCAACTAGCTCGTTATATGACGTTGAACGGTTCCAAATGCTTGAGACTCTATTTTCAAATGATGTTGTTTATGATGTTTGTTGCACGATTTGAAATAGTTGCTCAAAAGAGACGTAAAAAAGCATCCATAAAATTTGTCTTTTTTGTTTTGTTTTCATAAACTGTGTCAATACAGAACGTCTCATCCGTTTTTATTTTTATTTGCTATATACACACTGCTCGTCATATTGAAGTCCCTTATCCAATCGTCGGATCTATATCGCTTTTTGAACAGAAACGGCTGTTTAATCATGAGCAAAAAAGTTTTCAGTTATGGCATCATAGATGGGTTGTGCTGGTTTGCTTGTTATTGGGTATGCTCTTAAATAAATTAACATTTCGATAAGAAAAATAAAGCGAAAAGTTAATCATTATCAAACACAGCATCAAACGATCGTAAATTGTTGTTACATGTGAGCAAGTGTCGTTTAAGATTTACGTTTAACATTCATCTTCAAATAAATTTCTTTCTTGAACATATAAACCTTTATCTGACACATTCAGTTTCAACGTTGTTTTATCTGAACATTTTTTAAACTTTTTTTTGTTAATCCTACATCGTCGTCGGTCGTCGCACTAAAAGTACGTATACGTAAATACATTTAAATATTACAAGGGTTGAATCTTGTAAGGGATTAAATGTGAAGCTTGCGACATTAAGTATTGTGTCTGTCTAACTAAGAGCTGTGGCATAATGAAGTTGTTGTTGTTCCCTCCGGCTTTTGTGTTTGTGTAGCTATACGATACAAAATGGGCACGTTTTCGGTAGTTACACGAACGGACATGTTTTTGTTGATAAACGCTGCGGCACATAAATAATCTAGATGAAGAACCAGCAGGCCATAAGTTTTTCATTTACCATCCGTTTTGTGAGATTGAATTGTGTTGAATATTAAAGGTACACATTGATGGTTTCCACAGGAAATACATGGGATAAAAAAGGATATCCTCGTAAATCGATCAATGATGTACCTACATAAGTAATTTTATTTGAAGAGAAAGGTTAACGGGCTAACAGCTGGAATTGCTAACTAATTTATACATGGTATAGGTGAAACGTTATTTTAGGTTTTCCAGAAAAGGTTTACAGCGGATTGTAAGTTGATTCGAAAAGAAAATCAAAATCAGTTGAAACGCACGTAAAGGTAGATGTGACGCAGGTACTTTGAAAACGGTTTTTGACTCCGTCGGCTCTTTCCAGAAGTGAATTTAAAAGACATAAATATTTGGTACATAGTTCAGCTTCCGCGTTTACGACAATGACCACTTTCCAATAATATCTTAAATCGAATGAGACATGCGACAAACGATCCCCGCAGTACAATAGGACATTCAATTTAGACAAAAAGATGAAATATTTAATTAAATATTCATGTGAGAGCTATGAGTCGAACCCTGTACGGTTGTACAAAGTTTGGACACATTTCAACCCAATTTAAGGATGAATAAAATATTCATTTAATTGATCAGAAACGTTTGTTCATTTATTGTGAATCTTACATAAAAAGTTTTTAATTTCCTAAATTGAAAAACATAGAAAGTATTTTAACTAAATTAACAACGTGTAATCGCTCCCAAATATTGTTGAGAGTGATTATTCACTTTAATAAATAATTACGCATTCGAGGGATTTTTCTTTTGCACCTCAGCCCTAAGCAAGCACCTTGCATCGTAATAAAATATTTGGTGTGTCAAAATACCACTCCACTTAATGCCGATAATACGATTAGTACTATTACTTCCATAATGGTAATAACGATATCAAATAGACTATATTCTATTGCTATGATGGGTGCTTCGATTTTAGCGATAATTTCTTACCAATGAAAACAGAAACCAGGTATGGTGTAAAGTATGCATAATGGGGTTTCACAAGTATCGAAAATCAAAAATCGTCAGAAAATTGTTTTCTTTGGAAATTTTAATTTTTCGAGTAGAGCAACATCACATGATAAATGCGGAACTTACAGCCCTTGTAAGATGGAAAGTATGGTAAGTGCAGTATCATTTTAAATCACTTGCGGTAACAAGTTGACAACAATTTATTGTTTCGATCAGAACTGGCGGTCAAGGTGTGTTCAAAGTCCCTGGATTATAAGTTTTAAACGCTAGCAAATGCTGTAACTTAGTACACTCTCTACTAAATCCACTACTACTACTACTAATGTCCTTATCTTCGAAAATGTTTTCGGGGATCCTCGACTCATAAACAAAAACTTTTGGTCTTATTTTTCTAGCTTCTGTGCTTCCCAGACAACTAGGCGTTCCCCACAAATTTCACTAGGGAGACTCAAGAAAATGAGACCACCCTACTATGTGATCTGTTATTGAGAACGACGACGACAAAAATGCGGTAATAAATACCTTATTGAGCAGTTAAACAATTGAAGTAATAGATTTACACTAATCAAAAGACTATATCATATGATGCCAGTCTGTGAAAGGTTGATGAGGTTTTTTTCATCGGTATTGCAATATCGTTTTCATCTGTTTCCCACAAATAAATCCTCATCAGTGATGCATAACACAGTTTTTTACCTGTCCGTTTCGCCATTTCGCTCAATAGCATTAAACGATACATCTCGTGTAACTTAACTGCAAAATAAATTAGTTTTAAAAATCTGTGGGTGTAACTTCAGCACTACACCTCATGTGAACTAATAAATCAAATTTGAAATAATGTAGTATGTGTGTGAGTACTGTATCTGGGGAGTAAAAAAGAATAAAACGTTTCGTTTAAAATACCAATTTCAAGTTATATTCCAAACAATCTATAAAGTTAACATTTAAATAATTATTTAAACGATATTGAGTACTTGAAGGTGATCAGTTCAGAAAGTTTCGTCATACAGCGCCCGGGGTTCAAGAGATGGGAAAACTTTTCTACTGAAAAATATTGATTTTACTTCCGACAGAGAATTTCTCGTTTCTATGCTGAGCCAACATGCATGGTGTTTATGTATAAATGTCGAAAAACTTTCTTTCGTACAAAGAACATAACGAACAAGTGAGTGTGAGTAAATTGCTTATGTACAAAGCTTACGGAAAACTTTTTCAAGAAACCATAGTGACAGCATTAAATTAAATGTACTCTGTTGGTTAAATTACGAAATGGTTATTATAAGATTAAGCATTAGAATTTAAATAAGTAAGAAACAGGACGTTTTTATTATGTTATCCTATACGCAAGCGATATTTGAAAGTTGTGTCACATACCACAATATTTTGATAAAACACAGAAAATGGAAGTTTTGGCTTTAAAAGGAAATTTAAGTTGTACCTAAAGCTTATATAACTTTCGTCAAATAGAAATGTTTCTTGATCAAAGTGGTTTAGAATGTTTTTTTCTTGGTATTGGGCTGCAAAATGTTTGGTTGATTCTTTTTCTTTCCTTTGTATACTTAACTTTAATTATCGATGAGACTGTAGAAAAGAAATTGGCAAGCAAAGTCTTTCTTTCTTATCACTATATCGGAAAATCCTTTACGCTCATGTAACCATGGCTTGAAGTCTGGATAAAAAGCGGTGAATTTGTTACGCACTCTGAATGATTAATGAATATTTTATTACTTTTTTTCTGTTACCATTACATAATTTTTGTATTTTTACTTTCTATCAATTACATAGTAGAGTTATTGTGAACTTGTCGTTGTCGTTGTCCTTGCAATAATCATTTTTCTTGGCGTCTACATTTTGTTTTTTGTTAAACCACATTCACGGTGGGCCCAAGCACTTACAACTACAAAGGCAGAGGGGTGGTGAAATGTTCAATATATTTGTTTACTGCCAAAGTGTGTCAATATTTGGACAAGTGTTTCAGTTTTCGGTCTTGTACTTGATGTGTTTTGTATGTTCGCTTATGTACTTGTGCACACACTTATACCCAGCTTTGACAGCAGGAGAGTGCTGAGAGTCGAATAATTACTATTATTAAATGAAACGTACAATTTCCTTGTTAACAACAAAATTACGTCGAATTACCGCTGCACGATGAATTTTTCTGGCTATCATTTAGTTTTCATTGGTTGAATGATCGGAAATTAGAAGAAAAAGAAAATGTTTAGTACACACGTCCGACGGTGGGCATTTGGTTTAATGTGTGTTTACGATGTTGGAAAAGAAATGTAACTGAGATAATAAAATAAAGAAAGTTTGACACACCATAATGGAATGGTATAATGTGTGGGGATCATTCTGTCGAATATAACGAAAGCATTAAACTTCGTGATGTCTTTAATCGACAATGTTTGCGTAACTTTAAATTTGGTTTCACATAACTTTTCGTAAGTGAACCTACAATGAATACTGTACAGTACACATAGCAGTCATTGAAGATTTCAAGAACATTTTCGTAAACAATATATTTTAAAGCGTCTCGACGTTACATTCGATTTTTCGTTTGGCTTTTGCTTTCTTCCCTTTTTTTAGAAACATCGGTTGGTTTAATCCAATTGGGCATACCTACAATCTTCACGCTATCCATCTATGTGTATTTTTGTACCTTCCTATTTCAGTGTTGTTTCCAGGTCATATTTCTCTTGTCTATGTTTGTTGTTTATCAAGTTTTATCACAACAGAAGGAAAGTAATTAAATTTTGACTGACGGAAAAAAAATTCTACATTGCAAACCATCAAGCAAAAAAGAAAAGAAAAGAAATTTAATTCAAGTAATGAGTTCTGTACACATAATATTCGTCTGGTAATAAGACCATCGCACCTACAGTTATATTCTCAGGAATTCCGTCTTATAGACCTTGTCCCAAGAAAGGGACATTCCGTAATAAATTCAAGCATTTTTGTTAGTGTGTCCCTGGTAATTATTAAAACATAATAATTAGAGTCAAACGCAAAAATAATTATTTTTATACTTTTTGATGTCTAAATCAACAGCTCCCAAGAAAAAGCATAATACCTTTTTGTCGTATGAATATTTATAACCGCCATAATGTTGAATAATAACTTATATTTAGCACCACCTACCTCTAGCAAAAAGAATATTTTAAATTTATTGGAGTTGTGTAACACTGTTTGCTTTCAAAGTATATTTATATACCTTCTCTGTTGCAAATATGAATTCGCACAAGTGTAATACGAAGTTGAGAAGTAAGAGAACATCATATTATGGATATTGATGCATGCAGTCGCTATAAACATTTTAGTTTAAAAAAAATCCCATTTATCTATTTCATACCCAGGTAGATAAGTCATCAATTTAAAATCAATAAAATCCGTACTTAAGTTCCGATATATTTTCCCTAAGACATTATTTTGTAAACTAAAGTGATGTTTCCTTCATTTACTGGCACTGTCAAAAAAATGCGGAATTGATGTTCAATAAAACCCACCGTAAGTGAGTCTTTTTAAGTGAACTTCAAATGCAATCAAAATTTTACTGCTCTCTTTAAATGGGTTTAGTTCATGTGCTAGTAGCGGTGAGCAGCTTAGAAATTGTTTGTTCAAGTTATAGCTAGAATTTCGTCAGTTTAATCTTAAAAATGTCAGAAACGTATTTCCTCTTCACATTTCACAAATACCTCCTGTCAAAACCGGTGGTGATGTTGGTACACTATGCAGCATTCGCAATTTATTTATAAATATTTGTACAGAGAATTGTACAGAGAATACAGCGAAAATGAATGTTGATTGAAAAATATGCATTTTCAAAGCTCATTCCTTTTCGCATGGTTTATATATGGTTTCTAATTGGAGTGAAGCGAATTATGCTAGCTTTATGAACGCATACGAACATTCCACACCAACCACGACATTTGTAAACCTAAACTATCATCCACGTCATTAGATTTGATCTTATTTCGCTCAGTCTTCATGGTATAACAAATGATTCGTTAAGCAAAAATAGGTTTATCTTTATGTGTTCGCGGGGTTAAGTCCAAATTTGAGTGGGTGTTTCAAGGCTGGATATCCCTCTTGCCGTAGATTTGATTGATATTACAGAAAAACGTTGCGCTTGCGTTCGCTGATGAGGTATAGGGCATGTATAGTGTTTTATGTTTGGCAAAGTGTACACAGGTATATTTGTTTTTTATGTAAATATTATAGCTTTTGGACACACAGCCAAAAAAGTGTTTTCCATGATTTTTCTCCTCGGTATTTCATTCTCTCTCTATTAGTATGTTGTACATACAAACTTGTTTTCGGTGAAAACAACCCCTGAATGAATTTATATATTAATTTTAAAATTCGTGGTAGAATTTTTGTTTAAAAAAAAAGAAGAATGACAGACCCTTTTGAAAGTGTATGAACTGAAATATAATTAAATTTAAATTGCGGTCGCAGATGTGCTTCATTATATTTATATTTTTTAATGTGAATGCCATATATCAACCAGTGAAGATGAAGTATAGTTATTACGCTTTTTTTTATTAAACATATATTTGGCAGAGAATGGCGATGTTTCTACACATTTCGAGCATATTATATGGCTGCTGTAATCATTCAAAGAATGTAATTAAATTTTAAATCAGAAACGCAACCGTTATAGTTGTACGAAATTGAAATTGTGTAGACAATACACTGATTACTTCATTTAATTAAAATACAATAGGTGCATTCCTGTGGGAGCTTAATGGGAATGACAAATTCAACTCGTCGATAAACTGATATATTGCATCAAACCAATACTGTCTCTAGCAAACAAACTACTTTCATTTAGGTAGTAGGGTATAGCGTTTTGGCGAAATTATTTTGTTTTTTAAGGCCTGCGGGTAGGCTAGATGCAGAATGGTCCCCATTTTTCCTAAAATTCAATTTGGGATCCTTTAATTCTACTTTCATTCGCCTCTACTTTCATTCGCCTTCTGCAAAATAATGGAGTTGCGGGAATTCGGCAAAAACCCAACTTTTAGCCAAAAAGAAGCGATTCAGCAAAAGTTTGGGAATGGGTCTTTTATCATTCAAAGAAACACTGACACCTTGCAACGCGCAAACACTGCAAACACAAATGCATAATAACATAATAACAAAAATCGTTATACTTATCCGATGTGAGCCATGTGTAAATTACACGCTTAAACAGGTCCAAAGATTTGGGAACCAAGAGAGGTCGAGATATTTGTATTCTTAGCAAAAATGTTCCTAGTGAATATCGCTCGAATTTCGTCGAAGCCGTATTCGAAACCTGAAATTCCTTTACCTGACAGACGGTTGTCATCTGCTATCGACAACGACAGCAATAATAAACGACAAGCTCTGACTAAATGGGATCTTATATAACAAAAAGCATGTTCAAAACAAATGAAGTAAAAGATTTCTAAAGAAATCTTCGATCAAATGAAGTTATAGTTTAAATAGTAAAACTGTTAATATGCTTTCCCTCTGTGACAGGTTTACATTGTCCATTATGAATTTATTGATTGATATTGACTTTCGGGTGACTTTGTTTACGCAGCTTAGGTTCTCTCGTCAATTTACTGAAAAATTAACTTATGTCGAATTTTACTGGATTTATCAGTTTCGCTAAACTCTGACAGAAATACACCTAAATTCACCTAATACACCTGTTCTGCTAGTGTTTTTTGTTTTGTTTTTGTTTTTAAGAATGCATTTCGTTCAGACTTCAGCTGTATATACGTTAAAATAAAATTTACCATAAAGTTCTCAATAACAAAAGCTCTAGATGTTTCACGTTTTACTAAGGAAAATCAAAATAAATAACACAGAATACCCGAAGCGCAGAGAAGGTAGTCTTGTAGGTAAACTTCCAAGGCCCACCCACTTCTTCTATCTAAACTTCCAAGGCATATTTCAAGACAATTTAAATGAAAAAAGTTAGTTTTATGTGATGTGTTTTTAACATTGATTTTAAGTTTGGAATTGTTTTTGATTTTGCTTTTCGAAGTTTTTCCTCGAAGAACAGCCGAACAGGTTTCACAATAAGTTTTTTCCATGGCATTTTCATGACACAAACTTCAACTGGTGCGTGGGTAATTCCTTGGTACAAATTTCGTCATTTCTGAGGCATAAAGTCAGCTGTGTTGGCTATGTTTTGCACTAAAAAATCAGTCTTTAAATTTTCTCATACTCACGAGACCCAGTCCTTTCATACCAAGAAGAATTTGAATTTTTAGCCTGCGAAGTGTGACTTGTGTGGTCGAGGAAGTCGGCTGTTAGTTGCGTTGCAAATTTTGTGACATTTCAATACATTTCCACTAGGGATTTAGATAAACTTTTTTGTCCTCGAGAGCTATTGTTAACCTGTCATCTGTTATCGACAACGACAAGGTCTGATTAATGAGGCCTTATATAGCAAAACCCATGCTCAAAACAAATGAAGTAAAAGATTTCCGAAATCAGTTTCTGAAAATTTTCTATCAAATGAAGTAATAGTTTGAATAGTAAAATTGTTAATATTGTCTGTGACAGGTTAAGACGCGCAGTTTGAGCCCCATATGAGGTTGGTAGCCCAAAATTTGTGGGAGATATTTTCGAGTTTGGTGGTTGTTACTCCATAGAAAATGTTGCTTTGGCTCAAAACCGTTGTTAAAAATGGCTACAATTATAGCGTTCGGACATAGAGGAAAACAAGTTTACAGAAATCGCTTGAGATTTAATGTCTCAAAATGTTGAGATTTATATAAAAACAAACAAACGTTTTTTTGGCAACTGACGAATACTTGAGAATTCTAATCGGCGCCCCCAAGTTTTTTTCTTCATAATTTCTTTCATTTGATCTATTTATCATGCAATTGTCAATCAATCGTGTAGTCTTTGAAAGAAAATTTTCAGTGTTTGAATTTTGGATTCCTTTTTATAACTGTGCCATCAATTTTCATGGTAACATTTTTGTAAATCTTCTAGTTCAAATAAAATCGCAAGCAGAAAATGCAAATCAAATTTTTTTATATTCGTTAAAATAATTAAATGCCTTTCACCAAAAAATTTGTTTCGTTTCCTTTCAAATACGTTCAATTGTAAGAGTTACAATTGTAACGTGAAATGTACTATACCCTCCATGATGAGCACTCTGAAAATTGAGGAATGCATTCAATACATTGTTTTTTTTGTTGACATTTTGACATTCGTATGAGTTTAGAAATTTTTCGATTCTCTAGTGATGCTTCCAAAAGTAATGCTTTTGGTGCATTTAAATTATTTCAAAGTTATTTAAATTTTGTTGTGTTATCGTACAACTTTCAATTGTTCAGTTGTGAATCTTTTTTTATTAAATTAAGTAGTGTAAGTAGCACGAAATCACGAATTTCTATCTGGTGAAAAGTGTTTTCATACTTCCGACTTACGCAAGCATTATCTCGCTTCCTTCCAGAGTTTTACGAGAAATTTGAAATTAATAGAAGTGTTGAACTATTTCAAAAAAAGGATTAAAATTTTATGAAGGTTTAGCGTCCATGTGTTGATGTCGAAAAAATCGAAAATATTATTTTCAATTTTCCTCAATTAGAGATACGTCTGTGAGTAATTGAAACTTACAGTTTGATTGCTCCGAAACAAATTTTCTTCTTTGATTTTATCGATTTCATGCTATTTATTGGTTAAAAAAAGTTTGTCAAGAAATTTTGAATTTGGTGCGGAATCGTTGTGGACATAAAGTTCTGTTTCGGTGAATCAGTGTCGAACAGATGACGCTAGTATTAAGTTCAAAATGTGTGGAAACGTTGGAACTCAAAAATATAAGGAATCACATAATTTCTTTCAGTTTGTTTCACATATTCACATGTGTATTAGTCCCAAGATATGAATGTGTGGGACAAAGTGAACTAAACAAATAAGCGATTGATAACACGACGGCACGACTGTAGCGGTACGAAACGTACGAAACTGAAAATATATTTAGACATCAAAATAATTACTTCATTTAATTAAAATATTGTCTTGCCTGTGCTGTTGTTAGTGTTCTAACTCAATAATTTGAAATATTGTTAAACGAAAGCGTTCAGACTTTGACTGTGCAATAAAATAAAATTTACCATCAACATCTCAATTAACAAAGCCCTGGATATTTTACGCTTCACGTCTAAAAGTAAATTATTATCCACTTCATTTTATGCTATCTACTATTATACGCTTTATAATTATCTCTTCTACTATCAAATTAAACCACTAAACGGCCACAATATAAACCTTTACAGTGGTAGGCATATATTTTATATATATTTACATTGCATTTACACACTGTTTATACTGTGTACACATAGCTCATAATAATTCTACCATTATAGTTGAGTTAAATACGTCACAATATTTAACTGACAGCACTGTTGTGTGTATATATCTATGATAATATAAGCCTTTTTTACACTCTTTTCTTTCTTCTTTTTAATAATTAACAAAAATGTGTCATTTTCATGTGACTAATTACACATGACTAGCGAATGATGAACGACTTATTACAAGCTTGGCTATATATTCAAAAAACAATCTCCCGCTTAAATGAACTAAATTGTTGTCTCTATTTTATATGTACATTTTACAGGCACACACCATAATATATAGTACGTAGCGTTTAAGTTCATTAAAAAGCTGTTGACAGTTTGTTAATATCAAACGAAATTAATTATTTTATTTATTTTTCAGGACATACACAATGAGATATATACTTCAGGATATAGTGACGGTGTATATTCTATTTATTAATTGCGGTAAGCGAATTGTGATAAATAATTAATTGAAAATAAAAATATATTTGAACAGAGTGCTAACGAGATATAGATAAAAGTTTCTGGCAAAAAAAAACTGTCTTCATCGGTAATATATTGTAACATAATTAGGAAATAAAATATTAACTTGACAACGAACCCTCTTTTGTTGAGTTATTTCGTTATTTTCTCGTAAGTAAGTTGCCACGAAATGTAGAGAAAGAAAAAAATTGTATCCGAAAAGATAAAAATATTTATTCTAAACGAAATCCCCTGTCAAAGTTATATCACCAGTTTTCTGTTGAATTCTTGATATAACCACATTTTCATTCGCATCTTTTTTTCTATTTTGAAAATGTTTGAAAATCGGACCACGTTTGCAACCCTCGTCCTTGATTCAATATTATCACTGGAAAAACATAAAATCTACATTTTTCTATATATATTTCCCGGTATTGTTGTATCACACGTCAGTCGGAATCTTATCGTCGCACATAAAAGAATATGAATGTAAAAAAAAATATGAAAATAAATAATTCAACTTATAACAATATCTTGCCAAAAGAAAATTCAACCTAATAAATCACGGAAATCTTCAAATTCATCATATATATGTGTGCGGGGGGAAAACAGGAAAATTGCCGCACCTTATCGTTTCCTTTAAGAAAATTCCAATTTTTCGTCGTTTACTTTACCCGTACGCAACTGTATTGTACTTAAAACCGAATCATTTGGGATCGTTTGATTAAATTTTTGCACAAACATATTGACCTCATTCATATGGATAATATATGTGTGGGGTAACACGGTGTATCCTTTAACGTTCCGCTCTTTTTTACAGTTTACAATTTATGGCTAGATAATTGAATCAATTTATCATACTTTGTACGTAAATGATTGAATAATTCAATCCATTCTTTCAGCGAAATTGCAGCATTGCTTGTAATCAGAGCCGGGTGAATTATACATTTACGGTTCGAATGATATATAATTGAAATTTGAGTATCAATGTTAATGCCTAGGGGCTATCAATTGGTTAATTTCTAAAAAAAAGAACGAATGTTACGGCTGAGTCTTTTTTTAATCGATTATTCGTCTTATTTTCGGTCGACTTAAAAATAGAACACAAAGTACTGAAGCAATTTACAGCGTGCGGATTAACATTTTCTCCGCCACTGACAGTGTAAGTCGATTTTATATTGTTCCAATTTCATCATAGGGATTAAATAAGCTTGGAAACACTAGTCCTTGTAGAATGAGAGGGAGATAGGCTCGAAAGGATTTTTGATTTTCTGACAGATTCACAATCTTTTATTCTGACAGCTTAAAGCTTACGTATAGTTGAGGTAGTGTGGTTGTCAGATTCCTAATTTTTACTTATGTCGAGTTTTTATGAATCGCCTCGCGGGAATGCGAATAATGACACTGTTGTAGATGTTATTCGTTCCAGCAACGTCATTTCCTTGTGCAGTTTTCGTTTTAAGGCATAATGCCTAAACCAAGGGGTCTAAAAAAACTTCTTCTACGAAATGATCACATCGAAATTCCCAATCAATAGCACCATGAACGTCCGGAAACAAAAATGGTGTGCCCATTTCGAAGTCAGTTATATAGCAAAATATATGTTGGGCCAACGAAGTAAAAGATTTTCTATTAATCTGTTGATTATTAAGTAATATAGAAGTGAAAGATTCGAAAATTATATTGATGTCCTAATGTCGTCACCTATAGCAAGGCAAGATACATTTTAAATAAAATGGGGACAAGATCAAATGAAGTAATAGATTCGATAATTGCCATTGGCATGTCGTGAGTGAAGTGTTAATTTTAAGCACTAAAAAAGATGTGAAATCGTATTTTCATTTGTAAACCTAAAATAATCAATTTCTTTGTCATTTTTCAAATTCAAACAATAATATGGAAAATTTACCAAAAAAATGAGCTCGTCAAACAAAGACAAACTGATAACAAAACCCCGTTGATTCAAATAATGAAAAGACAATCAAAGCAAAAGTGTCACAGGGGTAAATTTATAGACACAATTCACCGCTGTGCACACAGCAATCTCAAATAAACTGATCTTTACAATTCAAAGTCTTCCAGCAAAATAATATAATGAAAATTGCAAGGAATATGTAAATTTTATAGTTTTTCATTCCACATTTTTCGTTATTTTCATCACATTTGAATCTAATTTCAATGTTGTCTTAATACGAATGTATGATTTTTGCATACAGCCGAGCACGAAATAATTTGCATGTAATTATTACAATTACACACAATATAATAGGGAATATATATAACAAAGCGGATAGAGTTTTGTCTGAGAACAAGGGGAGTTTTATTGCTATTTGGAAAATAAAACAAGAAAATTGAATTGTTGCGGATGTGTGGTGTGAGAAAAATTTGTTTAAAAGGTGGTGGAAAATCAAGTATTTTTAATGAATAATCCGAGCTTTGAAGTATATGTATAAAATTCGAATGTTGAAATGTGCATGTCTAATGTTTGTATTTTACATGAATAGCAATGCTATTTTCAAAATTAGGCTTACTCACTTTTCATGCCGTGATTGAATACGCAAAGTGTTTGATTATAAATATCACATTTAATAGCGCACACTATAATATTTTACATAATTTCATGTTAATTTCCATATTTATTGGATTCTTAATTGATATTGATCTATGTATACGGTGTATATGGCGTACAATAGACGCGGGGTTAGTGACTTTAAACAGACTTTAGAAAATTTATTCTTTGAAAATTTGTGCTAGATCCTATTCCGGACAGAAAGGTAAATAACTAGGTAAAGACCAGTGGTGAACTTAGTGCATATCATATACGTCACCCTTTGTAAGTTGGTATATGTAACCTATCAAAAATCATCTACTTGAGAACAGAAACAAACATTTGTTACCTAGTAGCTTTCTCACACTTTAACTCGCAACCAGGCAGGCTCATACATTTTTAAGCGACTCTAGATCGGTCCTCAGGATGAAATGACATACGCATGTCATCTTGAAATTTAAATCCTCCAGAAGAGGTATTATGGTATCAGTTCTCTTTCCTCCATTCTTTGTCAACTCTACCGATACATTGAGGTTCACTCTTTCACTGAAAGATGTCGCTGCAGCACAGTCAATGTCAACAGAAAAAGAATTAATTTTTTTCTCGACGGCTCTTAGTCAAATAAAAGGCCATCATATAGGACATGACCTCAGGATTGCGGAATAATAATCCGTTTTTCAATCAGTCTCTGACTTAGAATAGAGGAAAGAGAACTGATGCCTTTATCCTTCTCCAGTTTCCTCACAAGAACAAAAAAATCTGTAAATATTTCGTTGTTGTTTTCGAACAGAGGGGCAGATATTTGTAGATTTCTTTGACAAGCGGTTTTCAAAAAGACTAAAGATTTTCAAGGATTTTCCTACCGTTTTCCAAGGATATTTGTTTGATTGTTGATTGTTGGATGTATTTTCAAAAGTTTTTTTTTGTTAGAGACAGTCTCTTAAGAATTTTCTTTTTTTCATTTGATTTTCCTAAGCCTTTTAAATGTTTATTTATTTAAGCAGATTTTCTTTGAATTTGAGGACTTTGTTTCGTAAAGTTTCGAAGGATTTTTTTAAGGAATTTTCTTTTAACTGACAGCCACTATTCAATGAAAAATCCGTAAAAGTTTCCGTTTAGGCTACAAATTTCTCACAGGTCAAAACAGATTCGAAACTACGTATACTATAACAAAGCGCTAAAAATCCAATTAAAATTGCAAAATAACACCTTCTCGGCTAAACTATTGAAATATAATGTGATTTTGTGCAATAAACACCGCCAATTTGATATTCCAATTGAAAAACATGAAAACTGATTTTTTTTTTGCTTCGCTCGCTCTTTTGATACCGTGACTTGCAGCTAGTTTCTTAACAATGTTCGACAAACTTTAAAACCGTGTGCCTCTTGATCACGTAACGCTAAAAGAAAATCTGCATAATAGTACAACGAAGTTAACACACACAATCTAACGCGATAAACCGAAGTTTTATCAAAATCGGTGCTGAAATCGGAGTGATTAGTCTTCTAACTTTAAAGTCACGCTTCAGCTAAATAAAATGTCATGACTTACGACTTTGACATACTGTTGACGTTATTTTTGTAGTTAATTTTACCTGCATAAAATCATCACATAAAATCACCGACTCTATAAAAATCACCCACTAAATACATAACATCCTTTGTTGAACTATCAACGTAAATATAAAATTAAATAAACAGGAAATCCCTTTTGTCAAAAGATATGAGTAAAACGGACATTATAATGGATGACCCATAGCCATTCATTTGCTACACCAAAAAGCAACAGCAAAAAAATATATAATGACACCCGCAATTAAGAAGCTTTTTTCACTTAGCCACACATTTTCCGTTATACGAATCAGGTTGTAGATATAATTTTCCTGTTTGTTTATTATATTTATAGTAGTGGCTTGGTGAAAAGCAACAAAAATAAAAATAATAAAAATATAGAGAAAAAAAACAATGTCGCCTCGATATGTTGTCCACACAATGTCCCAGTCCCATATAACATGAAATTTGTTATATTACAGAGTTTATACATTTTCGTACATAGCCCAGTGTATTGTTAGTGATTAATATATGGACAAATTGTGCATAAGCACGCAAATAATCAATTAAATTTCTTCAACCATTAGAGAGCGAGACCCACCAGGCAGTGTGTTTGCGTGCCACAAAGTTTATTGAGATTTAAGTAAATTAAATATATATAATTATATATTTGAGGGGTGTCGTGAAGTGAAAATAATTGGAAACGATAGAATTAAGATAACAATATACCGCTGAATAAATGTGAAGCCACAACAACATTTATATTTCTATGTATTTTAACGTACAATTCACACAAAAATATAATATTTATTGTCACACAAATCTCGGCAAAGAAAAATTACTTTACGATTAGATTCACTCAACGTTCACGAAATGTTAAAGAAATTAATCAAACGGGAAAATATTTACCTTATTTATACTGACAAGAATATAAACAGCAAATGGATCTCATTGTCATCACCGCTAACGAAAGTCATTAAATGAGCTTTCTAAATTAAAAATTGTAAAGGCATCTAGAACTGATCCGAACGTGGTCCAAATTTAATTGACTTCATTCCTGTTAAAACTGAAATGTTTGCAAGAATGTGTGGTGCCCTCGGTCGCATAAAACCTACAACACAACCATCGAACGCACTCATCCAATCATCAAATTAATTCCAATCACCAGCTGCGCCAGATGATTAACTGAATTGTCATTACGTTGTCAAACTCAATTTTGTTTTTGTTGTTAAAACAACTAAATTACGTTTTCTAGTTCAAACCAAACCGTGTATAAATAGCTGGAATTAGTAAATAAATTATTCATTCTCCATTTGGATTCAATCCTAACCACAAGTCTTTCACTTGTAAAGTATCAGGATCCCATATTGGTGACCCCAAAAACGAACACAAGTTCCTTCGGGTATTTAGTATAAGCAACGAGCTTTCGTACTACAACACAGAAATTCAGTCGACCATCGTCAACTTTACAATTTCTGCTCTCTTAATCACTACTAATTATGGCAAACGAAGACGAACTTCCTTTCCAAAACGCTCAAGATAACGTTCAGCAAAACGGTGAGGCTCAGCAAGATGCTCAGCAAAATGCCCAGCAAAATGTTCAGCCCAACGCTCAGCAAAACAACGCAGTCAATCGCATCCAGGTTAGAGTTCCTCCCTTCTGGAAGCAAAACCCCCAGCTGTGGTTCCGCCAGTTGGAAGCGCAATTTGCGAACTCTAATATAGTCAGTGATCTGACCAAATTTAATACGATTGTCGGCGTTGTCGAGAGCGACATTCTCACCTCGGTTAGCGATATAGTCCTCAACCCACCTGTTGGAAATCTCTACGAAACAATAAAACAGCGGTTGATAAAGGAATTCGAAGACACCGAAAATAAAAAGCTGAAAAATCTTTTCAGTGAAATTGCCATCGGTGAGATGAAACCGTCCAGCTTACTTCGTCGAATGAGGGAACTGTCTTGCGGAAAAGTGGGTGATGACCTATTGAAAACCCTCTGGTTACAAAGATTACCCGTCAATATACAAACAGTTCTTGCCACCAGTAGCGATAATCTAACGCAGTTGTCCGTAACTGCTGACATTATGTTTGATATAACTGAGGCAGCTTCCATTCAGGCCGTCAGTAATAATCAAGTTAATCAAATCAGCGATTTAGTAAACGTCGTTGATCGGCTAGAAGGTAAGATCGAAAGTCTGAAAGAAGAATTTCTCAAACCTGGTAAAAGCAATCAACGATCAGCACGAAATCGCCAAACAACGCCCGTTCGGGCACCTTCTGAAGCGAACAAAGACTTTTGTTTCTACCACAAATCTTTCGGTAACAAAGCAAGGAAGTGCAAAGAACCTTGCTCGTATAACGATTCGAAAACAAACCAAGAATATAGGCCAAATTGCTCAGTGATTAGCCAGGCACCAAGCATAAGTCGTTTGTTCGTTTCAGATAGGAACTCTGGGAGAGATTTCCTTATTGACACTGGGGCAGATTTAAGCGTCCTCCCTCCCACTTCTCGTGAAAAAGGTAACGTCCCTTGTCTCTTCAAGTTATATGCCGCAAACGGCTCGCTTATTAAGACATACGGAAGCAAAACAGTCACGTTGAACCTCGGCTTACGCCGCCCCATTCGTTGGGTTTTCATTATCGCAGACGTGCGATCGCCCATCATCGGTTCTGACTTGTTAAAAAAATACGACCTTTTAATCGACGTCAAAAACAACAAATTGGTTGATAACCTGACTAGCATCTCAATCCACGGAAAAATTCCTCAAAACAACTCTGGCACACAGATCAAATCTCTGTCAGGGGAAACTCAGTATCATCAGTTGATTCAGGAATTTCCCGATTTGTTAGATCAATCGGCTATTAAAAAAGTGTCGAAAAAACACAACGTCCAACACAGAATTATAACTAATTGCCAACCAATTTTCTCTAAACCAAGGCGTCTTAACGCCGAAAAACTTAAGCTAGCTAAAGCTGAGTTTGACAAAATGCTCGAACTGGGCATCTGTCGACCATCTGATAGTCCATGGGCTTCTCCTTTACACATAGCACCTAAGCCAAAGGGCGGCTGGAGACCCTGTGGCGACTACAGACGTCTAAACGCTAACACCTTACCAGACCGTTACCCGGTTTCTCACATTCAAGATTTTAACCATTTTTTGGAAGGTCAATCCATCTTCAGCGTGATCGACTTGGTAAGGGCGTATAATCAAATTCCAGTAGCGGAAGAGGACATTCAGAAAACGGCCATCATCACACCCTTCGGTTTATTCGAATTCCCTTCTATGACTTTTGGTTTATGCAACGCTGCACAATCATTCCAGCGTTTTGTTAACTCGATTATCCAGGGACTGGAGTTTTGTTTCGCCTACCTGGATGACATTTTGATAGCATCTAAAAACAAAGAGGAGCATATTGAACACCTTCGCATCCTATTGCAACGCTTGAACGACTACGGCGTCGTAATACAACCAAATAAATGCTCTTTTGGTAAGTCTCAAGTTGAATTTTTAGGCTATCAAATTTCGAAGGATGGCACGAAACCATTGGAATCCAAAGTCATTGCTATTAAGGAATTTAAAGTTCCCGAAACAGTTGACCAGTTAAAACGATTTTTGGGAATGATTAATTACTATCGTCGCTTCATGCCCCATGCAATCGAAACTCAAATTCCTTTGCTAGACTGTACTAAAGGCAACAAGAAGAAAGACAAGTCTCCAATAGATTGGACTCCAGAGAGACTTGATGCCTTTAACAAATGCAAAGAGGCACTGGCCAACGCAACTCTCTTGTCTCATCCATCAGACAACGCCAAAATCTGTCTCATGGTTGATGCGTCAGACACTGCAATAGGCGGAGTAGTTAATCAACTTAAAGATAACGCTTGGCAACCCTTAGCTTTCTTTTCAAAAAGATTATCTTCCGCCGAAAGCAAGTATTCGACATACGACAGGGAACTCTTGTCAATTTACGCTTCAATTAAACACTTCCGTCCGATGCTCGAAGCCAGAGATTTTACCATCTTTACGGATCACAAGCCTCTCGTTTTTGCTTTCAACCAAAAGAACGAAAAAGCTTCTCCTAGGCAACTCCGACATCTCGATTTTATAAGTCAATTTACCACAGATATTCAGCATATCTCTGGCATTGACAATGTAGTCGCTGATACACTATCTAGAATAAATAGTATTTCGCTCTCTAGCTCAGTTGACTATAATCTTATCGCTCAGTCTCAAAAGACGGATAAGGAACTTAAACAACTAAAAAAACAGCGAACAGGACTCAAACTAGTCGAAATAATGTTTCACGAAGTCCTAATAACGTGCGATGTCTCCACTGAAACACCACGACCATTCATTCCTTCGGAATTAAGGAAGACAATCTTTGAACAAGTTCACAATCTCGCTCATGCCGGAACAAAAGCTACGTCCAAACTCATTAAAAAGTCATTCGTTTGGCCCAGCATCGACAAAGACGTTCAGATATTTTGTAAAAGTTGCGTGCCATGCCAAAAAGCTAAAGTCTTCCGGCATAATAAATCCGCTTTCGAACAAATTAAGGCACCTAGTACGCGATTCGAACATGTTCACATAGATTTAGTTGGACCACTCCCAACCTCTGAAGGTTACACTTACTGCCTGACATGCATTGATAGGTTTACTCGCTGGCCTGAAGCCATTCCGATAACCGACATTAAAGCCGAAACAGTGGCAAAGGCATTCTTTCTTAACTGGATCGCTCGTTTTGGTCCAGCTATTCACCTGACGACCGACCAAGGTGTGCAATTCGAATCGGAACTCTTTACCGAACTAAACAAATTAATGGGAACCCGTAGGCTACGTACCACACCTTATCACCCTCAGGCAAATGGCATGATTGAACGTTGGCATCGAACTTTTAAAAATGCCATCAAAGCGCATGCCAACAACCGTTGGACAGAAACTCTTCCGTTAATTCTCCTCGGTTTAAGATCCATAATCTCGGACAACCTCAATGCTTCACCAGCAGAAATGGTGTACGGTACAAACCTACGTTTACCTTATCATTTCTTCAATGAATCTAAACCTAAGCGTAACCAAACCAATCCATCATCCTTCGTTGAACGATTAAAAGAAAACATGAACAAACTACTGCCAATCCCTGCATCTAACCATCACAAACAACAAATTTTCATTCATAAAGGATTAAATTCCTGTACACATGCTTTCGTGCGAACAGATGCCGTAAAAAAATCGCTTCAAAACCCATACGAAGGCCCGTTTGAAATCATTTCTAAACATAAAAAATACTTCACACTGAAAATAAAAGGAAAATTCAAGCAAATCTCAATCGACCGTTTGAAACCAATGTTTACAACCGTAAACGCTGGCAACACCGACGCTGCAATCAGCAAATCAGCAATCATAAATATTGGGGGATTGAAATCGGGTTCCCCTCGGCGCATAAGTATTTGTTTGTATTGCATTCTTGTATATGTAGAAAACATTTATTTAATGAGTCTGTTAGGAGACAAGTTAGGAGACATGCTAAGAGACATGCTAGGAGGCATGCTAGGAGGCATATCTCACAAAAACATTCAGTGTCCCTCTGTTTTCTGTTATCGACAGAATCGACTAAAATAAGCGATGATACCTAGCTATTGTGGCCCTTTACAGTAAAATGTAACTTACAACTAATGAAGTAACAGATTTTGCTTCCATATGACATAAAATTTTTGATCGACTGAAGTAATAGATTCAAGATAATAATACTGGTGATATGTTTCATGTCCGTGAAAGATTAGATGATGTTTGAGGTTTGAGGTACTAAACTATTTGAAAGCAAGGCTCAATCGGTAGAGCATAGGACTCATACCCAAGAGGTCCCGGGTTCGACTCCCGGTGCAAAAATGCTTGCCTGGTTTTATTCTAATCACTTGGTGATTAAGCACTCGCTATTAGTTATCTAATGGCTGTACGACCGTAACAAAGTCGCAAATTTCAAAGAAATCCAATATTCGATTTCTTCGCAACAATCACGCCATATTGACATAATGTCAATGACACAATTCACAATATACAACAGACTGTAGGATAAGCGCCATCTATGATCGACTAGTCGCTCATTGGGAAAATGCATGAGTCATTAGTGATGGTTGTGGTCTTCGCATACTACTCGTGGCTCAGAGAAGTCACAACGTATGGGACGTTTACACGGTCGATTTGTGAGCTATGTGAGTCCGAAGAGATATGATGAAAAATCACAATTCATATGATCAAGTGACTCGTGCAATAGCACAACAGGCCCACTACAGGCTTAGGTGCTGGGCTAACCCCCTTCCCATCTAATCCAATCCAATCCAATCCAAGGCCAACACTTTCCGATCGACAAGCCTTCGATATCATCAATACAAACATCCCATTTTTAAATGCATATATTGGTCCAAGGCCCTCTAGCCCTCTAGCAAAACCTTGACCTTACAAACTTAACCTTTCCGTTTGGTTTTTCTGTTCAGAAAATCAGACGTTCCCTATTACAATAAAGCGTACCACAATTGGAAAATCTTATAACGAGCTGTTACTTAAGTAGTAGCTATTTTTTATGTTGAAAGTCAATTTCGTTAGTTTCCTATTTACTGAAAGTTTAGCAGCTACAAAAATCAATTTGTGCAACGTAGTGCCCACTCCATTTTTTGTGATTGACAGCTCCACGGAAGGAATTCCACCATTTCTATATGAGTGAAAAAAAGAGTGTAAACCACTATCTAGCCATAGACTTTGATTCTAATGTCATGCTGTAGCTTTCAATCTCATAAAGATAAATTTGCATTGTCAAACAACGAAAAATCACCATCTCGATGCACGTATCAACAAATTCTGCGCACTGCATAATCGTAGACCACGATTCGTTTCGCAGTGTTCATATTCTATCGTGGCACGTACCTTTCACTCTGCTCCGGTATTATCTTTTGCTAATCCCGGCATGACTAGTTAGTTATCTGTTTCCCGGAATGAATAGTTAGTTTGAAATAAATGAATTTGTTCCTGAATTGTGATTAGCACTTTACGAATTACGTTTGTTTTGGCGTTGGTTCTTTTGAACATTTCAAATGCAAAACGTATATTTGCTCATAAAATTTATTAAGTAGGATAAGCCAACCGGAAAGTTTTCAAACATGATTATGAAATACAGTTTGTTTCTTCTTAGTTTATTTAACAAAAAATAAAATACTGCAGCGCGAACACAAAAAGAAAAAGCATGAAAAATTTAAATTAATGAAAAACTGTGAGATATTGGAGAATAACTTAATGGAGGGTACGGGAATGGCGTTAATATCATGATAGAAATCTGGCTCACATTATTAAATTGTAAAAAGGAAAGAAAAATCGACAAAATCATAGGTCTAGATATAAGATCGTGGGGTTATCAAGAGATATAATGAAATCGAAGAATTAATACACAAAAGTTTTCTAAGTTGCGAGGCAGTCTTACAAAAGATCTGCACGATTAAGTCTGTCACTTTAGTTGTTTAACATAAAATCTATTACTTCATTTTTTTATAGAACGTGTTGCTTTATAACAGCACATTGAAAAGATAAAATGAGTTGACATCGGCTTCGAACTGGCTCATCTCTCTACCACAATTATTGTTGACCAGCTGTTTTAAAAAGAATGTTGATGGATGTCATCATTGTTGAATCTAGAAACCTATTTTCTAGAATTTTTTTCTCTTTATCTATTTGATCATAGCCTTACCAAGTTATGAGCCACGAGATATTTATGTTGCCTTTACAAAGTAGTCATAAAAGAATACTTCCGTACCTCAAAGAGATGTACGTTACTATTCACTTACAATAAATAACGAGACAAACTCAAAAATAATATCTGATAATTGTTTCGTTTTGCTTTGCGTACATTCTCTCTAAAGACTTAATTTTTCACAACAATTATTCCCAGTCCATTACAATAATAATTTATTAAAAACAATAATTACTCGGAAAATTGAGCCATCAGCCCTTAATCACAGCGACACAATAGTGATTACATTTTGTGTTCTTTTCTGTCCTAAATTACTGGTAAAAATGTACGTTGCAGCCTAAATGAACGTTAACGCTATATTACAGGTGCTTCAATAAAACAAAACAAAATAGTAAAGCCTCCCCAATCTACTTAGCCACACCTAAAATACGGAAGAAATGTTTTATAGTTTCACTAATTCATTTCCAACAGTGTCATTAAAATATTATTTGAAAAACATTTCACTGTTAATTCGTTTATAAATATCTAAAGTGCTTTTCCTTATGCTGCCACTGAAATGAAATGGTAGGAAAATTTTCTAAAAAAAAGTCGTCATAAAAAAAGCTATGCTACATTTTAGTAGCAGTAGCTATAACATTGCTGACACATTTTCGTAGCATAGATAGTGTGCTTAAATAATTGCAAAGTTATGTCTAGGGAGCGTCACTAACGGAATATAAAGATCTGCTATCGCAGAAAAATATTAAACTATACACAGAATTTGAATAAAATGTTCCATTTTAACTGTGACTTATTTATGACTTTGTGATTTCAATTCAATTTGCAAAAACTGCTCCACTAAATTGATTATGACATTCGTTCTGATAGCGATTTGAAAAAAAGTTAATTAACTCTGATTTGGTTTTTAATTAAGCAATGTATTTAGTACATGCAGCATGCAAATTATAAATTTTAGAAATATTTTATTACATTTAGCATATTTAAGGGGTCGTGCACCAAGTATTTTATGCAAAATTTCGGACTTTTTGGCATTTCCTCTCAGAATGAAGTAACAACAATACTAGAGTCAGTCAAACAAAACGAGTTAACCTGTTACAGGCAAGCATATGAGCAGACCAGTATTATTATCGGGTCTGTTACTTCCATCGATCAAAGTGCTTTGAATCGGTTGATTTAAAATCTTGTACTTCAATTTTTTTAACATGCAATTTACTTTATAAAGGACTATGTTACCCAGAGTTTGTCATTATTTTTGTCGTCGTTATCGATAACAGATGAATAGCCGTATGTGACCGGTTATCATAATCGAAAAACATTTTATAAATGTTAAAATCGATTTTACGAAAAACACTTGATTTTCGAGAGCTGGGAACTCCGTAACAAGAGTATCCTTAAGTTGAGTTCACAGTCGTTCACAGTTTTGATTACTTTTACATTGTTTTTATTACAACGGTCAAGTGTCAAGTAAAAAAGCTGGAAAACGGAGGGAAAACGGCTGAAAAACATACTATTGTACATCTTTATTGGTTGCTATATTGCTCTATCGTCAATGACTGGAATTACAAAAGAAATGGTCCAGTTGTTTATTTGTTTTTTTCCATAATATACGCGTGAAAACTGCGCACAATGATACAGTAAGTTATACAGATTACACTATCCGCTTCAAGTGTAGCGAGTGTACGTACAAATTTTTAAAAAGGATAAAACTAGTAATTGTATGGGTGCGTTGCTTCATATCTCGCGTAATTATACAAAATGTCATTGAAACAACTGGAACGAATCTTTTGTTATTTCTAGTGTTTGAAAATAGAGAAATGACGAATAAAGATGCTCTTAGTGCATATCTAAGCGGTCACACTTCCCTGAAAATCTGAACGTCAAAATGACGAAACAATTGAAAAATGGCGTGCCCAAGGGCCGATTTTCATAGAAAATCTTCTGTCCGTAGATAGAAAATCCTTTCATTAGAAATTCCTCAGAAATCAAAACAAATCCTTGGAATTCCAAGAAAATCCTCAAACTGTAAAAAGAAGATCCTTGAAAATTTTTTGAAAGTCCTTGAAAATCCAGCAAAAACAGCAAATTGTTGAAATCTGTTACCTTTTTATGAAAATGAACTTGACGTTATGCTTGACCTGAGCCGCCTTCCGACGTAGCAGTTGGCAGTTCGTATCGATCACATTATCAAGGACTTCTCTTTTGCGAAGTTATTTGTGCACGAGCCCCAGCCGACACACATACAACCCCCCGAAAAGCTACTACATTCTACATTATTATTAAAACAATCATAAAGTCTGAAGTGGAGTTGTATATGTTCGATTGAGTTATTATTGAGCATGGAATTTCAATTGTTTGATTTTAATTTCAAATGCGTGATTTGTTTATTTTAAAATTGAAAAATCAATTTCTCATCAATATTCATCGGTATTATTAAATATCTATTCCCTTCCATATCCCGCATATATGATAAACAGTTTGAATTTAATTTTTTCAGGCATACATTAACCTCACGTACCTCATGTTTCGTTTATTTTTTCCGCACAAACAAATCGAATGTGGCGATGCTCTTTTGAGGAGAGACAGAAAAAGGATTGCTTTAGAAAATTCAATTAAAGTTTAACCATATTCTGTATTAGACTAGACAAAATATTTTAATTAAATTGTCAATTTCAGTATACTTACTCTTATATTTACGGTAACACATATATTCCGTTTGATTCGACGAAACATTCGGAAAATCAAATTATTTGATTTCGTTTTATGTTTCAAATTGTTTGCTTAAATAATTTCATCGGAAAAGTTTACCGTTCGACAGACCGAATGTACGATTTCCCTTTAAATCATTGTTCGGAAATCTCATATCGTAAAGGAAATAATTTTTTTTTTTTTCTTCTATTTTTGAAGTGTACGTTTAAGTCACATTCGCAATATTTATACTTCGTAACATTTTAATAGAATTGCAACAAACATTTTGGAGATCCATAAAACCCACTCGCTTTGCAAAAGTTAATGGCGTCACATGGCTCATCAATCTCTATATACATACATAATCCTTCAACCGAATCACTTTTCTGTAACACAAAAACATTTTGTTGAAAAATAACTTTTCTTCAGTTTTACCTTTGTGCTGGCGCACACGTATTATATTATACAGCGGAATATATGTGCGATTCGAAAAGTGTTGAAGAGCGAACCAAGATATACCCTATGTATGTACACATTCCAAATTACTTTACCGTAGCTTCTATAGATGAGTAGATGATATTTCTACGGTGTCACGGTTTTCCATCATTTGTATGCTTAAAGTAAAAAAAAAAGTTCCACTCGACAACAGTTTGCTACATTTTTACAACGAACAGTTTCATCTTCAAAACCAAACATTTTCACTGAATTCATATTTACATTGATACAGTGAATTTGGATTTGGGTTACACCCGAGGTTAAACCGAACATGTTCATGTTATGAGTTCCTCTGTTTGCATGAAAAACTCTTATAGTGTCAGGAAGCTAAAGACGAAAACGTTTTCAAGTTTTCACGGTTAAATTGTGAATGGGACAAGCGTGGGTTACAAACTGTAATTTTCAACCTTATGACATTTACATAAGCTAATTTTACGAGATATTTTGAACAAAAGATTGTCGATGGTCGTTTTAAGGGTAGAGAGTTCGGGATTTCCATGTAATCAATCAAATTTTACGAATGAGCACCCAATGTGCCCGTTGATGAGAGCCGATTTTAGCGGTGTCAATGAATGTTCTGCGATCTGCGACTACATCATCCCTGTTTCAAAGCGTCAACAGCAGATATTTTCGGTTTCACTACAACTTCTTTTGCTGGAGGCAATTTTATTGATTCCGTTTTAAATCTACAATCTACATTCATAACTTTATAATAGAAATTACATCCACTTTCAACTTTCATTATTCATATAGCATTATTCCAAGGGTTGTTGATTTTCAAATTTTAAATTATTAATTTTAAATAATTCTATAAAATCGTACATATTAAGGGTTTAGTGTACTTATTATGTATTGTATTCATGTTTAGATAATGAGCCCTCCAAAGTTTTAAATAATCTAACAGTGGAGAGGGTTCAACGCGTGCACCTCATACATTAGCTGACTTTGTCTGTACTGTCCAAAACTTATGCGTTTCCAACTACTTAACTTTCGACAAAAACAAAACTTTTTCTCTCCCTCCATTTCCATCACTTACACTGCTTCTTATACAAATTCGAAAGACAATATTCCCTTCGTGAACGGGTAATCTAATGTAATGATATCCGACCCAAGGCGCATATATTTGCGCCGCAACAATAACATTCGCCCAGAAGGCATTGTAAACTGGTGGTTCAGTTGCTTCAAAATTAGTTCCTCTTGATGTTTGTGCAATGTAAAAACTACTCAAATTTGTGAAATAGACGATTTGTTGCATCAATATATAATCATCGGGGAACATCGACTCCACCGGCGGCAACCACCACAATTCCACTAATCGTTCCCCGTGGCGAATAATCACTTATTTACGATATTAACGTTTACTCGTATTTAGCAAAGAATATATCTGAGAACTGAACAGTAATTGCATGCTACAAACTCACCAAACTAGCAAACTTCTTGTGTATGCGAATTCATATGAAACAAACTTTAGTTTTGTACGATTACTTAGGAATCTGAACTGTTAAATTTCAACTTCAAAAATTCATTGCAACTCAACAAAGGCATAGTTTACTTTGAAAGTGACTGCACTTCGTTTGGTTGCATATTTTGGGGAAATGATTGCAATTTCAATAAAAGCTTCATGAAAACATAAACTTGAAATCCTTTTGTCATCCATCTGTGCATTCATTTGATTCTCAGAGAAGACAGTGCATTTGGAATATAACTGACGACTCGATCATAAATAATCAACAGAACGACGAATCTAAAATGTAATGTCGTCTGTGTACCATCAAAAAACATCCAAAAAAGGAAAAGATTTCCGGTGATCCAATGAATCATGGTATAGTGTACAATAGAACAATTTCATTTTGGCTAACGGCAGAATTGATATCGGAAATACCGGGAAATGTACGCAATTCGTTTATAAAACATCTTTTGTTATAAAGTCTTGTGCGCCATCAGGTGTATTATAAATACCTGTCATGGAAAAAGTAATTTTTCACCAGAATGTTTTATTCTATCAATTACTTTATCGCATAATGCAAACTGTTTTTTTTTTAAATTTTCTGCACAAATTTCATGGTTGAAAAAATGCTTATGGATCGATGGCTTGGAAGACATTTTCTCGGAAATCAGATTGGTTTAATACTGAGCTCAACAGTAGATAAATGCCAAGTTTACATTTTTATCGCATTTTCAAGCACTCTAGCACCTTTCTTTATCTATATGTAGATACACACAAAAAAAGACCGTCGGCATTTGCTTCCTTCTATTATATAAATAATAAATCATTAAAATGCCTCAACATAAATAGGATAGGTAATAAAATATTCATTTATACCCCGGATGAAATATGTTTTATACTTTTTTTATACATATGTTCTTGACCAACGTCCTCGGTGAAGATGGCATGATTATGGTAGTGCGGCGGTTCGTTTCTTATTCAGCACTTTTGCATATTCACCGCTCGCATATCACTTTCTACAGCTCGACAGAAATTGCATTATATTCGTTCATTCCGTCGCGTACGATCAACCGTATCATACTCGTTTAGCGTAAGCAAATTTAGCGAAATAAATTAATTGTTAAGTTGATCCGTGAGTTTCATTTACGGAGTCGTACTCCGCATTGGTGACCCCGCGTTCGAACAAGTTAATCCGCGTCGAAAGTCAATATCGAAAGTTTTATCGAAAGTAAAACGCGAGTGACCGGTTTGTTTCGGGGACGAATTGAGATTGCACAGCAATCGGGATTTCAATTTACGGACATTTACGCATAGTTCAAGAATACGTTTATTCACGGAAAGTGTCGCGAGTTAATTGAAAAAGGAACTTTGAATTCGAACGAATTCCGGTAAAAGAGACGATTTGCACAAAAGTGAAAGAAATTTTTCTCCATTGTGTACGAAGCCGCGTGGCACACCCATTGTCCAAGAACGTATCGACAGCTAGCGACATCTGACGGGCAGTAGCTATTCCAAATAAATTTGCAACGAAACGTACGCTCACTATAAAAACGTCAGGAGTACCAACCTTCGATTAAAACGTCAACAAGAAAAAGCGCATCGTAAATCACGCTTTTGTGTATGTTGACAAACAGTTTTTTCACGTCAACTCTCAGCTTATGAACAATTTTCAAGATCTAAGTTTCATCGATCTTACGGATTTAAACGACACGGACGACATGGCAGGCGATGAAGATCAACAAAATAATGGTCAAGGCACCCTAGTGCAACGTGTTGCAGTAAAAGTTCCAGCGTTCTGGGAAGAATCACCTGACATTTGGTTCGTTCAAGTAGAAGCCCAATTCGCAGTAGCTGGTGTTGTGACCGACGATTCTAAATTCAATACTGTGGTCGGGGCGATCGATACAAAGGTTTTGAATAAAGTCCGTGACGCAGTACTAAATCCACCAGCCGGCAGAAAGTATGAAAACCTCAAAGAATCAATGCTTAAAGTGTTTGAGGACTCCGATTATACGAAAATGAAAAAGCTTTTTTCGGATCTGTCATTGGGCGACAACAAGCCGTCGTACTTACTTAACGAGATGCGTCGACTGGGTGGTACTAAAGTGACCGACGACGTTTTGAAAACGCTTTGGATGCAACAATTGCCAGTTCATGTGAGATCAATAATTGCAACCAGCACTTCTGCTTTGACCGAATTGGCTACTACAGCGGATAAGATTCACGAAGTATCGTCGTTAGCTACGATTCAGCAAATCAACACTCCAAGTCAATCAACTACGGATGCAAGACTAACTTCGATGGAAAAACAAATCAATCAGTTGGTGTGCGCATTAAATTCTTTCCAAGGCCGAAATGGTAGGTCTCGTTCCAGATCACAATCGGGTGGTGCGACTAGACAGCGAAGTCAAACGCCATCAAAATCGAATTCTGGTGACAATGAGCAAGCAGACATTTGTTGGTACCACGAAACCTTTAAGCAAAAGGCTGACAAATGCAAAGGGAGTTGGTGCCGCTATCATCCAAAAAACTAAATTGCCGTCCGTTGTCAGATGAAGATGTTATTTCGAGGAAGTTAAGGGTAGAAGGCTGCAGCGAAAACGAGCGCTATCAATCTCGCATCGAAGATCCTTCGGAAATGTTGGATATTTCATCGATATTCGAAATTTCATCTCTTGACAACGGCGGTAAAACATCAACAATCGAACGAAAAACAAAAAACGAACGAAAACGAAAAAATTTGAAGAAACAAACGAAAACAACAATCAACCGAATTATAGTCAGCGACACAAAAAACAAACACGAATATTTAGCCGACACTGGATCTGATGTCAGTGCGGTGCCACCCGAAAAAAAAGATTTGTCAAATCCAGCGAATAATCAGGAATTGACTGCAGCGAACGGAACGAAAATTCAAACTTATGGCGTTAGGATGCTTGAAGCTAACATTGGATTGCGTCGATCATTTCCATGGAAGTTCGTCATAGCTAACGTTAGACAACCAATACTCGGATTAGACTTCTTACGCCATTACAAACTACTGGTAGATCCAGTTAACAATTGTCTAATCGATCGAAACACGAAACTCAAATGCACCGGAAAAGCTACCGAATTCGACCCTTCTTGCATGGGGGTGAAATCTTACGACGAAAGCGACCGTTTTCAAAAAATTTTGGCGGAATATCCAGACATTACGAACCCAAATGCCACTCACGGTTCTGCCAAGGTTAATACGTTTCATCACATCGAGACTACGGGCCCTCCCGTATTTAGCCGACCAAGAAGATTGAGCGCAGAAAAACTTAGCGACGCGAAGAAAGATTTTGAGCTCATGGTCAAACAAGGAATCTGTAGATTGTCAAAAAGCCCATGGTCCAGCGCACTACTCATGAGAAAGAAACCTAATGGAACATGGCGATTATGTGGAGACTACCGAAGGCTAAACGAAAAGACCTTACCCGACAGATACCCGATTCCGTTCATACAAGATCTGTCGTACAATTTGGCTGGAAAAACCATTTTCAGCGTGATCGATTTGAAATCCGCATATTTTCAAATTCCCGTCAATCCTGGAGATATTCCGAAAACAGCAATAACTACGCCCTTCGGATTATTCGAATTTCCGTACATGACTTTTGGACTTCGAAACGCAGCTCAGTCATTCCAGCGTTACCTAACAGAAGTTATGCAAGGATTGGATTTCGTGTTCATTTACATAGACGACATATGCATCGCATCGACGTCACCCGAAGAACACGAGCAACACTTAAAAAAAGTGTTCGACCGACTACAGAAATACGGATTGACTATCCAATTGCCTAAATGTCAATTAGGCCTCGAAGAAGTTATCTTTCTGGGTCACATCATCAACAAGCATGGAACGAAACCGTTGCCGGAGAAAGTAAAAGTGATTCAGGAATTCCCGTTACCCGACACCGTCAAATCGTTACGACGCTTCCTAGCAATGATCAATTTTTATCGTCGATTCATCCCGATGGCAGCGAGAAGCCATAGGAAATTACACGAAATGTGCCCGGGAAATAAGAAAAACGACTCGACGAAACTGGTATGGAATGATGACACGAAAAAAGCGTTCCAGACCTGCAAGGACGAACTCGCTAGCAACACATTGCTAGCTCATCCCAAACGGCAAGCACCATTAGCACTCACACTAACTGTTGACGCCTCAAATTTCGCTATGGGTGCGGTGGTCGATCAAATCGTTGAAGACGGAGTGCAGCCGCTAGGTTTTTTCTCGAAAAAGCTCACGACAAACGAAGCCATTGGGGACACGTACAATAGAGAACTATTGGCCATCTACAGCGCAACGAGACACTTCCAATCAATTCTGGACGGTCGAGATTTCGTGATTTATACCGATCACAAGCCATTAGTCAACGCATTCAAACAGAAGCCGGATAAAGTTAGCGAAACTGTGCTCAGACGTTTGAGTTACATCAGTCAATTTTCAACAAATATTCGACACATTTCGGGAAAACACAACGACGTTGCTGATTGCCTGTCCCGCATTAACAGTATTTCTATCGAAGAAGAGCTCGATTGGGACAAACTGGTTCATTCGCAACAAAACGACGTTGAGTTAAAAATGCTCATTCAGAAAACCGAAGGTAATTCTTTGACTTTGAAACTAATCAAGTTACCCTCAATAGCAGACCGTATTTACTGCGACGTTTCAAATGAAACGGTACGACCGTACATCCCGAAACCATTTCGAACGAGCATTACCGCAAATTTACACAGTATTTCACACCCTGGAATTCGCTCCACCACAAAATTGATCACGCAGCGTTATGTTTGGCCAGGAATGAGACGCGATATCAACAATTTCGTCCGTTGTTGTCTACAATGTCAGAAAGCTAAAATACATCGACACAACAAGGCCCCAATTCATCCATTCTTCGTACCAAACAAACGATTCGCTCACATCAACATCGATTTAATTGGACCTCTCCCAGCATCTGGCGAATTCAGATACGCCCTTACGTGCATTGACCGGTTCACGAGATGGCCCGAAGCGTATCCAATTTGCGATATGACCGCCGAAACGGTTGCAAGAACTCTGGTGGAACATTGGATAGCACGTTTTGGGGTGCCTACAGTTATTTCTACGGATCGTGGCCGACAATTTGAATCGGAACTGTTCCGAGCTCTCAGCAAACTCTTAGGCACAAAACACATCACAACCACGGCCTACCATCCACAGGCAAACGGCTTAATCGAAAATTTACATCGGACACTGAAAGCAGCCATCGAAAGTAAACAAAATCCGTCTTGGGCAAACTCGTTACCGATCATTCTTCTTGGACTGAGGTCGACGTTTAAGGATGATATCAAAGCGACACCGGCGGAATTGGTTTATGGCACGACGCTACGTTTACCTGGGGATTTTTTTGAACCATCACAACCCGATATTTCCGAATCAGATTTCGTTAAAACACTTCGACAAAACATGGCTCAATTGCGACCAGTTCAGACATCGAATCACGACACACGGAAATCATTTTACATACAGAAGGAACTGATGGACAGCGAATACGTTTTCATCAGAGCGGGTGCGCAAAAAAATTTGTGTCCACCGTACGAAGGTCCTTATCCAGTTATTCGACATGGAGAGAAATACTTCCTTGTAAACGTAAAGGGAAAAAACGAGAAAATTTCCATTGATCGACTAAAAGCCGCTTGGATACATCAGGACGACATATCAGCTACCAATCAGTCAACTAGCCCGTCCGTCAACAGTACATCGCCAAACACTCAAGTCACCGTACCAACGAAAGCTCGAAAACGCGTAACGTTCGATGAAGCATCACTGACTAGCGAAGGTAATTGTAAAACGTTCAGTAGATATGGTCGGGAGGTTAAGCGACCTAATCGTTTCGTTTCGGGGTAAAATTGTCGTAAAAATTCATCGATCAATTGTAACGCGAACTTTTTCGTAGTTTTTTTTATTGTAAAAAATTTCTAAGAGGGGAGTAATGCGGCGGTTCGTTTCTTATTCAGCACTTTTGCATATTCACCGCTCGCATATCACTTTCTACAGCTCGACAGAAATTGCATTATATTCGTTCATTCCGTCGCGTACGATCAACCGTATCATACTCGTTTAGCGTAAGCAAATTTAGCGAAATAAATTAATTGTTAAGTTGATCCGTGAGTTTCATTTACGGAGTCGTACTCCGCAGTAGCATGAATCTTGTTTATTTCATACGTTTAGAGCTTCTATTCTATTCGTCTACTGAAAGAAATTGAGTGTTTTAGCCACTATCAAAGCCTTTGGTAATTTATGTGTGTCCCCTGAGAAATTATATCGAATACAAAAAAGATATTCTCGGACATCTGTTAGATTTGACAGGAAATTGTATATTTTATCGGTTATCGGTTTTTATATAGAAAATATTATGCTGTTACTCCCAATAAAAATGTGCTTTCGTTTATTGTTTTTTTTCTGTTCGTGGAAAATGGTCAATCGCACCCCATTGTCAATATTGAGCGGATGTTATTGTCATTTTTTTGTAAATATATTCAATTTAATTAATGAAGTTTAATGATGAATAAATAAACGAATAAAGTTTCATTCTGTGCATCGCATCGAATTAAAAATGTGCAACAAAGGGCATCTGAAATTGATATGAATTATTCATAAAATATTTATTTCAACATTATTAGCGAGCCGTGTGCCCTTACAACCGAAATATTATTAGGTCAGACACCCCGAATACAATTTTTAAATCAATTGATATTTGTGGACCATAAAATCGTTCATTTTGACACCGAACAATTACTAATTTTCATACGAAAGTTCTTGTCAATTTTGTTATCAATGATGGTATATTCTCATATTAACGTATATCCGACACTTCGAATCAGTCAGTAATCTTGAGATGTTGATTTTGAGGTGCTCTTTTTGTGAGAAGGTAACTGGCAGAAATTCTATTCAATCCCAAAAATTTCATTTAATTCCGAAAGTTCCATTCAGTCCTAAAAGTTCCATTCAATTCCCAAATTCTGTGGTTTCAGAAGTGATAATATTAAAATAAGAATCTGATTGAAAGATCCTAAATATTCAATTTAATTTCCAGTCGAAATTCCAATATTTCCATAAAATTCCACTCGAAATTCCAAATCCATCGCAATCCATTTAATTCAAAAAATTCAAATAAATTCCAAAAATTCAATTTCTTATTTCCAAAAAAGGGCAAAAAAAAAATTCTTAGTGAAATATCAATGTGAAAAATGTAGTGTTGACCTCGGGAAAAAATTAGAAAATTTCATTTTCTCAGGTGACTTGTGGCACTTGTTACGCTCCGGCCAACGGACAATCTTAGACAAATTATACCTAGACTGGTATTTCGTCTTTCGTACGACAAAATGTGTCCATAACATCAGTTTGTATAAGATACACATTTCGCACGATTTTAAGTAGAATGTGACACCAATACTAACAAATATTTTGTATTTCACCACATTTAGGACCACATATTTTACGTAATTTTGTTATAATTTCAATCATGTTGGCCTCTTTTGAATAATTCAATTATGGAAATAAATATTATGTTAAAATAAGCACTGTTGATTTATCAAAAAAATAAAATATTTTGATTCAACAATTGGAAAAATGGAAATATGAAAATGCATCGGAAAATGCATTATTTAAATGATTTGAAAGAATAGTACGTCAAACAAAAATCAAACAATAAATTGAAATGTCAACTTAGGAGAATAAAAAATGCTTTCGGTTGAAAATAGTTTTTTGTTTTCCAATTTTTTTTCAGAGTTCAACACAACATTTTTCACAACAAATGCTTCCGAAGTTAAAGCGGAGGGGAGAAATGATTATTTTCTCGCCTGCGTTGTGAAAATTAATTTTGTCGACTTACCAAATAGTAAATAAAAAAAAAATATTTCGAATTTTTTATTGTCGCAATGTGGCCCATCATCTCTTATTCGTAAGTGAAGAAGATGGTATACGTTTATTTGTGACTATTTAGTGCAGTTTTTCCGATGGAAAATTCTTTGTTCTTCACTCTACGGTAGCTAATTTATGGAACCGGTGATGTTGGGGGTCATTATGTCTGTCTATGGACGGTTGGCATAGCAACAGTTCTCGTGGATTTTTTTTTTGTAATCTTTAGCTACGGACTATTATAGAGTAAATAGGGTAAAACATCCAAATACTGAACTAAACTACGAAATGCGATGTGAGAATAGAGTATATAGGGTTAAAGACACGCAAGAGGTGGCAAGTAGAAGACTCATCTGCCAAATGCAATAGAGGGCTCGTATTAAAAGCAGAAACTCTTAGTTGATAGTTTTACCCTATGAGTCAACGGTTACCAGTGCATCATAAGTATGATTTCCAGATAGTTATAGATCGTTGAGAAATTTGAGTCTTAAAGAGCAACTCCTCCGCGCGGAAATTTTTATTTTACCATTACGATGGTTTATTTATCATTATATTTTGTCTTCCTTTATTCATTTCTTTGTGATCTGCAATGTCATTATTTCAGGATATTTTTATAATGCTTGTTGAAACATTTTAATGTCTTACAAGGAAAAAGGTATAACATTTACTATTGTGAACTGGTAACAACTGAGTTTTCCACTTCGATACGTAATAGTTATTAACAGAGATTTATAGTTGTTATGAAAACGGAGTAAAGACTCACGAAAAATCACAGTCTTACGCAGTGAAAATAGAAACATAGACTGTGACTATAATGTCTGAATGTTTGTTTAAAAGGAGAAAAATATCATTTCAGAAAAAATGTTTATTTTTAGCAGCAGACGTAAAACACACAAAAATTGCACATACAATAAACATGAAAACTTATTCTATATATGCTCCTTCGGAAAAAGCTATCTGAAAAAAAAAATTGTATATAAGCAGCTTTAGCTTATTGATAATTTATGTTGCTTCATTTCCGTCTGCTACAAGAACAGGATGTACGTATAAGTTTTACAATGTATAACACATAAATATACAAATACACAGAATACATTCACGGATATTTTAGTGAATGAAGAAAAGGTGAGGGCTCCATATAATCGTCTACAATATCCATATTTGTGTATAGAGAGAGCATCGAACAGAGTATTTACATTTTGAATCCGTTTTCGTTTGATTTTACATTACTATTCATAAATGCGAAGCGAGAATCAATATTCGCCTATTAGTCCCTAATCCTTCAAAACGTTAGAATGTTATTAAAAATAGTCATGGTAATGGCCATACATCTAAGTGAAATTAATCAAAACCTTTAAATAAACACACCCACCCATTAATTTAACTTAGAAGCAAATGACAGCATTTTTTTTCCTCTGGTTCCTGGTGTACACAATATATCCGTGATATTTAATGTCCTTTAAAAGGTTGAATCGAATTTGTCTGCACACAATAGTGTGTGTGTATAATCCACCCCCATGTGATATAAAAAATTGGTTTGAAACATTTTTTTTCCTAGTCGGTTGTTAATCATTTTGATAAAATATTTAACCTCATTATTACTGGATATATACCGGGCATGAAGTGATAAATATTTTTTTTTGGTTCGTAAACTGTGTAATTGAATTTGTTTGGAAAATATTTTTTTTAATTTTGTAGCGACCGTATTGTCGAACTATTTTTTTTTTTATTTTATAATGTTTAATGTGCGTTGGCGTAAGTGAAATGTATATTATTTCATTGAAAGCTATACACAGAATATAGCTACGGAAACAATAAACCCATTTTATTTGAAAGGAAGCTTTGAGCGTTCTTTATTTACTGACATATTTGCGAAATGAAAAGAAGGATCTACCAAGTACTCGGTACCACCTGTTCGGTGGGTCAAATCCCTTGACTGTCTGAACTTCTCAATAGTTTTTGTATTGGTAAATGATTTATTGATTTATTTCAATGAAATGAAATTTTGATGACGACAAAAACATAATTAGAATAATAACTACTAGATCGGCCTTCATAACTTCGTTTTCTGGTACATATATGCCTGCTTTTAAGCTCACAACTGCGACTCTCGCTTCACTCTAGGCGCAAACTTCACACTCGTTGATTTTCGGTCTGTTTTAGTCGCTTTTGTTTACAGTGCAAAATCACATAACAAGAAAAGTTCTATCGAAATAGATACAAAAATTCGGTTTGTAACAGCAGCTAGATCGTTAGACCACCATAATCTACATTGAAATCTAACCTCAGGTTTTCCATTCTTCACCAAACATTTTTTTTTTAAATCGGTTGAGAATTACTCTGGTTATTGTAACAACTACTCCCATTTGGCTGACCCCATTTTCGAACTTGACCTAACTTGGCCTGAGGATAATACTTCATCGAATAAAAAAAAAGTTTTTGAAAATGGGTTGAGATTTACTCGTGTTATCATGTCAGAAAATAGCAGAAAAGTGTTACATTTAACGTTTTTAATCATATTGATCATGTTACGTACGGTGTATTTTCTGTTGTAAGACCCATGACTCACAGTCAAGGGAATTATATTTTGATGGCTGGATACCCTGGATGTACATAACAAAATGAAAATTGATGAAAAAAATGTAATCTAAATATGCTTTGTCTATTGGAATGAAATAGAAATTTAATCATTTCTTCATCCCACTCCTTGTCATAATGCGTAGTTTTATCTCGTGCAAAATACGCCAACCGGGCGTTATGGCTCGTCAATAAACGAGAAATGAATTTTGATTGGGATCGTCTAAAATCACATCACGTTATTAAATATCCTGCTCTGGAAATTCTTTTTAATTATTTTTTAGTGAAAGAGACTGTTTATAGGTCGCATTTTCAATAGAACGCTATTGAATGTCAGGGGAGTAAAAAATGTTTTAGTTGCAATTTATACCAATAACAATTCCATTTGACTAACATTCGTTAAAACTTTATTCCGTCGTTGATGCTTTTTATTTAGAAAAAAAAAGATTGTTCCATTCATGCCGTATAGCAGATAGTGAATTTTTTTCCATTATTCTTGATACAAAATAGAAAAACTTCAGCTGTGCATTTGCTATTAAAAAACAGAACAATAATACCTACGATGCACGGGGGATATCAAGATTAAATTAGGATTAAAATAAAAATGTTTTTTTTTGCTTTTAAGTAACATTAACCGCTGTTGCTAGTCAAATGTCTATATAAAATGAAGAATTTTTAGCGTGAAAATATGAAAAGAAAATGTTCATTCCCAACCGTAAAACAATTTTAAAACTTCAAAAATTCTCTTCATGTGTTTAAAAACTTTTACCGTACAAAATGCTAGTTTAGAACTCCATTCGCCCCATATATTGTGGCTGGTGAGATATTTCTCTATGTGGATAACGTTTGCTTATAAGTTTACCAAAAAAATATTAACCAAATGTTTGGTTGTTGTAAAATAAACTACACATACACTTCCGTATGGTTTTTATTAACGTTTCTTAAGCTTAATTGATTTATGAGCCAGATACATACAAATTTTCTATGCCGTAATACTTTAAATTGCAGTAGTTTAAGCTTGAGTTTAAGTTAAAGCAAAAAAGGATTTTATAAAATGTTTCGTTTTAAAAGTTTTCGTAATACGGCTAAGGGTGCTGTTGCCATTCTGTTTAAATTTATTTTAATATGAGAACTATACTAGCAAGGGACATTCGCATCAGAGCATTCACTTTTCGCGCAAATGTGCATATGTCGACGTATATAGTCATACCAGCGAGTAGCGAACAAAAAAAGCTTTCGACACTCTTGTTTTTGTATGGATGGTGTCGTTAAAAAATCGCTGACATTTTTGAATTGTTCTGAATGGTTCTATGGGTTTACTGGTGAATTTATGTTCTACATAAAATATTTTATTGCTGAGTGTTGGACATGCAGTTTTTTCTGACACATGCGCAGAACGATACGGGATTCAGAACTAATTTAGCGATAACAACTAACAAAAGCTGGACATTTTAATCCACGCTGGCTGGCTACGGGCCTGAATCAAGCAAAAATGCTAAGTCGAATCGACTATCGACAACGAACAACGATGCAAAAATTAAAAGATAAGCTTTCGAGAGTGTTCTTCATCAAAAACATTTTTTTTGTCTAATATCTCCAAAATGCTTGCAAAACATTTTTATTCAGATTATTTTAACATAAAATTCCCCGTTAAATTTTTGCAAAATTTCCCAATATACACACGCTGCGTTTCCTCTTTGAATGGGAACTGACATTTTTGTAATGAAAACTCTTGATTCGCTGGTTCCTTTCGTCTTTATTTTGCCCAGATTAATCAAAAATGATTTTGTATTTGAGTCCATTGGACCAAAACTATTGTTTGCAAAATATCAGTTTTTATAAAGAATTTTATTTCGTTTAAACAACAGAAGTAATAGATTTGCTAATTATCTCCGTCTGTAAAATTAGTTTGAAATAATGTGTTGGAATCATTTCAATCAACGTTTGATGCACAATATTGTAAAGCCTTTTCATTCCTCTTTTTAAGCCAGACAACTGCCAACCAAGAATATTTACTTATGTGAATTAAAGATGTGGTGAAGTAGTAGAAATTATTTTTTTTTAAATTTAAGTTTAGATCTTTCCCACAAACGAGTGCACTTGGATATTTCAATATATCTCGTGTTAAAAACTGTTTTGTTAATCTGAAAATTCGAAAATAATTGTATTGGAGTGGCAGAAAATGCAGCTATCGTAATGAACAACAACAATTTGATCATATGAATGCGAATGAAAACCAACTTTTTATTTACAAATTCACAAAAAGTTAACATTCATATTGGCACACAATAATTATTAGTGAAGGAAAATTGTATGCTGTACTCGTTTATTAATGTGACTGTTATTTTCTCTTCTTTTTTTTAATTAAACAACAAAAATAACAACAGAACCGTCAAATTGAAATTAAAGTTAAATTTGAAATCTACTGCTAGTCATTTTAAATTTAACACAACACAAAGGTGGTGTTCGCAATAAGTTAAAAGTTTTCGTTGAATTCGAATTGAAGCTTGCAAATGTTTAATGTGAAAATTTGAAAAATTCGTACAAATTTTTCACATAAATAAAACGGAAACGGTTATTAATAGACTCACAGCACCTTACTCGCATATATATGGAACAAAACATTTTATTTCGATGGAAATTTTTTTGTTCTGTTTCGTTTGAGAGAAAAACCCAAACCGGGAAAAATAAAATTTGAAAACTGTCACTTTAGCTTTTGAAGTATAGTTTCAAACAAATTAAAAATTCAATTGTCGCATGCAATGATTTTGCATTTAAAGAACGCAAAATGTAATTTCATTGAGGTCTGTTCTATGTATTGACATACGTCGCCATACATTTTACTCATTCGGTCATTTATGTTTTCTCATTAAATGTGATGCATGACCAAAACAAAAACAAAAAACTAAATCGTTTTTACCGGGGAACACAAGAAAAAGTTTCCAACAAAAACGATTTGAAATTTTGATCAATTCTGTACTCTAGCAACGTCCAGTTGGAGTGTTTTTTATTATTATAAATAAATAAGGACACCCCCTTTGTATATTTAAAATGGAATATTCACTGTATGTATATAACTGTGGTTGATGAAAGTGTTGATTCTTGTTTATCAATAAAACCAAACAAATATTTGAACTTTCATCCTATCTAATTGAAAAGGCAATAACGTTGGATTGGGGTTTTGAATAAAATTACTTTGTCGCAACCACAGTGGTAATTTTATGAGTCGTTCGTAGCTTATATAGTGGATTGCGGAAACAATGTATCTGCAAAGCTTTTGAACATTGAAAATCGTTTAAAGCGTCTTCATATGATTTTTTAGATTGTTATAGATGCGTTCGGCTTTGGTTTTCGTTCGGTTTCGACAGAAAACATTCAGTGTACGTTCCTCCACCGTACGCTGCCCAGCGCGCTATGCTCTTAACTTTCGCCCAATGCTTTAACGCTCTGATGCTAAGCGATAGGAATGTAGAGATTGTGGATCAGGTGCGTACACAGGCGTTGAAGAGCCAACCCTCGTTATTTCATCGGTACTTTCATTACCTCCAACTCCAGAGTGATGAGATGATAGACTCACTGTCGGAGCAGGCATAAATTTGATTCCCTTTGGCATCTTTCAGTAGCATTTCGCTTGTTCAAAATAGCGAAGTTTCCAACTGAAATACACTGGCAAGCTTTCCAAGATGTTACCAGATGTCTTCTACAGTCTCTGGAGCATACACTCCAGCTCCTGAACCTTCGTCAGTCTTTGATTGATGTTGCTCATATTTTAAGCACTAGTCCATGTATTATTTAACATCTATACCGAGCTATATTGTCGTATCAATTACTTTTGTGTCGGAATTATCACAAGGGCACCACCAACGCAACGATACCGATATAAATAATCAACAAAACCAAAGAATAAACAAATCAATGAAATTACTGTGGCTTCTGTTATTTGAGATTGGATCGCATCAGCACATAATGTGAACCTCTCAGAGGTATACATAAATGCTAAGATTTGAGAATGAAATTTATCTGATTATTTATGGTATATTAAGTGTATCCCTCGGTCTATATCCGAAAATGGTATATCCCTTTCCTTCGGGGGCTGGTTGCTACGTTAACGTTCCACATGACGATCTCATCGTGTAATTCGTAGCGTGTTTTGTTTGCTTAAATGTGCATGTACATTTTCGGAAGCATACAAGTAAACAACAGAAAGAACTAAAACGACTAAGGTAGGTGACCGTGATTTGAGGTATAGTGACACTTTTTAACTTTGTACGTCATTTTCTTGAACTCCTTTGATATCCAGGACTAATGGCTCTGACTTTATTGTGAAGATTGAAGATTTGGCTTCGTAATTAATCAATAATTGATTAACATTTAATGAGTTTCTTTAATTAAATTTAATATTTTAATTGAATCGAGAGTTGCGTAATGGGGTCCTAAATTTACGTTATTTCATGTGAAGTTTTCAAAACTTCATACAAACGTCTGAGAGAATCGTGATTTGTGGTAACAAGAACAGATCGGCTATAAGCCTGGTGAGGTGTTTTTTCTTTCTCTCAATTTTTTCTGGAGCTACCAACTACAATATACGTGAGTTATAAGTAAACAGTAAAAATAGTTTCATCAGCCTATATCTAGCTGTTGAATAGTTAACCACCTTTCTATTAGTTTTGGTAGTTAACTACCAAGTTGGTATTCAACTACCCGTTTGATAGTTAACTGCCAAATCGGTCAGGTTTTCGCATCCGCAAATCACGGTCACCTACCCTATACATAAAGAGTTTCTTTTTTTCTCTCTTGTTCGTTTATGCATTACAACAAAATAAACTTGTCCTTATTTCATTCAGTGAACATGAAAAACTGTATACGTATGAAATGGTATACACGAAGGGATACAGAAAATAGCCGAAATAAAAACAGGAAAAAAAACAGTTATAACATGGTAAAAAAAGTTGCGGAACAAAGACATGCTCACTACTTAAGAAAGACAATTAAGGTAAACACAGAGTTCGGTTTAATGTGATCAAAAGAAGAGTTCTTTTTAGTGTGTCGCTTAATCAACTTAATCAAATTGGATTGTTGTGTGGCTCAGTGCTTTTCACAAATAATCACTCTTTGAAAGAACTATATTCACGGTGTACATGTAATTATAATTAAATATGAAGACTTCCATAACCACTTGCAATATTTAATTATTGTAATGGAAATGGATCGAGGTTGTGCTTTTAAAAGCCATTATGAATTCTTGATTTTTGAAGTGAACATTGTCATTGTTGGTATAACCGTATACGATTCTAACAGACAAACAACCTGTGGCTGTGTACGCTTTTAGAAAGTTAAATCGCTTGCAGCTATTTTCTTTTGTTGGGAATGACTGCTACTTAATTGATTATTTTCCATTGACATCAAAACATTTTTAATTAATTTCCGGCATCAAAACTGAAACGATAATAAATTGTGTTCTATCATTTGTACTGTCTACAATGTCAATGGGAGACACTCGCCAGAAACGACAAAGATAATTGGAACACTTCAAAAAATCAAGAAAGAAAAATTAGACTCACCTAACATCGTAAATGCCTGAAGAGTCATTTCCGAGAAAGCATTTCAGTACACGGTACACAAACGCACAGAACGTATTCAGATTCATATTTCTAGTTGACTAAATTAAATTTTCTATTTTCATTCATTGACAATTGACATAATCTTATCATTCCTGTAATGTCGAGAATATATAAGTCTATAGTTAGCTCGTCACTGGTTGAGTTATTGTGTAAAAAAAAATTGGAAATGGCTCTAAGTATGGTTTCCACTCAACAAAAAGTACTCCGTGAGAGAGCGTGCTGTCAAGTGAACAAAGCTAAAAATTGAAAAAATTCTATTGTGTGTCTCACACAGAACGGAAAACGGAAAATACCAAGGTATGCATAGGACGAGTAAGATTTACGTGTGAGACGCAAATCTCGTACATAGAATGTTCATATGTAAGTCGTAAAATTTTACGTATTACTCGTAATAAGACCAATGGTTCACTCACACGTATAGACGAGCGAGTGATTCGTAAAAGTCTACGACTTTTACGAACATTCTATGTGCGAGATGTGGTATTTGCGTCTCATATACGTAAATTGTTCTCGTCCTGTACGTAAATCTGTATTTTCTTTTTTTTTCTGAATGCGTATTGAACGTCTGATTTCTGAACACAATCCAAACGGAAAGAGCTAGTTTGACAGATTCAATGAAAAATAGTTAAATTCTGACTGCAAGGATTGCAATTAAACAAAATGGAATTGTGTAGCGCATGATCTCAGGAGCCCTGTGAAGTAATTGCTTTCTCAATCGGACGAACATATGCCGAGCAATAAGCACTTGAAAATGTGATCAAAGGCTTATCGCTCGGGAAATATTGGCCTGATTGAGAAAACAATTAGTTTACTGGACTCCTGAATCTGAAATCATTCGTTACACAATGAGGGATTCTTTTGAAAAACAGCCTACCGAAATCGGGCGTGTTTTCTAGTGGAACTTTTTACAGGTACCTAGAAAGAACTTTGACCCTAGAAGCCAAAACCACTCTCAAAAAAATTCTTCGAAGCTTTTATAGCTGGTGAAAGGTGATCGAAAGCCGAAAATTTCTTACCTTTTTTCTTTTTTCTTACCAAAATTTCTCCGGGTACACGAGCCGTACAGGGTCGTGTGGGGTGTCATTAGAAAGGTAATCACATGTACTATTGAGCCGAATAGAGACTCATTGGTTTTAAAATTAATCCACGCTGAAATATGTGCAGTTGAAGTTTTCAACAGAAAACTTGCACTTTTCTTACCAATATTTCTCTAGTTACCCGAGCCGTACATGGTGGTGTGGGGTATCATTTGAAAGGTAATTTTATGTGTTTTTGGGCCAAATAGGGTCTTATGGGGTTTGGATGCATATGCGATGAAATATGGGCACTTAAACATTTCAACTTCTCATATTTGCGTCCGATTTCGGTAGGCTGTTTTTCAAAAGAATCCCTCAATGTCATTTTGTTTAATTAAAATCCTTGCAGTCAGAGTTTAATTATTTTTCAGTGAACCTGTCAAACTAGCAAACTAGTCCTTTCCGTTTCCGTTTGTGTTTTCGTTTGGATTTTCTGTTCAGAAAATCTGACATTCACTAATGTGAGAAAAGTTAAGATGACCCGTCAATGAAACTCCTTTCTCTGACGATCTTTCTGATTTAAGTCTTTGAAATATTTTGTCATAAGCCCTCCTGTAGACGGTGGTGGGCCAAAAACTTTTTAATGAGCTTTTCCGGAGTTGTTGGACACTGTTCAAAACTTTTTATTATCTGAAAACGCCAAATTAAAAAAAAAAACAATTTTCCACAAAAATGCTCAAGCCGATCACAAATGTAATACTTTTTCATCTGGCTGACATTATTGTTCTATTTTAAGCTTAAATTAAAGGTTTGAGAATATTATAATTAGTACAAGCTGCTATTTAACGACCAAAATTGATTCCTGAATAATGTTGTTTAGTCTAGGATACATAATTACACATTTAAATTATACTGTTCTACCGTAGTACCTCCATAAAACTCAATGTTTCTTAATAACTCCAAAAATACAAATAAAAAAAAAACTGTAAACATTATGTCGCCATTGCCCACCTACAATTTAAGCTTATAACATTTTTATAATATTGAAAGTATTCCTGATTTACTACCAGCGACATATTTATCTTAAATATATCGAGAGTGTCACCCTACACTTTTCTTCTTATTAAAATACCGTAACTGTAATTACACACGCAACTACTACATTACTACTAAACAAGGTGAATAGCATTATATTACATTATAAAGGAAGAGAGAGCGAGGTACACGTAAAAGCTCGTTAATAATAACATACCTTTGAAATTGACTTTTCGGAGTATTTTTCCGTCGGCCTAACCTCACACAAAAATTTGATGTTATCTAACAAACTTATAAATATTTTGGTTGCATGCTAATACTAAAACGGGAAAAGGGTTGAACATTGACTCAAAATGTGTTTGGCAACTATAAACCATACGAATGCCGATATGACTATCAAAAACCTAACCACCATTGAGTTATTTCGGTATTGTTGTTGTTGTTGTTGTTGTTGCTATTTTCATAATGTGTAAATTGGAATGTGAAATAGAAACCGAAATCGAAGTAATTCTCGTCTACTATCTACTCCAATATCAGCGCAAAGAAGCGTGATAAAATCGAAAAAGTTTTTGTCAATCACCGAATCGTGTACAATTTTAAACTTTAAATTAAAAAATTTCTTCTGGCAGAAAAAAATAGATATATACCGCAAACGATGTCTTCATTTTGTAATGAGAATACCATTTTAAAATTAGCATCTTATGGTAATTTGGGCTCTTACCATGAAAAAGTTAAAATCAAATTAGTTTCTTTTTATATCTATGCAACTATCGGTTGGCTTCCTTTCCGTGATAGTAATTGTATTTTGAGTGAGCTTTTACTCGATTACTGAAGAAGCCATGAAATAATTAAAACTTATGAAACTGATGACAAAATCAGCGATGACGTCCACATTTTCATAACGTAGGTGCTGTTTGCACCCGGTGCAAATAGTATATAAAATGACGATTATTGTGCAAATATCGCTCCCCTTTTACTTGCACTATTTGGCATTCGGTACATTCGGGAGCAAATCGTCATTTTATGCTATTTCCACCGGGTGCAAATAGTCACTTCGTAATGAAAGAGTAACGCTCGGAGCTAAGATTTCAAGTTCGGGTACACGAAATTTTTCGTGAAAATTTGTGATTTCTGGTGGAAACATTTCGGGTTGCTCGAATCCGACCTGATCCAACTTGAAAATTTCAGGTTCTGTTCAGGTTGGGTTCAAACAGGAAACCAAAAGTTCAGATTCGAGTCGATCAAACCCAGGCTTTTGTCGGGTTCGAGTTGAATCCAAAATCGAAAATTTCAGGTTCAGTTCAAGTTCGGGTCCAACTTGAAATCATAGTTTAGATTCAGGTTGAGATACGGTTCGGGTCAATCTGAATTGAAAGAGATTCGAACCCGAACCCGATCCGAGCTTTATGCAAGAGGGAGTTTTAAAAGTTCATACATTTTGCATAAAAGGAAGAGCGTCTTGAAAATAGTGTTGTTTGCGTAACTTATGAACGGTCCCGTAATCTAATTTTTAACCAATGATTTCCAACCTTTTTCGCAAAGTGAATGTTAATGGATTGGATAATCAAATATTACAACACACTCCTTAAACGCTTCTTCGATGTGTTCCAATAAATGCTTAGTGATAAAAGTAATTCTTTTTCGTCTGTCCACCACGATATACGTTTTCACACAACTCCTATCTTATAAATAACAAAAAAAAAAATCCGAAGAACAAATTTGTTAAGTTGAAAATTGTGTTGGCATTTTCCACAATAAAATTGGTGTCGTAGTTTTACAAGAAAGGGATATACATGGTGGTTTAGATAATAATACGCTATTGGAAATGAACGGTTCAGTGAATTCATTGGTCTTATTCATATTGTTTACTTAGTCTGGTGCAGACGATATAAGTAAAAAGTTTTGTTGACGACATAAAGCAATGTAGCTGGGATATCTATTCTTCTTGTTGGACGAAGTGTAATGGATTTTCATGATTCTTGGTAAATGAAACCATTTACGGATGATGGTGTTCGAAGAAACTTATTCATTAATTAGAGTTCTTCACATCCAGGCAGGATCTATTTTCTTAAAGGCAATATTTTTCATCAAGTCTTTGTCAGGTTGGGAGATTTCGTGATATTTTTTTTCGTCAGTTTAGAGTTTCATATAACATTTAGACACTAGTGCTATAATGAGAAAGTTGGAAAAATTCCTTCGTCACGAAAATCTTTTTTTTTCTAATTTGGTGTCGCTCAATATTCGTTGTTGATAGGAAACAAAATGATGGATATTTTGCACACATCGTGTTGTCAAGCCCATATGCGTATTGACCTTTCTCTGTGAGAAAATTTACCCCATTTCATTACTGGTATCGAAAATAGCCAGTGTCGAAATATGGGTGTTTCGAAAACAAGTGAACCAAAGATTCCATTTTTACGACCAAATCCCACTCATCCACTCCCTAAGTCCATGACAAATTCTTTATTTTTTTTTTGTTTATCTAAATAAATCGAAATTTCAATTGGCCATAAGTGTCTCAAATTTGCCTCCGTAAAAATGGTGAAACAACATCAACGCCGGCAAAACATCAATTTCATGGTTGATTATCTTTTACCCACATCGACTATGACAAATATTTTCTATCTGTCCAAGTGAAATTGAAAAATGATTGAAGCTTTATTACTGTGACAGAAGGATTAAAACATTTATTTTGTGATTTCCTACCATTGTAACACAATGACACGATGATGACGAAATCCGTTTATTATATACATTACATTTCCCATTTATTCGATTATATATACACCTACTAGCATTCAACCGATGTATTCTGTCACGTAACACAATTCACGTAACAATAGTTACTGATGTAATAATATTGTCTATCAATTTTACCGAGAATATTATGTTGACCTGCGTTCATAATACACGAATTATACGTTTGATTGTTATAGGTTCATGTTTAATTATCTCACCGGTATTAAACGGTAATCTCTGTCTTTACTTACCGAAAGGGAAGTCTGCAATCGTCAATTAATTAGATCCCAGTGGATAGACGTAAATCAGTTATTAGGGCGTTGATTTGACGATTACTTTAAGATATATCAAAACTGTGAGGCGCTCACGCAAATCTCGCGAAAACTTTTCTTCACAGCTTGTCTTTAATCTCTATTGGAAATTTTATCGTTTTCAACGTCTAGATGTTGGCAAAAAAGGCATAAAGCTTAAAAGGATTTTCCTTCGCAAACATTGAAGCCTTCTAATTGAGTTCTGTAGTTCAGGAACTTTTGACACAAAAAGATCGAGGTGCATCAACGGTAATGTGGCTAATACGAGCAATATTCTCATACTCTATTTCCAGCGAAATTACTGGATATAAACTCTTGCTGCACTTCTCACGACACTGAAAGGCGTTCGTTAAACATAAACCATGAATCATGAAACTACTAAATGAAATAAATTAGAATCTACGTTTAAGCAAAAGCACCAGAGTCTTGATGATTATAAATAGTATGGATAATATATCCTTCACGCAAAATATTCCGAACAATCTCATATCGTCGAATATTGCCCGTATAATTTATGATGTGGAAACATTATTACGTGCATATCTTATATAAGGCTATCCATATACATACACACACAACACACATCCTCCATATAAGTGCAATCTTAGATGCTAAGGGAAAAAAATAGCCGGAAACTTTTTCTTCTCGCAAATCGACTGAAATAAAGTCGATAATGTTATAGAAAAAAAAAACTTTTTACTTAATTTAACAAGTTTTTCCTCTTTCCAGGTTATGGACAAAACTTTGAAGGTCTTATACCGACAACTGATTTTGGTACACCGACTGTTGTTCCAAAATTTGTCTCTAGAGGCCATTTATACAAAGCAATTGTAGGAGATACAATAGAACTGCCCTGCAAAGTTCAGAATTTAGGTAAATTTTCTATTATATTTTGAGAGGGAAAACGATAAAAATATTTTTGTTTGTTATTTGAAGGGTTGGCTAAGATAATGATGAGGGTAATAACCATCAACTACGTTTGTTTATATATTTTTTTTCTAGGTAATTTTGTGTTATTATGGCGTCGTGGCACATCCGTGCTCACAGCTGGACACTTAAAAATAACGAGGGACTCTCGATTTAAAATCGTCGGCGATTACAATCTGCAAATTGCAAATGTTCGGACACAAGACGCAGGTCATTATTTTAATATAAAAAGAGAAAGAAAATTCTCTGACAATTCTCGGCATTACGATAACAATAATACCGTTACATATAGGTGATTATATATGCCAAATCGGTGACCAAGAAACGAGAGACCAGGTTCACACAGTCGAAATATTGGGTAAGTGTTGAATATCTTATTCGATACCTTTTTTGGTATATTAGAGAAGAAGGATGACATTTTAATTTGTATAATGAATAAATAACCAATATATTGGAGCCCAAAACTAGCATTTTTCGAACCCTTATAAACGTAGGAAAAGGGTCGATCACAATGGATATTATTATGCAGTTACTTTGGAAGTATAAGTCCTTCGGAAATATTAGATAGAGAGGGTCTTCTGTGTGTTGACAGCAAACAACAGCATCAATTTTGAAACTCTTGAACTAGAAGGGCTTACTGACTAACAAAATTTAAATTTTCTGTAAAATACAAAAGTTTTCCTGGAAAAACATTATTTCTACCTTCAATTACGGAATATCCATAGTTGATTATTAGACTGGTCGAAGTATTGGAACTAGTAAGTTTTTAGGTTTGGAATTTCCATAACAGACATGGTGGTTGGTGGGCGTCTCAACCGATAAAATGAAAAATACATCTAACAGTCCATCTATCTCCACGTTATTCGTTCCAAATATTGAACTTAGAGTCGTTATTTGTTAATCATGTTCAAAATATCGTCTAATATTTGATAGGGTTAGCAGTTGGTGCGATTACGAGCTTAACAAGCTTAACGATCATTTCCACAGACTCTATCTGTTCTTGTGGTCTCGCATCTAAGACGGGTGTACATATCCTGAGGAATTGTCCACTTTATACCAACCTCAGGTTTCGAACCTTTGGGTATTATGAACTCCAAGAAGAAGATCTTCCATTATTAAATGGTAAATGCATGCACGACTTCTTATCAAAAATAGGTGATCTTTGATTTGGATTCCTGCTTATCAATGGAGAAGGATACCAAAATCTAATCCATCTATTTATCTATTTATTTAAAAAAAAATCTTTTGCTTCATTTGTTCAAACCAAGCTTCAAACATACATTAAACTGGATTCACTGTTCCTTTTTGTCTTTCTAACAGACAAACAAACAAGATTACGGTGTGGAAACTATTTTTTTAACTTTACAACGTGAAGAGAATCTAGCCCAAGGACTTTACCGTCCTTAATCGGATTACGGTTGATTTTGCAAGATAAAAATTAAATGCATTTTCCATTGGGCTCTAATGTTAATTTAGAGACGAATTCGAACCTTTTAAAAGTGTCGGCTGATTGCTGATATATGCAGTAGAGTTACCTTCGTTAAGGCCCTTCTAGCCCTCAATAGAACAAATGTTTTTTCCCTTGAACAAGATTTAATAATATTACTCCAATCTCTATCCCCGAAACGATCGATAACGTTCATGATCTACAGAATTCGCGTTTCTAGCGCCATGACTGTACGCGATCTTCTTTCTTTTTAATTACGTTAGGTGCATTAGACAATTGGTTCTATATAAATCCACAGTGGGCTGAACAACTTTATTTTGCGAGGTTAGTGAACATGGGATTTCTCAACGGAAAATCTTTTGTCCATACATTTTGATAGTGTGCCTGAACAGATCCACGAAAAAGATTTTGTGCCAGAACAAAAAAGTTTTGTTTTAGTCCAAAAACCGATTTTCCGTTGAAAAATCCCATGTTTACGAACTTGGCGAAATAAAGTTGTTCAGCCCCACCGTCAATCAACACCATCGGTCTTCATCATCAAAATTCGATGTTTAAATTAAAGCTATCCCAAAAAGTTCGCATGTCTAATTAGGGTGTTTGCATAGTAAACTAAAATATCGTCTAATATCAAAAACTCAACAGCTACAAAACCAATTTATTTCTTACAGTTCCACCAACGTTGCGAGCCGTCCCACAAAATGGTCAAGTTTCCGCTAGAAAAGGCAGCACTGTAACTCTCGAGTGTAAAGCGTCCGGCAACCCGGTATGAAATGTTTAACCAGTTAAAATAACGATTTATTTTCTATGGAAATCTCTCTTCCCATGCAGGTTCCCACAATATATTGGTTCAAAAAGGTAAATTATTCATTTTCGGAATTTCTGTGGATATTGGGTCCGTCTAAATATATCCAAGCGAATTAAAAATCAAGTTTGAAATTAATAGATTCTCTTTCTAGTATTATGAACAGGAAAATTCATTAAAATTCTTCGAGAAAGTTTTTATTTTTCCTTCGCTCCGGAACAATCTATCTATCCTTTCAAATACAGATCCAAAATTGAAAATTAATTTTATATTAAATCAAGATATGCCATAAATTAAAATCATAATTTCATTCAATGTCTCGTAAGTATTAATACCTACAGCAGCCTTCACATTTTGCATACATAAAATAACTTTGCCCCGAAATGCCGAAGAATCTTAACCATTGATTTCGGTTGTATACGTATAGAACATTATGTATAACAAACTCTTCAAACTCCTCCAAACAAAAACTTTTCGAATCTTAAATTGAAAGTGGTTTAAATTTGCTTCGATGTTCATTCAAGCATGTTTTAACTTTTAAGCTCTAAATTATTTCGACTTTAAGTCGCATTGATAATTCTGAAGATATTTATCATTAATTTATTGTTTGAAGTCGTCGCTGTTCATAACTCATAAGCCGACACACAATATTTCCAATTCCGATTATTATGAATCCGCACCGCCAAAGACAATGTAAATCGAAATCGATTTTCAATTGGCATTATATCATTATGTGGAAGTGAAAAGGTTTATTTTCATTCTTTTTTCCGAACTTTTTATTGGCTAAGTTAAATTAGCTTTTTTGTTGAGAGTTTTTTCCCGCTTCGAATAAAGTGAAAAACATAATTTATCCAGTAATTCATCTGAAGTGTTGTTTATGTGGTGCTTAGTAGACTTTTCAATTTGAAAATGGAAGACCAGTGGGACCAGTTTATAAAAACACCATAAGAACGGTGATCTCATTCAATATGGCAATAATATTGCTTATTTTGACCTTTCACGAACTGCAAGTATATCACCGATATTATTATCGAATCTGTCACTTCTTTTGAAAGTAGTTGTTGTATCTGCAACAAATTGAAATCTTTTACTTCAAATGATTTAATAAACTCCACTATAAACTACAGTCATTTACAAAGCTCATCACTTGTTATTGTCGTTGTTCTCGATAACAGATGACATGAACAGTATAGGATAAAATCCAAACCAATGCTTTTTTGCCTGCCACATGCGAAAATTGACTATTACAAGGCTTTTTAGTCCCTGCGAAAATTATCCATTACACTAGGTTTATTCAGGGTTTATTTCACGTTGACAGTTATTTCAAGTAAAATTTTCCTTGTTTTCATTTTAATATTTTGTTGAATGCATCGAGCAAAAAAGAATGCAAGAAGTGTCGCTGAAAAACCGTTTTTTTAAATATTGACCGTTGGACACAGTTATATATTCGAGACAAAATTGTTACGCAACAAACTTTTAGAAGAATTTGCAACACACAGAATTGAAAATGTCGGCCATATTTAGTGTAACAATAATTTTGATGATTTGAGGGAACACTTATGGTCATACATTTCGGTGTATTTTCCACTTACAACACTTAACCTGTTACAGACATCATGAATGTGACCAATATTATTATCTGGTCTACTACTTCCATCGATCAAATTATTTTTAATCGATTGATTTCTAATCTTTTATTTCAATTTTTTTAACACGCATTTTACTATATAAATGACCATATTCCCAGATATTTCTTGGCATTATTCTGGTCGTCGTTATCGATAACAGATGAATAGCCGTATTTGACAGATTAAGTACTTTTGCCAATGGGACAAACACTCCACTTCGTTGCAAATTTTTGAGAAAGAATTGAAAATGACTAACAAAGTAACTGCACAAACATTAGGTCTAAGCACCTTAAGCGCACTTTTTCTCCGTTGGATATGGAAAATATTATTACCGCCTACGGCTCAGTCTGGAAATCTCTCACACGCTAAAAAAAAAGTCCTACGTACGAAATGCGCTGCGAAAAGTGAACTTTTTTATGCCTACTTTGATGAGCGTAATGAGCGGCTTTTTTCACTTATTGTGAAAAGTCGGCTTCGCCTCGTTTGAGAAACTAACACCTAGTGATGAAAACATCCACTTTTCGCAATTTGTTGCATAAATAACTATTTTAGGAGATTTTACAATTGTGAAATCATTTACTATCAGGAAAAACCCTATGTCTGACACGCGTTTCGAACCCGTGACATAAGGGATGTGAATCCACAGCTCCACCGATTGAGCTACCTGGACCTGACATAGTAATCCTCCAAAGAACCCAATGCCCTCATACTATGGCAGTACTAAAAACGTTTAATTGAATCCATTCGATTCACATAATTTTTCTGTTATTTAGGACATATATTCCAGTACTACGCATTTGTCGGATAGCTCAACTCTAATTCTGGACCGTGTTGATCGCCATCATGCTGGAGTCTACCAGTGCGCTGCTGATAATGGAGTCAGAGAACCAGTGTCTATGGATATCAACTTAACGATTTTGTGTAAGTTCGATTGAACTGATAGACTGAGAATCTGCATGCTTATCAGTCTATAATTGGGCAACGGTATGCTATATTATTACAAAAAAAAAAACGAAAAATGATTGAGGTATATTATGATACAACTTATATGGCAGAGAAACCGTTGTGTCGAAAGAAAGTCGGTTGTGCTTGACTCTTCACCAATATATTACATTTGATTTCTCTACAGTATAAGTTGGCTGATATAATACACATTGCGTGTACTCGCTAGCGCTCTCTTACTACTCGAAAACAAAGGTGCCAAAACAAATATCTTATTCGTCTAAGGTAGTGTAAACAACATGATTGGTGGACAGAACATAAATCAAAAATTTGTTTATTGTTCATGTCTGACCTTGACACCTTATTGTTTGTTTTACGGACCAGACTCGATTATTTATGTTCATCAATCAACCTGCGTTGGTAACTTATGGACAACGTACAGAAACACTTAGCTTCGCTAAATTGTTCCATTTCATTAAAAATTCATGTAAATGTGTTTCGAACTAATCGGCACTGCGATCCCGTTGTAGACGAAATGTTCTAGATTATTTGGTATTTTACGTTAATAATTAATTTATTATCATCAGTACCGAATGTGTTACATTTAGGTCACACACAAAGTGTATGAACACAACCGTGAATCAATATATTATGCATTATTTGTAGCACCGTTGTTATTGAAATAAAACGAACTCAATGGCTTTGAGTGCCATTTGAACTTAGGTAAGGTGTTTAAACAGTCTTAATGTAGGCTTATAAGCTTGGCAACAGCACTACTATCAATAGCTTATAATATATATTCATTCTCTCGTCTATATAATGCGTCTTTTGAGCCTCGCATCACTCAACAACTTAAAATTGGTGCAATACAAATTGATAGACACAGACAAAACTATTAATTCTGGACGTTCCATCCATGTTCAGCAGAAATGCTAAAAGCTCTTCATCCTAATTTACATAAAGACACAATATCCATAAACTCTGAAAACAATTATGAACATATATATATATATATATAAGGGATCCTTGTATCGAATCAAACACTCTAATTTCACCGAGTCTGTAGAATTGCTTTTGGATTTATCTGTTATTGAAGCAATCATTCACCGTTTGTTTGATAGCTTAACATACAGTTGTACTCGGAATGGGAACGTCAATTGGGATTACAACAAAAAAAGGAGCGATCCATTTTCCTGGTATTTTATGCATTGTCTGTTGCAACACAAATCTGGGAGAGAGATAGAAAAAACGTGACAATAAAATCAGTTCATTTTTGCAAATCAACCCCGAACTATATAAAGAGTAATCGCACAGTATTTCGTATCGGCTGATATTGTCTTTTCGAAATATATTACCCCGACATCGGAAATGTTTAACGTTTACTATACTTATGTACAGAAGAAAATCACGATTTAAAAAAAAAAGCTAGAGAGCTTAAGGTAGTAAGTAGGGCTCTGTAACTATTGAGTAAAAAAATTGTGCCATGAACTTTCTAAATTTGGGATACTGCCAATTATTTACCAATGTTCTGTACATTATTTACATATAACGTGCTATAAAAACATGACTTCGATTCATTTATCTTAATTTATATTCACAACAGACTCGTTTGTGTAAGGAAACACGTGCGTTTTAAATACCATTTGTTTGGCAAGTCCTTAACAAACTTTTTACTTCTCAGCAACCGTCTAGTATCAAAGTTTCGCCTCTAGTGCCTCCTTTGACGAGGTAAATCTGTGGAACTCCAAACATAGGCTCATCAACAGAATTATTCAGGCAATTATATGTGCACACATTCAGTGGCGCTGAGGGACAATTGTTACCCATAAAATGACAGAAAATAATGTCATTGAGGAGGAGCGGTCAATAGTTATTTGTTTACCGATGGGAGAAAATAGGAAATTCCAACAAAAGTGATTTTTCGCTAGAGATGAGCACAATGTTTTTCATATGTGCAAAGTGTGATTTACCGTTTTTCTGCACGAAACAAAAACATCGACTCACCATACCATTTTTGAAAACATAAACAAAGTGACAGTTCATGTGAGAAAAGTTCTATTTTCTCCCCTAAGGGAAAGAAAGTGCTGCACTTTTCTCACTACAAATTAAATTCAACTATTCGTCAACAAAACGCAATTTTCTTATGGCTTATTTTATGGAGAAAATGAGGTAAATCACACAACACGTACGAAAAACCGATTTTTAATATGACATTGACTTTGGTTAGGCGAAATTCAGAAAAGTTATCCTGTCCCCATGGGCAAAACCAAAATCTTAACCACTCCACGCATTGTCCAGTTAACTGATCCAAAAACGTTTTTGTCAATCGATAAAATTTGTCATATTTTATTACCACAGTACGCTAGTTATTTGCGGAATCGACACTTCGTAAATATATTTATCGAAAACTTCTATTCAAGATATTGAAAACGTCGAGATTGTGTGTTAGTATGTACTTGTACTTAGCTAACATAAAATAACGAGACAGAATGAAATAAAATTGTTTGGTAATTCGCGCAGAGTGAAATATGTAATCGATTTCAACAGACGCGAATTTGTTGGTCGTTTTAAAATCACTTTCTGTTATCGTAAATAGCAACCACACAATGCGACCACACCGACAAACAAATCCGATTCGACAATATTCCTCGAATTTGTATGCACGTAAAATGCATTACTCGTCCGACATTTTCAAAATTATGGTATCGATAGATTTGTTTTTAGATTATAGTCAAGTCAATTGAGGTAGAAATTTTCGTTTTAATAAAATCAAATTCATACAGTCGACGACTTTAAAATAAGTGGCGTATTTTGTTTTAACGTTTTTCAGTTGATCTACTAATACAAACAAATATGGCTTTATGTCTTTAAACGGTATTACCATTAGCACGCGCATGCGCGTTCAATGTTCACTCGTTTTAACAAAAGTTAACACATTGTACTTGACATTGTATGATTGTTTGTATGAGTGGATCAGCTGAAAAACAACTGAAACGAAATACGCCACTTATTTGAAAGTCGTCCACTGTATGTTGTAGTGAGTTTATTACAAAAAAAATACCTCCGGCACTGATGATGTGTCCATCAGGTGTTCAATATACCGAAACAAATATTTTTTTACTGCACTCGCAAAATCGTACATTAAAATCTAACCAGTTCACTGATGTGGAAGGTGTTTTGGTTAAAAATATTTTTTCTATTACACAATTAATTAAGTAAATGGAAAAACAGGACTCGTTATGTTTTGGTGGTTCGTAGAAATTCCCGAACGAGAATAAACAAAAATTTAGTTCTACGTTCTACGTAATTGGTTCAACGAAATACAGCTTTGAAATATTGCCAGAACCATCATGAAATATTCATATTATATTCAGAGGAACATAAAGTGTACGTCACCGCCGCTGTAAAATTTCAAAACGTTTTGAATTATATTTCGCATTTCATTTTATGCATAAGAATGGAAAATTTCTCAGAAACCAAAAATTTACTTGGTTTCTGATTTCATATTCGAAGTTTGGTATTTACAACAATTATCGTTTATGAGTTTTAAAATAAACTTGGGCTGGTTTCTCTAGAAGTAGGCGTTCTTACCTTACAAATATTTTACCCATGTTCTATATTCTATTTAAACTGTTGAGGCTACAAGTGGAGCACTGTTTTATACATATTTACCAGTGGTAAAATACTGTTCGTTGTAGAGATCCATTGAAGAAGCACTGTACTTTAACACGAAGTACAAATAAACCACCGCAGAAACTAAACTAAATACTTCCGCAAAAGTTTACGATTTCATCATTAACACTATCAAGAGAATGCGATGAAAATGACCGCAGATACGAGAAAATTCTTTTCAACATTCCAGAAATTCTTTTTATTCCGTCTGGCGTTAAAAATTATAAAAAGACAAAGGAAAAATGTTACGGAGATTTTCGAAAACATTTTTAGCCCCGTACGAAGTACAAAGGGGCTTATAGGATTACGATGCCGTGTGTAATTGATGGAATTCGAAGCAGACGGTAAGGGTCTACGTTCATAGATAACGAATCAGCAATAAAAATTCTGTCTGTCCGTCACGTCAATATCTTGAGCAAATCAAATCCGATTTCAAAAATTTTTTTCTTTGAAATTTAGTTGAAATAGTGAGGCTAGGTTCGAAGATGTGCATGTTCGAGTCGGCTCCTCGTGAGTTATTGCCGCCTAAGAGTTTTAAGGTCTGTTGGAGATATCTACAGCAAAATAAACTATGGAAATGTAAATGAAACGGCAAACGATAGGTATTTTCGATACCAATTCAGGAAAAAAAGTTCATTAAAATCGGTTGAATGGACCGTGAGTTAGGGCCCTAGAAGTAAAAGGCTGCTCGGCCCTAAGTGTAATAAAACTCGAGTAATTGGATCGGATTTTGCTAATTTTCGTTTTATTTGTAAGGTAGTCGACCACTGAATAGAATGTTGTCCTATGCGTATTTATACTCAATAAATTAAAATTTTAGATCAATTCGAAATTTATGTTACATTTGAAAGGAACGTCGTACGGGGCTTCGTAATTGCGCTATGCGCAATTTCTAAGATGTACTGATTTCATGCAAAAGGCTTATGGGCAAAGTATGGGGACAGACGTTCACAGTTTCCTCAACTTACAAGGAATACCTCTTTGTGATAATGAGCCAAAGAGCTTCTGAGCCCCGTAGTAATTGATACGTTTGTGTAACAAGAAAAATCAATTTTCGTTGACCGAAAATGTTTTGCTTTTAAGCTCCCCCGATTATGATTTATATAGACATGGCAACCAACAGATCAATCCACAATCAATGACATCCTTCTATAATCCACGCCAAAATTGTTTTTTGGAATTCTTAATTATAAATTTCATTATCCGAAAATTAATTTTCCACCGCTATTATTCCATTAAATTAACAATCCAACCACACTCACCCTGATAGTTCTATATAATGCTTTCGAGTGCAGTGAGCCAACACGTTAACATATTTTTCCTCCACACTCACATACCCAAAACAATATTATTGGTTACAGCTCCCCCCGAAATAACCGTTGAAAAATCATGGGTACACGCCAGTGAAGGATATGATATTGAATTGGCGTGCATAATTCATGGTGATGTAACATCCGATGTGAGTATTCCAAAAAAACGTATTGCACCGTTCTGTACACACACACGTTGGACGATAAACTAATGAAATTCGTTCCAGATGATGTGGTATCAAAATTCATTTTTATTGGACCCAACTGATCGACGGTCTATGACATCGAAAGGGGAGAGACATGTGCTGGCGATTAAGAATTTTCAGACATCCGACTTCGGAAATTACAGGTAAATACATTCGGAATGTACCTTTTCATGATCGTATCGTAAAACGGGTACTTAACGGCTTTTATGAACAGACGTAAAGCTTTAAGCCCGTTTAAATATGTCCACTTTAAAGCACATATCACTCTAAAAACGTTCGCTAAATGGCACATTCAAGCCGACTAAACAATTAATTATGCATTTTAGTGTGACATAGCTATAAAGTACGGTATGTCTGTGTACCGCAAAGTGCTAATAAATTACGAATTTCATCTATTAACCTCACACAAAACTAAATTAGCAATTGAAATATTAATTTTAGCTGTGTTGCCGATAATGCATTGGGGCGAACGAAAAAATACATCGAAATATCAGGTCGACCAGGTCCAGCTGAGTTTATTTCGCCAACATTCAGCGGTGCATTAGAATATTATAATTTAACGTGGAGCGTTGAAAGTATACCACCACTTGATGAAGGTTTTTATGCTCGAATTTGATATGTTTTACACACTAAACTATAATATGCATTTCTATCAAATATTTTATACAGTTCGGCTGTTATACAGGCGATTAATGGTAAATTTTAAATTTCCGTTCTATATTATGTGTACGAAAGTACCTATGTTATGTGCGTGCATGGTTTTTGTAATTATTTATTATAATTCATTTTATGAAACGGCATGTTTAACGAGAATAACGCAGTGTGCAACTACTGTATATATACTGTGTACATTACGTATACCATAGCTGTGCAATTATTTTGATTTCAACTAAACTAGGGCTCGGAACAGATCAGATCAATCTGATTTTTTTTCAGATTGAACTGAAATTTTTCAGATCTTAATCTGATCTGAAAATTTTAATCTGATCTGATTCTGATCTGGAATCTGAAAATCTTGAACAGATCAATCTGAATCTGATCTGAAATCTGTTGAAGCGGTAGGTTCTTTTTACATTTTCACTTCAAACATTACTGAAAGAGTTATAGAAAATATTGTTGACACTTTGGGATTCACAATTGTTTAATAGTTATTTATGTAACAAGAGGTTGACAAGACATCGTGTGCGATAATATACCGTCATACGATTCGTGTTGGATACAACGTTTTATGCAATTAAGAAAATCAAATAAATATCGACGTCAGAAACACGTTGCTTTTAATGCACTAGTGCGATAAAGTCCCTTGCAAATCCATTATCGCACTAGTGCGATAAAATACGTTCATATAACATTGCACACAGCTACGTAAGTTGCAATCATCACTGAATTGCATAAAACGAATTTAATGTCTTCTCTATGAATCAATAATACATAAAGCGAACTACGATTTGCAATTATTAGCAGGTCACGCAGTACTAGTTTATACTGAAAACTACAAAAGCGACACCTTCATTTTCATTGCTTAACACGGTCGTTTATTGAAGTTTTATATTTAAAACTATAAAAGCACCATATTCAGCTACAGCTATAGGAAAATTGCTGACAAGTGGAGAAACCGTCAACAAAAAACATGCCTATTGTGAAATCGACAAATAATTGAAACGGTTGAGAAAAAGAAAAGCGTGCAAGTCGGCTTTTTTGATATAGGAATACCTCTTTCACATTTCGTTAAACGTGTCAGGTCTTCCCTAGAACGAACATAGGCATTGAATCAGATCAATCTGATCTGATCTGAAATCTGAAAATGCCAATCTGAATTTTCCAGATCAGATCAGATTACATTCAAGCTTGATCTGATCTGATCTGAAAAGTTCAGATTCGTCATTTTCAGATTTCAGATCAGGTCAGAACAAACTGTTCCGAGCCCTAAACTAAACTAACGATTTTTAATTAGTGAGTTACGTACGTTCCGATTAGAAGTGAATGTGTTTGATAATGAGTCTAAACCGAGAATTACATAAACTGAATTAATTGATAAATACATTTAGAACTTATATTACTGTGGCAACTGTTTGCTCCATACCAACATTTTTAGCTGTTGTCAAAGTCCATAAATACAAAGTCGCATAATAAGCCGACTGATGGCTCAAAGCCATTTAACAAGCTTTCCTTTCGTAAGCGCTAAATGGGCGCTTGTCGGATGTCAGTTGTCGGATATCATCTGCTATCTCTTTTAATTAAAGTCATGTAATGTTCGATATGAAATCTTTTACTTCATTTGTGTTAACTTGAATTTTGATATTCAAAACAACATTTGTTAGAGCTCATTGCTTTTTTTCTTTTTTTAGTCGTCGTTGCAGCTAACAGATGACAAAAACATATTTTAAAACAAATCGAGAAATATTTCGAATTTCGAGCCTCAAAATTTACACTTTTTTCGCAGAGCAACTTAAGGCCAGGTGAATTTGTTTACAATTTTTGCGATAGTAAACACCTTCACTTGGCCTTAACCAATCTTTTGTCTTATTTCAGTTATCGTTGCTCAGTAATAAAATCTTCTCAATAAAATTCTCTCGCTACCTTTCAAAACTATTTTCGTTCTGGTAATTCTTACGCGTGTGGGAAGCTTGTATTTCGAGCCGAAAGCGAGGAATATATCCCTAACGTCGAAACAGGACATTTGCCAGCAAAACAGTGCCGCATTTCGCCAGCAAAACAGTGCCGCATTTCGCCAGCAAAACAGTGCCGCATTTCGTTAGCAGTTAGCATTACTGTCTCACTGGAGCATGAGGTGTGTGGGCCGAAGGCCCAGAAAATGCAAAAAACTGGCTTACACGGTAATGATGCATTTTCGGGCCGCAAGGCAACAAAATCAATTTCCATAGGATTTCATGTTTTGTCATGACAAATATTTCAAATATTTATTTTATTTCGATTTGAAATCCCGAAACTTTTACAGACTTGTCAAATTGAGCACCCTAATGCTTAACTTACACGATCCTAGTTTTTAGTTTTGATCCCAGTTTTCATAACGAAAATGTAACTGTCAAATGAAGTAAGTTTCTATACCAAATAGAAATGGTTGCAACTGTCAATGAAAATCGGGACCGTCTCGTCTGCCGTAATTTGTATAAGAAACTTAGTGAAAGATTTAAACCAAAGAATTCTCACTAATTTCTTGTGCAAATTACGGCAGTCGTGTGTGTCTAATTTTTGGCTTTGGTAGAGAGTTGTTAGAACGGAAAAAGAAAGCGAAAATTATTAGAAAATACCTACGTCACTATTTATGTTAACTTAATTATGTTATGTACAAAAGAATTTCACTCTTACCGATTTAAGTTGCAATTTCACAAGCGGAAGCGACACAATAGTTCTTTATACTTCGTATTCCTTAAAAGATGTCGGATGTATGAATTGAGTTATTCCGTAAATTCACTCCATTCTTGTTGTTGTAGTTATAGTTATACGTAACTCTCCGAACTTGCGATTTAAATTATATTCTTAAAAGTTTCAATTAATTACGAAATATTTTAAGAATTTAATTAAATTTTTTGCGTCGACGACCGACCATCTTCATAAAACCGGAATACAAATTTCAAACATAATGCATTTCATCTTCCCCCTTCTAAAAGTCACAAAACAAAAGTATGAATCAAGGGGTAGACGACGTGAGCAAATCCTGTACCACCAATTTCCATCGAAGTCTATTTTTTCGATTCATCCGTTTTCCCTCCTATTAATCCTTATTTTCTTATTAGAAATAGCACAGCACTCAATAGCATAGTATAACAAAGCGTAAAAGCGATCAAATGAGAATAGCACAAATCAAAGGAAATAGAGGCCAATAGAAGGAAAACGTACTCTAGGGAAAGGAAATATAGTACACCAAGAGATGGAAATATTTTCTCCTGTTCGTCACCTATTTTGGTGTTTATTTTCTGTTATTAATTTGTACCATTGCCAATGCTACCGACAATTTCAATCAAATTTTTTATACTCATTCCACATGTGTTACCACAAAAGACCGACTTCACGACGCTTATACAAACAGTGGGCGTCAGTAAAATTTAGTGAGAAATCTGACTCAGCTGGTTTTCAGCTGGCCCAAACAAACAAACAAATCTTATTATACTTGATTAGGCAGGTGGAATAGTGGTCGTGGGAAAACCGTAGAAAGACGAAAAAGAACTTTTGTTTTTGTATGAGTGGACCAACTGACAATCAGCTGAAGTAAATTTCCCACTAAATTTTACTGACGTTCGCTGTATGTGTTATGTATAGAATAACATCGATATCGCATGTGGAATGAGTAGCATGAATGGAAGAATGAAATTGAAATAGTCGATTTTCATAATTCTCTCCCTGTACTTGTATACCACTATTTGCTCGCATTGTTTCCCCCTCCGCATGAACAAATGATTATTAAATGTCTATTGCTAAAACGTGAATGAATAGAAGCTTGATAGAAAATTGATTAAAACTTTATTCAGAGAATTTGAAAAAAAAAATGTCTAAAAGGTTTCGATAGCCTGCACATGGACGGGCACAATGCACAACATCAACAACAAAAAATTAATTATTTTTTTGTTATTGTATTGCTAGAGATATTGTCCGGTTTTCCCATATTGATTTATATTGATTTCATGATTTCAATTTGTAGATGAATGAATCGTACCAGCATCCAGGTAAATGGCAAGATATTATTCTCATACCAACAGTAACAAGGACCAGTGGAAACCATTTTCTAATGTCCCATGTTATTCGTGGATTGGAGCATAATTCTGTGTACGAAGCCATTGTACAAGCAAAAAACCGTTATGGGTGGAATGAGGTAATTGCACTAACGTACTTAACAAAGAGAGAGAGAGAGAGAGATAGAAAGGGAAAAAATGCGAAACCCCTTGAATTCAATTCTATTCTATTCTATAAAAACGGGTGGCTGGTGTAGGAGATAAAGTGTATGTAGTAGTACCTATTCTCAGCACACTGAGGGGAGGCTGTGTAAAAGTGAACATTGAACATTCAATAATATTTTCTTGCAAACATTTATAACATTGGTAACAAGAATTTAAAGAGAAAAACCATTTTCGAATAAATCAAGTTTTATGAGATTTAGAACGATTGTAGACAACCGCAAAAAATGGAAAATTTAAAATTGTTTTTTTTTTCGTCATGCCCTGAAATTATACGGTTATTTATTGAATTCATGATTTCAATTTGCAGATAAGCGATATTCACCAGTTCTATACCAAAGGTCATGATGTTCTGGTGGATGACATGGAATACAAAATGAGTTCACCGACGTCTTTCGCAAGCATCGTTAAAATTAATGTTTTAGTGCTATTGATAGCATTGAATGGACTGGCAATGATTTAATGTGCGATGTAGGGGATACAATTTGTGTAAATACTTTTAAAAAAATTATCGTTTTTCGTCTTTTTCTTCAAGTTTTTATTTTCTTCTTTTGAAATTATTTCAAGTGCCTTATTAGAATTGTAAGTTTCTATGAAAGTAGATGAAGAAAAACAATTGATTTAAGTAGATCAAGACGATGTAAATATATTAAGCAAAATTGTGAGACTTTGTAATTAAAATAGATTTACATTTTAGATAAGTCTGAGAAATTTGTAGATACCCATACCTTCACAACCATTTTAAAATAGAAATCTTTATCGTGCAGCATTTAGGTCAGTAAACAAAAACGAAAAAAAAAATCTGAAAAAAGAACAAAAAAAAAATTAATTAGAATTACCAAAGTTAAGTGGCATATTATCGTTCTATATATGTAAAATATTCGTACAATAAACTTAAAAAGCTCGGATTGTTACCTAACTGGAATTTGCATGAATTGAACGTAAAAGTTTTGAGAGATTGAGTTTTCTTTTCTGGTCTATGGTGAATGATATTCTATTGTTTAATACATAGAAGACGGAGCATCCATTAAGGAGATTGGCGAGTTTTTGATTCCAATAGAAATGTTTGCCAAATGCAGTCTAGCTGGTTAATTCGACTTATAAATTTTAAACGATGGATTCATGCAACAAAAGTGTAATGAAGGGAAACTGTCAGCTGCTAGTGGCTGATGACTCTGTTCCTTTTTCTCCAAAAATCCTACAGGTTCAAACTCTTAGTCAAGTGCGAGTTGTCCAAAAAAACCGTTTCGCTCATATTGAATGTAAAAAGCGATTTTATGGTTGATTATCGTAGATGGATCGACCAGTAACTCAAATCGCGATGTTGCCAAGCTGGGATCGGCCTGGTTTGGTCTAGGGGGCCGACGTTGCCTAACACTTCTTTTCGCTCTATGAAATTTTGATTTTTGAAAATTTATTTAAAAATATAAAATGAAATATTTTTGACATGGTTCCATGGGAGAAATTATCCCGAATGGTGTCAATTTTATGTTAAAAATAAAAAATATTAATTACTTTAAAAAAAGCATTTACCGGATTTTCCAGATTTGCACACTTTTTTGTATTGATGGGCGCCATCTTGAATTACAGCGCTACCTGCATACTTTTTCACGCACTTATATTTTTCTCGTATCCAGAAAGGTTTAAGGAACACAAGATTTTTTTTCCACTCAATTCGGATCAAAATTCAATTTTATAAAGCCGAAAGAAGTTTTAGCTGACGGCGGCTCCCTGGCCCAAACCAGGTCGATTCCAGCTTGGCAACATTGCGATTCGAGTTCGTGGCCGACCCACATACGATAATCAACCATACAATCGCTTTTTACATTCACTATGAGCGAAAGGACAACTCGCACCAGACTATCTTCATTATTTATTGATTAAATACGGTCTTCATCAAGAAATTGTTTTAAAATGTTCATCCTTTTTAATCAAATGTCTAAGTGTGATTGATGGTCGAAGCTTCTATCGACGCTAATAGAACTTTTCAAAGAGATTGTAGTTTTGACCTAAAATCTATTACAATTAATTCATCCAACAAAATGTGTCGAATTATGAATAGAAGTTTTACATTTTCATGTCTTAAAAGCAGTGACCATTTTTGGAAAATATTTCCCTCAATTTTTCTGGATTTTCCAGTATTTTCCCCAATTTTTCCAAATTTTCCCAAAAAAGAAAATTCTGTAAAAATTTAGGAAAATCTTGGAAAATATGAAAAAATTCAAGAAAATATGGGTAGGCGTTTTGTCAAAAATAAAACCTGATTAGAAGTGAAAATGAAAGTGTATAGAGATGTCCGGCCATACCTGTCTCGTTAGCCGTTCCCGCCGAATTGCCCGAAATTAGAAACAAAAAAATGCATGAGACAATTAATGATGTTTTTGGTAAAATCGGTATACCCGCGCCACTGTCTATTTCCTGCCAAAAATTAGTAAAGGCTCAACCCAAGTGCTTGTTTAATTCGTATCCCTGTCGGGCTAGAGTCAAAAATTTTATCTTTTCCCTACATCTCACCTCCAGTAAATTGAATAAAAGAATACAGAGCTCATTATAGGCGCGGAAATTTCGAATCTGCAAAACTTTACAGTCAATAGGATTATTCTAAAGCGTTTCAGGTTAACTTCAAAGCTGCAATATCTTCAGTAAGCTTCGTAATATACTCTGTACGACAAACTATTAACCTGAAGCAAACATATTTTCACAAAATATTTTCCTCTTTTAAACTGAAAGCTTTGCGAGAACATAATAAAGTGAACAACGAACCAAGTTTTCTTAGTACGGAGACTAAGCCAACATAATAACAATGAAATCTTATGCATACCACTTCCATCGTGAGTGACGTTGTTTGGCAAAATTGTTTTCGATTGTCGATGTTTTTTATGAAGAATAATAAAATTCCAAGATTTCATAATGAACGTATTTGAATATTTAAATTGGGAAATCATCTTAAGGTGCTCAGTAAACATTAGAATGTTTTATATCTCCACTTGCAAACAGAAAATGTTAAAACTTTTCGTCGGAAAAATAAAAAAAATGAAAATATTTTGCTAAGAGACTTTAGTTTTGTATATAAAAAACTTGATATTGAGGTCAGACAACTATTAGAGTTATTGATTTTCAGTGCAGCTGAATTTAAATAAGAAAATAAATCTGTAGAGAGAATTTTTCCGCAAGTTTCTGTTTATAAAACTTAGAAAACTTAGAGAAAAAAACTGTAGTCATATCAATAAAATAATGAAAATGTAAACCCTGCATCAATGTTATTTGAAAGTATAAAACCATATTGCAACAGTATAAATAGTAGAAACAAGAACGTGAAAAACGAATTAAAAATAATTTTTATAATATTTTATAAATTTGTCATGCGTAGTGCTAATTAGACGGTGTTTCTGTTGAATTTGTAAAATTATAATTGTTCATAAAAAAATTACGTATGGAAATTTTGTATATAAAAATTATTACCAGTAAACTATATATAAATTATAGAAATAAACAACCAAAAACGAATTAATAAAAATGTGAAGATGAAAAATATCTGACGATTGTTTGGTATCATTGATCAACCCCATCGTTTTCCTCAAACGAGATATCAAATTTTAATCATATATCATCGACAAAGAGCATCAACAGTTTAATTTAGTCTCTTGTGTCAATACGCTCGCTTTAATTTGTTGGATTGTTTTCTTTGTTTTTTATGATTGAGCATGAACAACTGTGAAACTAATTTCGTTTTGGAAAATGGAAAATTGCTTTTCCGGCCGGAAAAGCTGTTCATTTAAAAAAAATTAAAATCGAATATCTACCGAACGTGAAAAAATGTCTTCGAAATTTAACAACTTTTTTTCATGTGAAACAAAATGGCGTCAATACAGCAATTTTCCTAAAATGTGACACGGAAAATTCCTAAAGTTTGAGTTCACATCACACCGTCAATTCGAAATCGATTTCATGAGGGCCTTTCGGAAAGATTGACTTAGTTCCTTTCCGCAGACTTCATTTAATGAAATCGATTTCGAAATGACGGTGTGATGTAAACTCAAAGTTTATGAATTTTCCTGATTTTCCAGGTTACTTTTTGGGAAAATCCCTATATCGACGCCATTTTGTTCCACAATTTGTTGGTATTCAAAGAAAGGAAAAAAAGGATATTTGACTTTTAATTTGTTCATAAAAAAATGATTTTGCATTTTCCAGAAAAAAAATTAGTTTCACATGAGATTAATGAAAAATTCTGAAAACTTAAAGCAAGCTAGCCTATTTTTTTTGGCAAACCCACTTGTCCCATTGTTGAAGTTTAGTCGAAAGATGTTCTAGTTTTCATAGGATTTTCTAGGTACAATTATTAATTGTAAAGCTTGTGCAGAATCAGCAACAGATGAACTTCACCAGCTGATCAACAAACACACTCTACTTGTATAATATACAATCAAAACACATTCTAAACAACTAGTTTACTACAGTCATACGTGTTATATACGCACATATAGATGCCCTTAACGTATTTGTGTAGCTCTTTGAGTTTTTTTTCGATACAAAGGTATTGTCTTTGTCGACCAGCTGGAGGTGTTCAGCTGTTGCTGATTCTGCACAAGTTTTACGTTTAATAATTGTATTTTTTATCGATTTTCCAATTGATCCGTCTCTTGTGTTTAGTAAGAAGGTTGTGGGATTGTAGGGAACTAAATTAGTACTGACAGTAGTAATAGTAACATTACGAAGTGGCACTTTTCGGGTCCTATGTATGAAAAATTGATTTTCACGGCCTAACCACAAAAACTATATAATAGAATGTCTTGCTCATCAATGTCCTCCCTATTCGTTCAGCGTAATTGACTATCGGATGGAAAATTTCCAGTAAAAAGCTGTGACCAATAAATTCAGGAAATTATATTTGTAGTCATAGTAGGGTATGCTGCTATCAAAAATTTTATTTTACTTACGCTCTGGTGTGATATTTCGATTTTTTCGGATGTTCAACATTTTGTGTAAATTCAATTAATTTTTTTTTAAACTGTGTGGAACCATTAATACTGTTTTATGTAGCATCGTGCATGTCAAAACTCTTATTTATAATTAGATAATCCGATGTATGTACACATTATTGATACACAAGACGAATGACTACTATTTTCCGATATGAATTTGTAAAGTATTTGAATTTGTGGAACAATATTCCAGTTGTTTTTTTTTCCTTTTCATTAATGTCTGAGGTCGAGAGTTGAACATTAAAACTGGAATATATTCAAAAATAGTTGACACGATAGCCACTTTTATCAGGACAATTTGAAACATGCAAATGATGTAGGAAATGTTTTAAATTAAATTTTTATGGTACGATTATAAAAACGGCCTCGCAACATTAATAACTCATGCAATGTTTGAACAGAAAATTATTCTTCACAATATAAATTATTTGCAGACGATTAGCGTCCACTGTTAAATTATATTGTAGAAATTAAATTTCAATTTAGTTCAAATAAATATTTTGTTATTAATTGTCCGTTGCATTTTTGGTGTACGGAAATAGTATTTTTCGCACCAAGACAGGAAATGACGATTTTTTCAGCACCAGTCCTAAGTTTTCCTAAGGAAAATTAGGACGTGTGCTGAAAAAATCCATTTCCTGTCGAGGTACGAACAACGTTTTGTGCACCGGACAACTGAAATAGACAAAACACATCAATTTACTAGAAAAAATTCAAACTTCACATTCACCATATTAAATTTGTTCAATCATAGTCATGGAAAAATTCATTCAAAACCGTTCTAGCACGATAAATCGTAAATAAATGAAATTCTATTCTATCCCGCTTATCGTTCGGCAAAACCTGACATTTCATAACAAAAAATCATGGCAAATGTCGTATTTCAGTTGCACAAAAAAGTTTTTCAAAAAAGGAAATGCGCGATTTATAAAAAACATTTTAAGACACGGTACTGTGGGTGGTATTCGAACTAACAACGGGAGTACAAAATTCCAATGGAGGAATTCGTAAAAGCGTTTATATGGCACTAATCTCTAAAGTCACATAGTTTTGGTGGCTAAAACTGGGTCCCCGACTTTGTCTCATATACTCCTTTGATCATCATTTGATCCTTAAATCGTTATAATCAAAGAAAATTCGCAAAAAAATCCTTAGAAACCTTAGAACATGAAAATCCATGAAAATCGGTGAAAATCATTGAAAATCCTCACAGGATTTTCTTCTAAAATATTCTTTGTCAATGAAATTTACAAATATTCGCCCCTCAGATAGGTATAGGAAGTTCTATTACTGAATATATTGAATCAATATTATCGATGGCCTCAATATAAATGGTGGTCGTTTAAACAGCAGAGAACTTCATTAAATCTAACGAAGTCAATGATTGTCGATTAAGAGACAGCTATACCGCTGAATCGCTCGCTGACTAAAAATATTCGAAATTTGATAAGAATCGTCCATCTCGTTGCTTGATCTACCCCTACCCTTGATGAGCCTTTGAAGCTTCAATAACTCTTTTTACACTGAGAACTCAATGAAGTCTGAAAATACTCTAGATTTCATGGTTTCGTCGCTGTGAAATAAATACCACTAATTTCACTGGAACGTTTCGTTCAAAAACGGGTCCAATCTAAATCCAATCGCTCCATTTAATTCCAACTCCGTCAGTTTAATCAAACAAACAAACAATTTGTGCGATACTTTCTATTTGTAATACTTTTTGACACCGATGTAAACAAATAACAGAGAGGAAAATCTAGTTAAAATCTACTTAGCCTAATAGTACACGTGAAAGTAAATTTATTCGAGGAAAAATTCTTAATCCAAACCGTCTTTAAATTATAGAAAATTCATTGCTTCCATCGGATATGAATGGATAAACTATTGTAGGAATATTATTAGTATTACCCCTAGTCATCATCTTTGCAATAGCCACCATTGTCTCTGTCGTAAAAACGACCATCTTCCTTTTTCCCGTCACATGTTTTCGGTGCTAGTAAGGCCTTCTCCGAATCAGTCAAATTACTTTCCATTCGCTGATTATTTTCGATATCGTTTTGAATTGATTCAAGTAAATCACGCGACAGTGTACCCTTCTCGTGCTCTATAACTACGATTTCATTCGAGCCTTTACCTCTGACCACTTCTTCACTTTCCACAATCGTTCGATTTTTTCGTCCTCGTTTCGATCCTTGAGTTAATAACCGTACAGCTGGTGACTCTTCTGGTAATGCTTGAATAACCGCCTGCAGCAGTTTCGGCGGAGTTGGTGGTCTTTGTGGATTTCCAATCACAACATCAGCGGCTAACAATTTAGCCTCTTCCTTTTCACGGGCTGCATTCCTTCGCACTAAACTCTTGGCTCGGCGTTTCAATACAGCTTGAGCATTGGGATAATATACGATAGCCTCGTTAAGATCGGCTTTGGACAGAACAAATAGATTCGAAAATCCTTTTGATCTGAAAAGTAAATCAAGTGACAATGGAGGAACAAAAAGTATGTAAATTAAAGCTACCTGACATCGGCAGTACGCCGGTTACCTCCAGGACCAGTAATAGCTAGTAGACTTATTTCACCGAATACTGAACTTTCTGATAGTGTAGCCAAAACCTCATCATTTCTAATCCCGCCCATCACTTGTATCGATCCGGTTTTCACAATGTACATCTCCTTGCCCACTTCGCCTTTCCGGCATATGTAGTCACCAGGTAGAAAAATCACCGAACGAAGTTTTAGCACCAACTCTCTGAGAAGAGCCTCTTCACAGTCAGCGAAAAGTTGTACTTTCGACAGTGTTTGTATGTGCACTGAAATCGCTATGTCTGTTTTCAAGTTAGCTGGCAGATAGTCCAGTATAAGCCCTTCATCTAAAATTATGAACAGTTAAAGACTTTCTTCAAATCCTTATGATAGAATCAAATACCTAGAGTCCTCTGCTGTTCCCATGTGAACTTAAACCACATTTTTACCCTACTTTGCATATCAGACGGTAAGTTAAGCCTTCTCATATACTCCAATGTTTCGTCAACCAGCTGCCTGTACTCGGACTACACAATTCAACTTGATTAATTAAATAGCCTGTAAACCAGTGCTTTAGAATACCAACCTGAGATCTCGTTGCTGTTGCTATGATATCACGGATTTGTCCGATTAACAATGCGAACACAAAGACTCCCATAAGCCACGCTGCTGTCATGAATAGTAGCTCTCCTTCGGTATCGGGCTTCGGGTTTTTACCGATTGAAGTAGCAGTTTTTGTTGCAAAGGCAAAGCACCTGACGTACGGGTGTCCTCTCCCACTAAAAACCCATCGATCTGTTCCTAGACCTACAACAAATTGGAGATTGGTTTTGAATTCGACAAGGAAAGTGCCTTAAAAGGAGTTATCAAATTGTATAAGCAATGCCTAGTGCGAAAACGTAATCAAACCCAATGTATCTAGTGCTTCGTACGGGATTATAAATAATTCAGGTAAAGAATGTTCAAAACTTAAATTTACGTTCACGGCGTTCATCTCACGGTATATTTACATTTAAGAGTGATATCGCCAAATCTTCAGGTGATTTTTTTAACTTTGGAAACAAGCGGTCTCCGATTTTAATGAGTGATAGCTCGTTGGATTCGTCTTTCAATTCTAAGAAACACGTATCTTTCACTTTTTCTAAAAAAAATTGTTTTTTGTGAAAAGCGTTGAAAAGTGAAGACATGTCAGAGGGTACCGAAAACGGTTTTTCGGCAGTAACTCAAGAAAAAATTATTTTAAATTGTTGTAATGTTGTACGATTGTCGGCCTTGAAAAGACCTACAGGTAGAGTATACGCACCGCTTGGTGCTAGTTGATCCACTAAAGTTATGACTACAAATATAGTGAATGTTCGGAGAGTCCGCCTTTTCTGCAGCTTCGATGTACCACGGAGCTGAGTATGGGGTGTTGTAGCTGGCCTCACCCACTATCGTTGCACATATAAATGAATCCAGTACTTTTGGGCTGCAAGCCTACAGAAGTCTTGAAAAAAAAGTTGGTGCCAAAATGTAGATTTTTTCCTTCTGTCTGAGGGCCCAACTGCCAGAACAGCGTTTGGAACGGTTCTACGTGAGTAATTTTGTATCGTCTACTATTCCCTTACCGTATACGCTTCACTTTGACTCGAATATAGGTCGTTACCAGTGTTAGTGTTAGTAATTCTTGTGAAAAATTATTAAATTTTTCTCGGAGGATTTTATTCAAATAAAGTGTTAGCGTATAGGAAATGACCTCAGGAGTCCGGAACAGTAATTAGTTTTTCAATTGGACCAATATTTGCTACGCGACAGGAGTTTGGAAAAACGATACGATCAAGTGGGAGCAAACGGTTTTCCAAACTCCTGTCACGTAGCAAATATTGATCCAATTGAAAAACTAATTACTGTTCCGTAGTCCTGAGGTCATTTGCTATACGCTAACACTTTATTTGACTAAAATCCTCGGAGAAAACTTTAATGATTTTTCTCTTGATATTACTAATAGTGGATCTGATATATTCGCGACATAGCGAAGCGTTTTTCTATTGATAAGGTGAAAGAATAGTAGACAATAAAAAATGATTGCCGTAGTACCGTTCCAGATGCTCTTCTGGCAGTTGGGCCCTCAGAAAGAAGGAAAAAATCTACATTTTGGCACCAACTTTTTTTTCAAGACTTCTGTAGGCTTGCAGCCCAAAAGTACTGGGTTCATTTATATGTGCAACGATAGTGGGTGAGGCCAGCTACAACACCCCATACTCAGTTCCGTGGTACATCGAAGCTGCAGAGAAGCCGGACTCTCCGAACATTCACTATATTTCTAGTCATAACTCTAGTGGATCAACTAGCACCAAGCGGTGCGTATACTCTACCTGTAGGTCTTTTCAAGGCCGACAATCGTACAACATTACAACCATTTAAAATAATTTTTTCTTGAGTTATTGCCGAAAAATTGTTTTCGGTACCCTCTGGCATGTCTTCACTTTTGAGCGCTTTTCACAGAAAACAAATTTTTTTAAGAAAAAGTGAAAGACACGTGTTTCCTAGAATTGAAAGACGAATCCAACGAGCTATCACTCATTAAAATCGGAGACCGCTTGTTTCCAAATCACCTGAAGATTTGGCGATATCACTCTTAAATGACTTCACCAGCAATAAATTAATGAATAAATTTGTCAATTGAAATTATTCGATTTATGAACGTGTCTTACCTTGATAATCACTGTACGCAAAGTATGTGCAAGCAGTTAGATGTATCATATATAGCATGTAGGTCAGTGTCTTTGCAACGCGAACCTGAATAATGAATTCATAAAATATTCAACGTCGCATGATGATGACACTTTGATTTGAATCTCTTCTAATCTTACCATATGCGGAGATGGTATAGAACGATCCAATAGTTTGAAAAATTCCCAAAAACTCTGAATTTTTAATAATCGTGGAGATCTTAGGTAAACGGCACCAGTACCAAGTTTCATATAGAGCAAATCCAAGGGGACTAGAGATAGTATATCCATCTACAATGGAACTGATTTTAGTGGATTCCATTGACCATTTTTAATATTTAGTCTGACCTTAAACTGAAGCTTTTGCATGTAGTTCCGTCTGGTCATGTTCTTGTCTCTGACCCAGAATCCTTCGTTTCGAGAAAGGAAATTTTTTAATTAAATTTTTGTATCTAAAGTAATTTGAAATGCTGAATTCAATTCAAGAGTGAGTCCATGATGGACGATAAAGATAACTCGAATTTCGTTAAAAGGATAGATTCAACGCCAGGGATAATAGTTTTACGTTACATCGTCTTCCAAGCATTCAATGACTCTATCCGAACAACCATCGTATACAATTTCATTATATCTCTCCTTTTTTTCTGTAAACAATTTTCTTTCGATCGTAACGCTTGCTTGCGATAAAACAAAAGAAAAATAAATTGAAAGTGTTATTGTAAGATCAGAACATAAAGGGAACATAATTATTTTAACAGAAACGTTTTCGATGTACCTCCACTGCTGTATTCGATTCGAAGACAAGATAAAGAAAAACGGAAGAAATTTTACGATTGTAATATCGTCACATATATATAGCGAATGTTTGTCTCTAGCTGTTCGTGAATGACTTTTAAGGTAAAAGCAATTTTTTTTAAACTAAATTTATTCCCAAGACAAACAAAACAACTTCCTTAGAGCTACGGAATACATTATCCGGGATAAGAACAATGGCTTTGAGAGACAAATTTACTCAAAAAGTGCACAGCGAATATTTATCGATTCATATGCATCGCTTTTACCTATATATACAGACGATACAATAAGAAGTCAATTTTAAGGATATAGCCCGTGGTAAATGCTTCCTGCACGTATACACGTCAATCGATTGTATTTACAGTAGCCTTTTATTTTCTTCGATAAAAGTTTCATCAACCAATCAATACAAACTTTAACATTCTGTTGTGGTGTTGTAGTTTTACGGAACGAAATTCTTTACACCTTTAATGACACTTGTTTCAGTTGGTGTCACTTGTGAGCCAGGTGTATGTGTGTACAGAAACGAATTAAAGAAAAACGGGCGAAACCACCGAACTCACATAAATTGTTATTTTAAAGGGTGTTGTAATGTAAATAGAAGCGAAATTACCTTCGTACAAATACATAATTCGATGTTTGATAAAAATGACATCCAACAGGTAAATTACGTCGGCACAAAAGTCGGCGGCCAGCCAATAATTCGTGTTCTTTGGAGTTTGGAATGGAAATGATGACCGTAATGGTATCACCCAAGCATTATACAGAAATGACCAAGATACCACGCAAAGCCACGATATGTAGAACCAGCCTAATCCAACGAATTTGGTTGTTGTTGTTTGTTCTCACAATTGATAACAATTTTCTTTTACCTTGGGGATCCAGCACACCTGATCGATCGGACGTACCGCATAGCGATTCTGGACAGCAGAAATACTTATTTTTTGATGATGGGTTGTCGGCGACGAATACTGTTGGTACTAATTGAATGGTTGGTCTTTCATCGTCTGGATTCTTTTGCGGTGGAGGTGATGGTGAACTGGATGGTGTGGGTGGCATTTCCAAACGTTTTTGCATTTTACTGGTTCGTAGTGTAAATCGGCGAACCAAATTTCTTACTTGCGTTTTCATTTCGGAGTTTATCCTGCAAAAAAAGGGGGATAGAGTCGTAACTCGTAACTTCATCTCCATGTTTGTATTTCCTCTTCAATAAATTTAAAAGTTATCGTGTAAAAGCACAAATTGAAAATTAAGAAATAATTTATGGTGACTCTTCATGTGTAGGGATATATTTAACGAAGAAAACGACCCCTGTCCCTGGAGAATAAATTTTATACTTTCATTTGATTGGATGAATATTCCCCCTTAAAAGAATCATATTTCTTTTGAAATTATAGCTCTGACATTTGATGGTATTAGAAATATACAACCGAATTTGCAAGAATTACAATCAAAATTACTGGCATAATTTCAAAAAATTGGTTATGCCACCCTACTACCCAACAAATCGTTTGGAATTCTCAGCGAAGCGTAGAACAATTTCTTCTTGAATTTTGTTGAGCGAAAAATGGGAAAAATGATCTCAATTTTTAAGATTGGTAAACAGGAAGCGCACCGTCATTTCATGACCATCTATTACTTCTTTTGTTTAAAGTATCGCGAAGTGTTTAGAAATCTCGAGGAGGAAACTGCGTGAGCAAATACTGGGACATGTAGTACCAATAGTTACCAATCGACGCCAATAGTTACAAATGGAAGTAGGTGAGGCACGATTTGCTCGCGTAGTTTTCCTCTCGAGAAATCTATACCTTCTTTAGTTTCCCTAAACGTTTCGTTATATAAGAAAACACTGATTCAAGCGCATTGGCATTACATACATATTTTGGTCATCGATGTCGATAACAGATGACTAGCCGTTTCTAACAAACCTTCGTTAAAACTTGCGATCGCTTACCGAACTATATTAGCTAAATACTTACGATGTTGCACTGCCGGGCGTTGTCGGCACCTTTCTATCTTCAATCGAATCGAAACTTCTGCCTTCATCTTCACAACACATATTCGGCGATTCAGCCACAATCATTTCATCTTCAACAATTGGCGAATCGACAATTACAATCTCTGAGTTATCACTTTTGCTTAAATTAATTTTGCTAAACATTTTACTTAGAGGTATCTCTTCACTGAGACTACCATTGTTCAAACTTTGGTCACTTTTTGTCAACGCACAATAATCACAATTATCGCCGATGATCGACGATGAACCATTTGTTAGGATTTTATTCACATTTTCTGGTGATACCAATGGACTGTTGTTTTCCGATTGAATTATGTCTTTGACGAGCTGATGTGTGCTCTGAATATTTGCCGAAAAATCATCAGAGTCCATGCATCCAATCCTTCCGTTTTTGAAATACAATCGGGACCTTTTCGCTTTATTCGGACTACCACTTTTACTTTTGCGATGCCTAGCCGAGTTGATTTTGTAGATTGGTGACTTGAGTGAATACTTTCTTTGCGATGTAAGTGGACTCTTGTTTTCTTTGTTGCTTCTATCGCACGTACCATCACGATATTTTTGAACTTCGTCAAATCGCCGCTGCCGCTCACGGGCATAAAACTCTTTATCACGTTCTTTTTCACGTTTAATTATATCTTCGGTGACTGTGATGAAATCTTCAATTTCTTGTATGTCCTTCGATATTTCCTCCAGACTGCATCGTACGGAATTTTTATCACGTTCCGATTTTTCTGCAGATATTGCTCGGGTTGAGGTCTGTGGTATAACGTGCGTAATGAAGAGATGATTGTTGAGAGTGTCGGAAAATTCTGGTGAGCTGGAACGTTGGTATGGTATCGTTATGGAAGTGTGAGACGCTGACATGGTCGGATCCAAGTTGGGTCTACAATTAATAAAAAAAACGGTTGGAATCTGTGCCAGTTTTCGATCGGGTAATTAATTTTCAACTATTTTCTGGCTGAACGCGTTTTTTGTATCACGTCTCTACCACTGTCCTCCCAGTAAGACTGAATGTTAACGATTGCAAGAGGTATATCGTAATGAACGAGTATTCAATTTAATTTAATATCAGTTTGTTGTGTCAATAAATTTCGTCAACAAATAAATGGAAGCTAGCACGAATGGAATATTAAGCAACCAACACTTGTACACATTATGTCTCTTAAAGGTAATCAAGATAAAAAGACAATTTATTTTCTGTAGTGTAAGCATTTTATATACAAAATTATACGGAACATTATTTATGTCTTTTATAAAATGTGGGATCTATGCACCAAGAGCGTCGTATGAACGTTATTCGTACACAAAATTTTCGTTTCATGCGAAGGTGTTTGGAGTGGTGTTTAAATTGCAATTTGTATCCAAATTATAATGTAAACAACACGCTAAATGTAGAATAAATAATTCTCAAAGTTGAAGTGAAATTCAATCATCTTAAAAAGAAGTGAACTCTTCTTCAAATAAATTAAAACTTAAAGCTTGTTTTCGTATTACCTTGACTGGAAGTCAGGTGTTACGCTTCTAAAATTGGGGATGAATGTGACGCAGCAAAATAAAACATTTTATTAGGAATTTACTCAATTTATGGAGACACCGTAGCATCCGAAACTGAACAGCTATTTCCACAACGAAAAAATGTTCGCACGGTAAATTTTTAAATCTGTTACTTCTGTTGTTGCAGGTATTGCCTAGTGTTTGGAAGAAAATCTTTTACTTCAAGTTTTAAACCTTCATTAAAAAAACCACATAAACACTTTTATCAACACTTATTTTGGTGAAAACACCTCTAGCTGTCCAGGTTGAACAGAAACCAGTTTCACAAAAAAAATTCCAATGAATGCAAATTGTCTGACTTGAGGACCTCGGGAACAAGGTTTCGTTTTCACATTTTTAGGCAACGCACTTCAAGCTTGAGTGGTACTATAAATAAAGTACTGAAACAAGACGTATTTGTCGACGTATTTGATGTTAAACTCAAAACTTGGAAATTTTTACTTTCGAACCGGAAAGTTTTACACTTTTTTTGCTTCCGGGAAGAAAATATTTTTTCCACCAGCGCCCACCTTGGGCTTGTTTAGGGCTGAAAATGAGACCGGTCCAGAGTTTAGGGCTGTCGAACTGCGTGAGTTATACGGTTTTAAAGTTTTTGAACATGTCGTTTAAGCATTTGACCATAAACTGAGAATGTTTTTGAGTTTCCAGTTAATCAATAATTTGAAGCTAGTTTAGGGCTGACGATTGAACCCGGTTTCGAGTTTAGGGCTGCTCATTTATCAAAGTTATTCAACTTTTTCTTAAAAAGACATGTCATATTGGCGCTCTCAGCGATATGCATAATGTTTCTGGTTAGTATGTGAAGTATAGTGTATAGTGTAACGTTTGGGGTTAAATTAGGACACTAAATTAACTACAGAGCAGAACTATTCAACACTATTCGATTAATGAAACTTGTCTCTGTGCAAAACTAAATTTCAGTTTACCTGGAAGTCGATTCGGTCTTTTTTAGTACAATGCGTCAACTTTAAATTGTAATTATTTTTGACTGATTGTATTAAAATTCTATTTTAACTTCTCCTTCTATACTTCCATTGGCTTTTTTTGGCAAAAAAACAGAAGCCAAATAAATTATTGTGAAAAGTCATTTTATATTTAGCTTTATATTTTGCGACAAATTACTAAGTCTAGAAGCCTTGAAACGCAGCTGTTTCTATTTTTAAGAAAATATTAGTCTAAATTTTAAATACTAAAACAATACAAGTTCAGTAAACAGCGAATATGGATGGAGGGGTAAAATGATATATAAAATGCTTCAATTTGATTTAGCTTCTTATAGTCTTTCGTGAGAAGTATACCTAACTTTCAACTTCACTACTTCATTACTTCAAAAATGTTCGTTGCAAAAATGCGATATTGTTTCTTAATTTTGTTTGTCGTACCGATTTTCGCACAATTGGAAAAAATTGGCAAGTGAACGTCATCTTCGACCCAAATAAGCTTTCGCTGCTAATTATAATATCGTTCCGCTACTATACGAAAACAGATTACGCCTGCCAAAAAGGTACTGATGGTGATACAACATGTACGTGGCAGTGTGCATACTATCAAAATTATTTTGGTGTAGGTGTTTGTGGCTCAGATTCATTTTGTTATTGCAAACTCAAAGTTAATGTCAATCCTGATATTAGACAAGAAATGGTTGTTGGTGAGCAATATTGTCCTTGCTTCTTAAGTATATTTTTGAATAATATTCCGCAATTTTAACTGTTTATTTTCACAGCTCTATGTACTATAGACAACAATCGTGACTACGTATGTAATTCGAAGTGTTTGACTATTCCCATTTTTAAGTCCGGTTATTGTGGAACAGATTTTAAGTGCTATTGCCTTAGGAAATAAAACAAATTGTCTTCTGGATGCATACAAATTAAAATGAAAAATATCACTGAATTTTGTGGTCAAATTAGAATTATTTAAATACCGGTTTCAATCGTCAGTCCTTAACTAGTCCCAAATTATGGATCAACTGCAAACTCAAAAACATTTTCATTTTATGGTCAAGTGCTTAAACGACATGTTGAAAAACTTTAAAATCGTATAACTCACGCATAGAGGTGTGCACCGCCGATTTTACGCCGGCGCGCCGCCGATTTTTTGCTAAATTTTCGGCGCGCCGCCGCCGAAAAATAATAGCTCACGCCGCCGCCGCCGCCGATTGTATTTTCGTCGCGCCGAAATTTTATACGTTTAGTGCTTTCAGAAATTTTAATGGGCGACAATAAATATAAACTTAAATTGAAAAATCTATACAAAAGTGTGTGCCTGAGTACATGTACAAGGTTTTAGCAAATGTTTATCGCTCTTAATTTATAAGTCAGGTTTCTATATGCTGCTATGTTTCTATATGCGTAGAAAGGAGTTTTTTGTTAAAAAATTTTTGTTGAAACTTTGGGTTTTTCTTCTTACTTGCACTGTACGACGGTGATTTTGTTTCTGATGCTACGATAGGGTTATCTTCGAAGTAGCTTTCTATAACGTATCCTATTTCTATCAGTAGATGGCAAGTGTTTTATGCATATTTTTAAATACTTCTTCTTCTTCTTTTTCAGCCTGTTTCTATCCACTGCTATCCATTGCCATTTGCTGCCAGTTTGTACCTGCAATATTCTTAATTCCGTTTGTCCATCTCTCTGGTGGTCTACCTATAGCTCGTCTTTTATATGGTCGCCATATAAATACTAGTCCAAAGAAAAAGTTTGCTGCTGTCTTGGGAAGGGTATCGATGGATACTACTGAGGATGGTCAGATCACGCTGGCCCGAGACCGCCATCGATACCCGAGGTCGAAACAGCATTTGTCTTTTCTGTATCCTCACTTAACGTGAACTCTTGGGTACGTTACTCTATTTTCTGTGCATATAAGAGGAAGAAGAAGGAGAACAAAATTCAGTGAATCAGTCAAAACTACTGTAATTGTAAAGTGGCAAACTTAAGACCTTATGTGGAATTTGGGTGGAAAATGGCGCAAATCACGTGTTTTAGGAATTTATAAAGTGGAAAATCTTTCCGGTTTCAAGTTTTTTCGTCAAAAAGACGAGACACGGGTATCTTTATTTTCAATTTTTAGCTGCTTTATTTAAAAAATTTGGGAAAAAAATCATTTTGGCGTAGTCTATGCACTTATTACTTATAAATTTAAGTTTATCTAAATCTCTTATTTGAGAAAACCTTCTACTACGATCTCACTCCTTCATCGAAGATGGACTAAAGGCAACGGGAACGGTTATTGCATAAATCGAAAGATAATAGTAGTGAGTTTGCGTAAATGACATAAATTATAAGTTGGAAATAAGAAGCCTGCAGAACATCTGGTATGAAGATGTGACTTAAAATTTCCAAATTATAATTTGACTTATAGCTTACATGTCATTTACGCAAACTCATTAATCATTCTTGGATTCATTAAATTAGATGTTTTCAAAATAATAGGTGATTGTACATTGTACACAATATAAAAGGTGAGATACGCCTCAGTTGATTCCCCTTGTATAAGTGGTTGATACTTCAGATTACAAGATAGTAAGATTTCAGTGTTCGGAAAAATGATTGCGCACGCTTTTTCAAATGTTTTTGCATTATTTTCGAAAGTTTAGATTTTTTGTAAATTTATCGGCGCGCCGATCGGCGCACCGCCGCCGACTATAAATTTCTTCCGGCGCGCCGCCGCCGATCCCTTACCAGTCGGCGCACCGCCGCCGACTATTTTAAGATCGGCGCACACCTCTACTCACGCAGTTCGACAGCCCTAAACTCGAGACCGGTCTAATTAAACAGCCCTAAACGAAACCTTAACCTGTTACAGACGGCTGTCATCTGTTATCGACAACGACAGCAATAATAAACGACAAGCTCTAACTAATGGGGTTTTATATAGCAAAAAGCATGTTAAAAACAAATGAAGTAAGAGATTTCTGAAATCAATCTTTGAAAATGTTTGATCAAATGAAGTAATAGATCAGATAGTAAAACTGTTAATATGCTTGCCGTCTGTGACATGTTAAATATAAGCTCTAGCTCCACACACCCTTAAATGGAGTAGGCGCTGGCGGCATGGCATCTACCTTTAGGCTACGTGAAAGAAAAAATTTCAAAAGTAGCTCTTCCGATTAAGTAGTCCAGAATTGGAAATAAATTTGGCATTAGCTAACTCACGTAATACCGATCTAACTACACTACAACAGTCGTTTTTGTGGACTGATTATTTTGTCAATAGTTCCCAATTATACTTCAATCAATCAATCAATAAATTATTCATCGATAGACATTACACCTATACATTTATGGAGGATTAAAGAATAAACGAAATAAAACTATTATAACAGCGAACTTGCAGCTATATCAAAAGTCAATAAACTGGCTGGAGGTGGTTGTGGTTCAACATGAAGTACATCTGCGAATTACATTAATCATAATGTATTTTTTCATACTTCCCATGCACAAATAAGTGAAAGTTCAAGTTGAGAAAACATTTGCATCCTTGTCGCTATTAAACACTTGAGGTGAGATAGTAAGACATTTCTATTGAGTATTCACTCCATAACGTGTCTGCTAAACGTTTGTTCTTTATATCTTCGTTCCACAAGGTTTATTTATATCTCGATTGCAAAAATTACCAAAAATTTACTTACAATTTGACTACAAAGGTCTCTTAGAAAACTTCACTAAAATAGTCCCATGGCAAATCGATAAACGAATTTACTTCTCCAATTTCACTGATAGCCATTACATGTTGACGCAACCCTTCCAATAAATCATTATTCGGCGAGAAATTAACTTTATTAGATGAATTTTAACGGATGAATTCGGTTTTTGTTATTATTTATTTTCACATCCAATGTACAAATGTGAAACGCAATGAACACAGTGCTAAGCTTTTTTCTCATTGCACTTTTGACATTCAAAAACGATAAAAGCAACAAATTTAACGCAGGCGTATTGAAATGTTTGCGAACAGCTCTTTACCGAAAATAGTCCTTCGACGGATTTTTCACCGTGTGAGTATTCTGCTCGAGTTATTCCTTTAACAGTTTTTTTTTTCGAAGCAAGAAATCGAAATGAGTTGTTTGTACAAAATCTATTGCCTAATTTGTATAATCACATTTTGCTATATAGTTAGATCTCATCGCTTATTTTTGTCGTCATTGTCAACCACAGATGTAGATATGCATCGACATCGACTGCATTCGAGTATATCTTGACTATGTCGAACGAATTCTGATCGACTGTAATTGTCGTAATTTTAGATCGTAGGGTAGTACGATCATCGATTCATCGATTCAGTCGATACACATAAGTACGAAAAGAAGAATAAGGAAAAATAAAAAAGCGGGGTCGAGGGCCGAAGTATCCCTCTTGCAAGACATCATCAACTTTGCGGGGAATATTTTGTCCGGAGTTATTTTGAACCAAGACGGAAAAGTCGATTTTTCAGCACCAGTCCTAAGTTTTCCTTACGAGCGGAACGAGTTGTTCGATGTACAAAAGCCATAGAGCAGAAACTTTGCCATTGAACTTCAAAGCACATTTTCCGAAGTTGAGCGATGATAGAAAAGTCAATTCAATGCCAATGGTCATACAGGTACGGAATACAAAATACAGAAAATTACGGGTATTCTTACGGTACACAGTATCGATAATTATGTCCGTATATTCTGGTTCTTTATACTTGGTTCGACAATTTCCCATCGAAGTATATTAGAAAGCTTAAGGGAAATTTCGAAATTCTCGAGAAGTTCTTACACAGCATGGACTTAATTTTTATGTTGGAGAAGTCAGAGCAATCGTTAAGCCTTTTGAAAGCAAACCTTCAGTATTGAAATAAAGGAAGAAATTTTACTTATGTTGAAAGTGCCACTGACAATAGTTTTCGTTGTGGTAATCGCTGAAACTGATATTTTTCGAATATATGGACAATCGAAGGTTTCTCCGAATATCAAAAGAGCTCTCTCTATTTGCCATACTACAGCCTGTGCGTTTGGCTTATGAAAAACTTATGTAATTAGGTCCGTATTTGATTCTAATGTAACACCTAAGGTGACCTTACACTACCTTTACTTGCATGGTATTAAAGTCGCTGGTGGAAGATTAGTGATCCGCAAATATAAATTCATAGACAGCAGAGATATGTTGCCACTACAATTTTATTGAAAAGTTTGGTTTTACAAATTTAATAATTGTACATCTTTATCGTAATTCTCCACGATTTTTCATCCTTAAATTAGCTTAGACTTCTAATTGTGCGTTAAATTACTTTTAATTTAAAGCTCAAGAATAACATTTTTTTACCTCTACCACCTTGTTTCGCTCGATTATAAATATATTACTTTATTCCTTTTAAATTAAATTAATTTAAATCCTATCTTGTTGTATTATCCATTATGTATTAAAGGTGTATGTGTGTCTAAGAAAATTGTATATAATCATTATCCTTGTACGTTTACAATGTTTTCGACAAAAAAAGAAACGTTCTTACAGTTTACAAGGAAACGTTCAGTGTAGGGGTTTACATCACAATTTGATTTTTATTTATTTTTATTTTTTTTTACAAAACACTAAACTTTTAAAAAAATTTAACGTAAAGACCATCACTAACACTTCTTTTATAGAAAATTTTTTTATTTTTAATTTTTTTTTTACTTTAAATTTAAAATATTTTTTCATAAATTTTGTTATTGTGTCGATAAAACCTTATCAGGACTGATCAGGACTTATTATGAGAATAAATTGTTTACAAAATTCGTTAAAGAAAATCAGGACTTTTGTTAACTTCGTAAAGCTTTTCGTCGCTTTAAGCTACTGTTGAATTCCAATTCCAAAAAAACGGAATTTACATTTAGAATCAAGAAGAGAAATTGCTTCTGCGTTGATCCTACAGGTTGAATATCCTGATGTCGAATAACGTTTAATTACAATGTTGAGCTTTAACTCGAATGACGTTGGTATTCTACCTATAGTTCAGCACAACTATTACTTCTCTCATTTATACCTTAATTTAACCTTAAACGGCAGTTTAACCTTTGAAGTAGGTCGACTGCGGTCAAAAAATAATACTTTGAATGACATCAAATGTATCATATTACTGAACACACGCGTGACTTTGAAAACATGTTTACACAGCAGTTTTCATTGACAGATTCAGGATGGAAAATTTCCTAAATTTATTTGATACTTACGACTTTTCAATGTCTCGTGTGTGTCCAGGACAATTAGGTCTTATAGTATCTTTTTGGACATTTCCCTCCCCAGATATTTTCTTGTATTTTCCCACATTTTCCTTAATTATGCAATATTTTCCCTTTTTTTCACAAAAAATGTTCTTGTGAAATTTTGGAAAATCTAGGAAAACTTGGAAAAATGTGGGAAAATACAAGAAAATATTCGAAAACGTTTTACCAAAAATTGTTCCTGGTTTAAGGTTGCATATACACGTTTTCAAGTAACTTGGGTTAAATGACGTTCAAGTATTGCCAGATCAGGCTCAGGTAAACCTCACCTGTTTCGAGTTTTCGAATTCATTCTCAAAGCCCTGAAGTGCTCGTAGCCTGATGGCCTGATGTTTTATTGAATAATTGTTATTGTTATCAGTTGCTTTCATGTTGTTTAAACTATGTGCTACATGTTAATTGATTGAATTTTCCTATACACATTTTTCGAATGCTTTATGCTACGCATAATGTGCTTACGCTGTTTTAAGTGTGGGAGGCGAGGCAACGACTTAGTCTTGCCTGGCAGAAAGAATTTTTTTTCGTTTTTATATTAGGAGAACGACGACGACGCTGGAATGGTTGATTTTATTATTAACTTAGTGCTGTTGACTCTTCCTACATGTAAATTGTCATGACAAATTTTTCGGGGTACAACAAAACATTTACAAAGTATTAACCAACGCGTTTTTGGTTTAACAACATCTGTGCATTAAATATATAAGTAATCTGTGCTTTTTCTCCAGCCATTGGTAACTGAAAGAAAATTCATTTATGTGCGAATCGATAACGTAATTTTGATGGTTCGTTTTCTGACAATTTTCTTTTGTTGACCGGAACTGTTTCGTGGTGAGGAGAAAATTTACTCAACGAAACCCTGTTGCGATTTTCCGAGAAATAATCATAGGAAATCACTGAAAATCACTGAAAGCTCCGATAACGGAATCTAGAAATCCTGCAGACATTTCTCAAAGTAATTTTCCCTCGCTTTTTAAATATTGATTTGATGTGGCTTCATTGCTTCGAAATAGAAAAGTGAATTCGACACAAATAAGTGACTACTAGCACCCTTGTGCAATGAACATACAAATTATGTAAACAAAAAAAAAGAACTATTCCTATGACACGGTCGTTACAGTCACATTATTCACATCTTCAACGGTTCTTCTTTATCGGAGCGACTTTTCATCCATTTAAGTTTTATGCCACATTTTTGAATGTTTTGCTTTACACCAAAAAATACATTTTTGTTTCGGAAGAACTTTAATTCATGACCATGATTCGTTATTTCCACCACTTGATTAAATCTTATTTTTTGTTTTTTGTAAGTTTTTATACAAATTCACTCTTAATACTCCTAATGTTTCAAGAATAAATGGCGCAAATACAAAAATATTAAATTGTAAAAACATTTTTAGCATTTTTCCCTAACATAAATAACGTACCGTTAACGAAAACTCTGTGTGTGTACTCTAATAAGACCATCGATGTCATTGACTCTTCATGCTAATTAACTTTCGCGATCTCGCCCGCGCCTCCTGTCTTGTGTTCGTGTATTCGAACCACAAAATGTTTGGGATCAGTGTTGTGTCACGCAGCAGCAGATACTCCGAAATTTTCCTGGCAAAGACAGAGATCGGTTTGAATATCATTTGAACCGTATTTTTACAAAACAAAAATTCGTCAACGCAAAGTTGACAATGTAATTACCATGAAACAACGTAAGGTAAGAAAGGTGTCAGCACAATATGAACGAACATAAAGTAGGAAGTTCCCGTTAATATGCCCAGTATTGCACCGACAATCACCTGTCCAATGGTGTGATAGAGTAAGTAGACACGACTTATGCATACTAAAGTTGTCATTGTCCAACACGTGACTAGAACCAAAATTCTTCCAGCTCGTTCGAATGGTAATGCATTGTTGTTTATGTGATGTAATCTGGAATGAATGTTCAAGGAATTGAATTTTTTGGACTACGTATAATGAATTTGGTGTCTGCATTTGTAAGGGTCATGATTTTAGGCGATTTTAAAGCTAGGGTTATTGAGGATCCTCATATGAGCATAGTTAAAAAAGGAGTAGATTTGTGATACTTAAAAAATCGTAGATTCTTGGAAAAATACATTGACAAAAAAAGTTGAAACTGTTACCTGTTGCAGGTAACTTTGTCTTCAGGTAACCTACAAAGGCAGTTGTAGCTCTCCATGTGAAAAATACAGCTGTAGCAGAAAACGTATATTACCTTGAGACAAAGTTGCCTCCAACAGGTAGCATTTTCAACTCTTTTTTGTCAATGTGATTGAATTTCAGTGTTATCGGAAACTAAGTTTAGCTAAGTGTCTTAGTAGGGGTCTCAAAATTCGCCGACTAGGAAAAATTGAGCGGATTTTAAACTTGCAAATTCGGAAATTCATCTAGAAAATGATTCGATTTTTGCTCAAATGGGCTTAAATTCTTGGGGATGTTGTGGGCTATAAAGAACAGGACAGTTTTTGAAAAACATCTGAAAAATGTTTGTGTCGTGAGTGTTTGTTTGGTCTCAAATTGGGGAAGAATGGCTCAATTGAGAAAATCGAATTTTTGAAAACGCTTGAAAAAACATTATTTTTGATTCATTTAATTTAATTTAAAATCTGTGGTCACCTTTCGATCATTTTTTTTTTTAAATCGATCCGCTCAATTTTTGCTAGTCGGAGAATTTTGATGACTCACGACGAAGACTTTTCAGACCAACTTCTTATGGAATTAATTTTTTCCTGTTGCATTGGACCCCAATTAGTAGAATTGGGCTAATACAGCTAACAAAAAGCTCTATAAGAAGTTTTTTGACGGAGGTCGAAATAGGTGGGAGGCCGAAAACTCGAAAATTTAGCTTCTATGATTTGTCGCAAGTTGTAAATGAATTTTTCAAAATTTTTAAAATCGATTTTTGACATCTAGGAATGATAACAATTTTTTGTGGACTACGCCAGTCTCGATCCTTTATCCATTGCACACCCCTACTGTCTTAGCAAAATGTTGATGTTTGCTGCCTTTCTAATCCTAAGCTTAACAGTTGAAACCCCCTGCAAGGATCACGTTTTGTGATAGTTTCTGACATTGTATTGGTGAATAACACAAATTACCAGACATTTAAACGTTTGATAGAGATTCATACATGGTTATACTCTGCCGTGCGTTCTATGACTTGTTTTTACTATTAACATTCTAGATTCAGTGCACAGTCCGGGTTAGTAGGCTAAATTATTTCGTTTTTGTACACAGAAAACGTATTAAGAATCACCATCACCTATGCATCTGTTCCATTTGAATCCCTAAGTCATATGTTATCAACACCGACACCAATAATAAGCGATGAGCTCTAGTAAATACAGTCTTTTATAGTGTAATGAATGTTTAAACAAATGAAGTAAAAGATTTTATTTCAATCTTTCGAAAATACTTCATTCGAAAGACGTAGCAGATTCGATACTGTGGCATCAAAGATATGCTCTAGATGCGATACCAGTCTGTAAAATGATATGGTGATATGCTTGCCGTTCGTGAGAGAGTAATTAATCACGGCCCTTCAAAATCAATGGATAACAGTTACTACGCGTCGTTATCTCGTCTTACATAATTATGAGTAAATTTTTTTTTAGCAAACTGTGTAATCTTTGGCTTTGAAAAATGATTTTCATCGACGACATTCGTTCCGAGTCACAACAGTGACAAAATATTAAGCAATTCTGATTTTTTTAGAGTTTGATAAATGAAGAGACGGCAAATTGCCAAAAAAACATTTCCCTGAACGACTGGAATATCAAAATATAAATATAGCTCGACCAACCTGAATAAAATGAACAGCGTCGAATAGGTGGAGAAGAACCAAATAAATTGCGAATGTGATGACGGCATTCCATATTGATCGGATAGATTGAGTCGCTCAATTGGCCGAGGTTCTTGGATCCAGTTTTTGAGTATTTTGTTGAATATTTCATTCAGAATTGTCCCAAGGAAGAATATAATCTGCAACAATGAACGACATTTCAAAACAGAAACGAAGACAATATTTGAATGACGAAAAAGTCACGATGTCCCTTACCGTATGCAAATCACGTCGAAATAAAATTAGAGCAATAAATCCAGCACCTACAAGGAAATAAATGTGCTACGATTAATAACCAAATTGTGTACATGGGAACCGAACGATTTTTTTTTGTCATTTCAAAGGATATTTTGTATGAACATCGCAGTTATAATGAATGAACATTGCCGTAAATATTATCGAACATACCTAGACCCAACGGTGCCAGGCTGATCCATGCCAATAGTTTTCCAAATAAATCACCTGCACCAGCGAAAAGAAAAACAAAACAAAATCGTTAAGAAAGAAATCGTCTTGCTGGTACTCGAATCATTTTATTCCACGTAACCAGACACTGAATGCCCCGTGATGCCATATTTTGACAATGTCTTACCCTTAGGATACTCTACTAAGACGAACGATATCGGTTTCCATTCTGAACTATTGTAATCCATTAAATTATTTTCTATTTAATCGAATTTGTGTCATTCGATGTACAGTCAACTAAAATGAATGGCGGTGATGACAATGTCTTGTCGATTGGTAATGAATGGAGCGCGAGATAGATGTCGCTATTTTGTTGTTTTACTGTTATTTGAAATTGCGGCGGAGAAGGCATGCACCGAACACAATGGGTTTTGTCACTGTTTATTTGGTTTGTCCGCTACTGCTGCACTAAGAAATAATATCACAAAGAAAATTGAGTCGACGTCGACACTGAATACCCAAAGATTGGATAATTTACTACTTTTTCGTCATGTGACAGCGAAACGTTGGTACGAATTAAATCATCTGTTATCGACCATTTTAACAAAAATAAATGAATAACTCAGACTCGTTCGATCTTATATAGTCCAAAAAGGTATGTTAAAACTAATGAAGTAGTAGATTTAGTCGAGTTCAGAAAAATGTTCAGATTAAAGGAAGTAACAGATTCGATATTATTTTATGATCGAACGGTATAAAGTGATCTATAATGAATGGCTTGCGAGGTTCGAAAAGAAATAGCTGCTTGCATATTTAAATGAATCTATGGTATCTCGAGCAGGTAAAAAGAAAGACACAATTTTGATTGGATTAAGCTAACATTAACATTGCATAGATACTATCTAGATAGTCAAGTTAGGCAGATACGCTAACGCTGACGGAAAATCATAGAGAGCCCGAGAGTATTGATCCCGGGAAATTTTTCCCTTTCGGTGCAAAAATTTGTATTTTATTCAAAATCGGGAAGTTTTTGCCTATTTTGCTCTCGGGAAGAAAATCGGTTTTTCCATCAGCGGGTAGATAATTAGCCGCAGATCATATAAATTTGTAATCCACTATATTGTAAGACATTATTGCTCGAAGATCTATTTTTAGACAGAATATTTTCATCTTAAGAAGTAAGTTGAATTAAGTGAAGTTCAACAAAATAGCAATCTTCGATCAATGAAATTGATTCTTCCACCATGTGCTTTATCTCTTTGTTATTATTTTTTCATTGAACTTTATGCTCAAAAACATGTAAACAAAAGAAAGTCTCTCCATTGAACACACAAACAACCGCTTTCGATCTCATTCGACCTGCCGAATCTCTCTATTTTTTGTGGGCATTAATGAAATTCGTGGAGTTCCATTCATACAGCTATAGCACAAAAGAGCAGAATACACAAAGAAAAGTGTGAACGAACGAAACCGAAAATGCGTCCAATAATAAGAATCAGTCTTCGTGAAACGCTCGTATCGTGCGGGTTGGTCCATTTGTTTTCATTGAAAGTGCCGTGACATTTGTGCAAAATTGTGTATTTTCATCAAAGTTGTTTTTCAGATAAATTTGCACAAATTCGTCGAAATCGTTCCGATAAATTCGATCGAACGGATAATTGGATTACCAGTGAATAAAATTGTGTACCATTTTGGTATGTTTTAATTCAATTTAATGTGATAAATTGCCGGATTTTGGCAAGATAAATCTATGTTCTAAACAGGGTGGCGTCTTTCATTCACCGAAAAAATCAATAAACAGGATGCTTCTGATTAATTTTAATGTTATTTATGTTTCATACATTCACGGCGAATTCGCATTCCGTTGTGCGGATAAATAAATTAATTTTACAACGAAAGTTTTTATGAAAACTTCCACATTCGTTCTGTAAATGTGTGTGAGTCATATACAAAACTAAAATTCACGAAATTCCATCGATTTTCGCGATATGTAACATGGCAACCCGCTATATAGCACGAATCCCCTTTGTTTAGTAGACATCTTTGGAAAAGTGAGGGTTTTCGATTTGAGGGTGTTTTTAATGCTACCATTGCGAGTTTATATTTTTTCCTGGTTTTTAGCCGATATGCCAATACAAGTTTTTGTTGTGCGTGTGTCGTAGTTTATTCATATTATTGATAAGCGGACTGAGCTAATTTTATTCAAAATTTTATGGCTTACGATAGTTTTTTTCCGTCTCTGAATCTATCTGTCTATATTTAAGAGTAAAGACTCGCTATTTCATGGTAATTTTTTTGCTTTCTGTGAAGGCTCATGATAAATAATTCATAAAGAATATTTTCTGAATCTGTTGCCACATTGTTCCGTAATGAAGTTGAAATATATTTCACGTAAATATCAATGCATTGAACACATAGAAAGACGGTAATTAATAGCATGTACGTTATAGGCACGTTTAGAATGTGACTTTTAATACCGGCACATTGTAGATACACGAGACTTTCGGGAGTTCAAGATATTTTACTTCTTTTATCCAGCAGAGAACCATATGAAGGGTAGTATATATGTTGAGTTAGGGTTGGGTTTATATATATAACAAAAACGTGTAAATGGTCGCAGACCATATTCGATTCATAAATTAAAAACGTTATGGCTTCCTCTCTGACATGTGGGTTTGCACCCTTATAATTAACAAAAAAAAGTTCGTCTAACCCTTAACGTTTTGAATGTCTCTTGTTTTGTTTTCATTGAAATAGAATTTGTGGTTTCGTGTGTGTAACATCTGAGCATACACATCGGACAATGAAAGTAATAAAATTGAAAAACCATATTTCTATACCGGTCGTCGCTGTTTAGTTTGGTAGACATTCTATCTGAAACTTCTTGTAATTTATATAAAAAATGAGAAATTGTAGGAAAGAATTTTCTTTCAGACGTGTACCACCTTTTCCATTTTGTTTATTTGTTTATGCTACTGCTACATACAAAAACACGCAATTTTGGCATAGAATATGTATACGACTGCCCAAACATATTCATCATCACCGGCATATTTTGGTTTTAGATGGATACGTGCTAGTGATTGAATTTTATTACAGATTCGTTTGATTTATTCATTTTGCGCAGTGAACGAGAGTATTCAGGTCGTATACTTCCTAGATAAAATTGAGGCTTTAAGTAAAATAATGATGTCGTCTTGTATAACCAAATTCGTGTTGAAACAAATGAAGTGAAAGATTTTATTTCCGTCTGGGGTCGATAATACTTACATCAAATCAAGTAATATAGATTCGCCAACTAATATCGATTGTGACTAAGACAACCTCCGATAAACACGCCAGAAAATAAAAACTCTTTCATCCCTGCCTTCGTTTCAATTCTGATTAACAAATTTTACGTTCAATAGTTTATCACTTCAAATTAAGTGATTCCAATTCAACTAAATTAAATTATTGCGGTTGAAGTCAACCATAATATCATTTTGTCATGCACTGCATGCACTTCAGTCATTATCAGTTCATTTTCGTCCAATGAATATTACGAATGTGGCGCTTATCAACGGGAAAACTCAACTTTCTACTTCAATTTGTTCTGGCAAATTATTTTCAGATAAAATGTAAGAACGTTTCAAAAGGTCACCGTCATAGGTGATAAGGCGAACATAGTGTCGTTAAATGTATAGCAATTTTATCAGCGTTTTTATGCTGTTATCAAATCGAAAGCGGTTTTGAAAACGAAATGAAAAGTAGCCAACGTAATAGTTGTTCGAGTTGTCTGTATAAGTTGCATTAGTAGTTTAACACAATTTACAATTTTCTTTTATTGTCTGCTGCTGCATTTGCTACAGAGTTAAGCAGTAAACCTAATTAAATAATGAGAATCAAAACTCGTTGAAAGTTTACACTTTAGGTAGAGTCGAATCTTATCTATGAAGAAACCTTTTTTTGATCGTACTGAAAGGGTGATTTTTTTTTTGTTAAGCTCATAAAGGAACCTTCAGGTTCGGAGTAGGTCCGCGGTCAAAAGACAATCCTGAAATTTCAGGTCAAGGTAGGTATTTTTTATGAGGGCCTGACCTGAACTGAACCTAAATTTGTCAAACCTGTCGGGTCACGTCGATCAAAAACACGAAATTTTCGTAAATTTGTACATAAAATTGTAAAAAGATAGATCTGGCTGGTAAAGTTGACCTAATTTATATATTTGAGGTTTCAGGTCAAATCAGGTATTTCAGATAGATTTTTCGAGCCTTAAAAACTGCATGTTGAGAGGTTTTCCTTCCCATTACTGTGAAAAGTTCAGCAATGAATGGCGGATTCTTCAAAATCGTTTTATTTCTCTTGAACGTATTCATGTCACAATAATATGAATGAGTGCGTTTGAATCAATTTTTACAACTGTTATGTCCTCCACGGTGACATTAGACCATACTTGGTAGTTTCTATTCATTAAAGTTCTGGACATATCGCATGTAATGAATGTGAATATGGAAGTTCAAAAAATAATACAAAATTTTCATAATTCACCTCGGAATCAATCACCGTTTTATCCGATCTGATAACATCCAAAAATCAATTGACTGTTCACAAGCAATAAATAACCACAATAAAAATATTTATGATGTCGTCCAATATACTATAGCTATTATATCCACAACTTCCCCAACAAATCTACTATATTAGAGCAGGGCACGTAAACAAAAAGTGACAAACTAAACAAACACCATTCCGTTTAAATAATAAACGAAACTTGCCCTTTATTTAAATAGTTAATATTTCGATTGGTTACTTAATCATTCCACCACTTACAGATCCAAATATATCCATAAGCCTTCAATGAATTATTAAATTTAAATAATTAATGTCTAAATTGTATGTCTTACAGGTGGTGATAAAGGTATTTTGTGAATCGACGAGTGAAAGCTCACAAACCACCTCCCATTAATTGGGTGGTGGTGTTCAGTGGATAAGAGGTTTGACCTCTTGGTGTTGTGAAACAAATAAAAAATAAAGGAAAAGAAAAATACGAAAATTATCCGATAGAAAATTATAGTGAGGAATATAATTGAGTGGATCATTGTCATTGTGTGCATTATATATCGAAGAGAGGAAGATTTCGAGAAAAGAAAGTGAAAATTGTGTGAATAAGAAAGGAAATAATAAAGAAAAGTGTTTTGTGGCTTTGAGTGTGACTGTTGAAAAACAGAAAATTTTCAAACATGGAGCAACGCACAAAATGGATTACGAAAATTATTTTCATCGCTGTTTTGGTAGATCTCGGTAAGTTATACATATTCTACGGTTTACAGCTTCCCATTATTTTGTAACCTAAAATCTATTTTTATTATCATCCAAATCGGAAAAAAATGCAGTTGTAAATTATATGCAACGGAAATTTCAGAATCCGTCCAGAACATATTTTCGGTTTTGGAGAAAGAAAAGAAATAAAAATTTCTAAAAATAAACAAAATGAGCAAAAGAACACCATGTAATGCTTGCCTATTAATTTCGGTGGCAATAGCAAATTAGAGAAATTCAATATGTGTTCGTGCGTGTCAATTTCCTATATGTATACTCGACGAATAATTTATTAGATAAAGCAGGATGAAAGAGTTATAAATACAAACATTCTTGATCGTAACATATCACATTTCATTGCAGAAAAACATTTTTATCTTATGAATAACATTTGTAGCACTACAATGCACTTGGGGAATATTCATTTCCTCATATCATTGGCGTCATTCATAAAGTATGTCCGTTTTTCTTGGCTACTTAAAAAGCAGTACTTTTCTTAGTTACGCCTTCCTACGTCATGACGTCATAGAATGAGCTGTTTCCCATTTTGCAGACAATTCTCTGAACTACAGCAAGAGAAAAGTGAGGTTCGACAAGTTTTCTGACTTGGGAGTTGTTGTGGTTTGTGCAAACAAGAATTTCGTTGGACAGATGAAAATCTAGATTTTTATCTTCTAAATTTTTGTTAGGCACGCGCTCACAACAAGAATTTAACTACTAAAATAATCTAGATTATCATTTGTTAAGCCAATTTACAAACTACAACGCCCAACTACTCCCAAATCAGAAAACATCTCGAATTTCTCTTTTTCTCTCCATGATAGAGATTGTATTCTTTACGGATGTGACTGCTGTATGATTCGGTTCAGTTTCACTAAAGATGAAAAATATGTGGTCCTGAAGGTTTCAATAAATATTGCGAAACATCGACACTTTATTTGGACTTTTATTTAGTGACCAGAAAAGTGAATATCCTACCAGTTCATGGGACTACCAAAAATTCGTTTTAATAATCTTGTAGGAAATTTGTCATGGGTAGTTAGATCCAGGCCTCTCACACCTCCTTATTTCCTTATTTTTTCTTATTCCCTTGACTGAAAGTCAGGGTCTTACGCCAGAAAATACCGAAAAATGTCTGTAACCATACATGTACACTTTGATTGAAAATGTATGAAATGTTATGAAAAACGTTAATGTCTGTAACCGTTTTTTTCTTGTGGGCAGGATAACTCGAGTAATTCTTAACCAATTTCAACAATTTTTTTTTTAATCGATGTGGAATTAAATTCTCGAGGCTAAGTTCGAAGATGAGCCATGTGGGATTAAGAATCTGGAAGTTATTCCAGAAAAACCTGATTTTACACTGTTGATAACTTCTCTATTAAATACGATACGATTACTTTGATGAAATTTGATTTTTTTTGGATGTGTGTGTAAATCATGTGAATTTGTTTTCGCCAACGATTGATATTAGAATTTATGGTAGACTATCAACTTGATAGTTGACTATCAACTTGTGAAATGTTATGAAAAACGTTAAATGTCTGTAACCGTTTTTTCTTGTGGGCAGGATAACTCGAGTAATTCTTAACCAATTTCAACAAATTTTTTTTTATCGATGTGGAATTAAATTGTCGAGGCTAAGTTCGAAGATGAGCCATGTGGGATTAAGAATCTGGAAGTTATTCCAGGAAAACCTGATTTTACACTGTTGATAATTTCTCTATTAAATACGATACGATTGCTTTGGTGAAATTTGATTTTTTTAGGGTGTGTGTAAATCATTTGAATTTGTTTTCGCCAACGAATTATATTAGAATTGATGGTATACAATCAACTTGATAATTGACTATCAAATTTGACAGTTGACTATCAACTTGCTTGATAGTTGACTATCAAATTCGACAGTTGACTATCAAATTTGATAGTTGGCTATTTGAATATCAATTATGAATTTATGTATAAAAAGAACGCATTAGCTATGTCTTTTGTCACTCCAGAATCATCTTATAAAGAGTACACATCGATCTAATGATCTATGATCTAATACCATAAAATGTTTGTCGCCTAACAATGTACAATTATCAAAAATTAAAAAGTATCACATTTTTGTTTTATGTGTGTTTTACCTATTGAAAACGAAAATGTGATACTTTTTAATTTTTGATAATTGTATGAAATGTGAAGAAAAACGTAATTGTTTGTAACCTATTTTTTTTTTGTCACCACGATAACTTGAGTAATTCATAACCGATTTTGATGATTTTTTTTTAATCGACGAGGAATGGGATTCCTGAGGCTAAGTTCGACGATAAGCTATGTGTGATCAACGCTTCGGAAGTTATGCCAAAAAATAGAAATGTAATAAATGAACAATATAGTTGATTTTCGATAATTGGTATTTGATAATTGCTATTTTATATTTTATTAATTAACAAGCAGCATATACCTAAAATTACATATACACTACAGTGAGTATATAGTATTACAAAAGTCAAGCAATTCTAACATTAGACAACTTCGACGAGTTACGGTATCGTAATGCAATATTAGACAGCTCGGACGAGCGATAAGTTTGATATTAGATCAAACCTAATATTGGACAACTCTGACGAGTGTGAAGTTTGCGGCCCGAGCGAAGCGAGGGTCGTAATTCACATGAGTTGCAGTATCGTATTGCAATATTAGACAGCTCGGACGAACGTTAAGTTTGCGGCCAAAGCAAACCAAACATTAGACAACTACGACGACTGAAGTTTGCGGAGCGAAGCCTGGGTTGTAATTCACACGAGTTGCGGTATCGTATTGCAATATTAGACAGCTCGGACGAGCGAGAAGTTTGCGATTAGACTAAAACTTATTATTAGACAACTCTGACGAGTGTGAAGTTTGCGGCCCGAGCGAAGCGAGTGTCGTAATTCACAAGAGTTGCAGTGTCGTATTGCAATATTAGACAGCTCGGACGAGCGATAAGTTTGCGGCCAAAGCAAACCAAACATTAGACAACTACGACGACTAAAGTTTGTGGAGCGAAGCGAGGGTTGTAATTCACACGAGCTGCGGTTATTCCCTTGACTGAAAGTCAGGGTCTTACACCAGAAAATACCGAAATATGTGGGTAACAAAAAAGTTTACTGTGCTTGAAAATGTATGAAATGGCATGAAAAACGTTTAATCTGGGTAACAAAAAATCGTTCAAGGCACGATTTTTTTTTAAATATGTGGAAGTAAAATACCAACGCTAAGTTCGAAGATGGGCTATGTGGGACGAAGGATCTGGAAGCTATGCCATAAAAACAGGATTTTACACTGTTGATTATAGCCTCAATCGAAAAAGATTACTTTGATGAAATTTGAATTTGTTGCGTAGTGTGTGTAAATCGTATAAGTATGTTTTCGATGATGTGCATGAAACAAATAGGAAGAAAAATTTCGTCAGTACATGCCCAGCCTCTAACCGGTAAACATCTCTTGTTAGTGAACTGCTAACAACTTGATAGTTGACTAACAAATTTGATAGTTGACTAACAAATCTGATAGTTGACTAACAAATCTGATAGTTGACTAACAAATCTGATAGTTGACTAACAAAAATCCGTCTACTAAATACCAAAGAAAGATGTTTTTACTGTCTTACGGAAGAAAAATGCCTGCTTTCAAATGAAATGTGGTACATGTCGCGAGAAGGCGTTTTGTTCGTTCCTAGGGAATTCATCCTTCTACGAAATGTAATGAGAAGGCGTTTTGTTCGTTCCCAGGGAATTCATCCTTCTACGAAATGGGTTTTTTTTAAATTTTTTACCAAAGTGAAAAGGCCTCTCATCGTTCCATATTCGTTAAACTTCGCATCTACTCTGATTCAATTCGACAAAATGGCAATCAAACAGAATAATACATAGCTCATACGAGTTTGATTGGTTGATTGAAAATCTTGCTGCAAATTTATAAGAAACATAAGAACTCAAAGATCATTCGGTCTTACGTTCAAAGATTTTTTGAAGAATTTTGTTGTAATGTATAGAGTAATCGATATATTAATGTTCTAAATTTGACAATTTTTTTAGGAATACAGCATATGTAAAAATAAATTAGGATCAAATGTAGGCATTTGTATCAGTGATGCTTCGGAAGTTCAACAATGAAAATGATCAAAAAGATATTGAAAAAAATTATCAGTCAAGGGACCTGACCCGCCCAAAAGGTGGGACCTAGTTTTTATAAAAACCTCCTTATTCCTCCTTATTTTATTAAAAAATCCTTATTTTCATTATTTTTCGCAAATTTCATCGACAGAAACCAAAATTAGGAAAAAAAATCAATTTTTATTATTTAACACAAAAAATTTTAATAAAAAAGTTTGTGTCGTAGCTCATGTTCCAACATGACTGGTTTAACATATATTTTTGTGGTTCCACGCCGCCTCTCGGCTCGAGAGTCTCAAGTAGAACTATTTGATTTACCATGTAAATCACCCTCAACATTGTCTCAAACATGCGTCCTTTTTACAAACAATTCAAATTTCAAATTTATACTTTCACCAATTTATTATTTTTTCGAAATTCGAACGGGACAACAAACAACAGCTTTTTCAGTTAACGAGATCAAACTCTAATCCAGCAAGTTTTTAAACTTGAGGGTGGGGTCAAGTAAGAATTCACACCGTAAGAACGTCTTAAATTTCAAAAATTTTGTCGCATCGAAAACTGCCACCCTACAAAAACGATAGGTACGACAAAGTAAACAGTGATGCGTTTTATTTTGAATTTTTCTTAATTCCTTAATAAGGAGTTCAAATTTAGAGTGAGAGGCCTGGTTAGACCTTATATCCAAAATTAACAACAAGCTCAATCTTGTTTATATAACGAAAATTTACTTTTGTTAGACATTACCTTTTCAAATCTCTAAATTCTTTTGTTTAAGGCATCAAACAAAATCTTCTACTTCATTTGTTTAAACATCCAGTTTGCTGTAAAAGTTACCTTCAGCTAGAGCTCATTTCATTGTCTTTGTCATCGTGGTCGAGAACAGATGATATTTGAAATTACAAAAAACTTCGTGTTTGATCACTTCGGTGATAAATTGTCACTGATTTTACAATAATCGATAAATCTGAATTTCCGGACCAATTTGACGATTTGTGTGATGCCGATCAATTTACTAACAACTGCGAGGTTCTTTGTGACTATGTTATTACAAAATAAATTTCATAACGCAAGCATTGCTTATGACATCCGACCGACCTATTAATTCATCTTAAGTTCGTGTTCGAAAATAAAAAGCCTTATTTTACATACTACCAGAACCTGTAGGGATAGCTCTTTGTTAACCAAATAAAAGATCAGTTTGCTATGATAAGAATATTTTTTTCTCAAATCCCGAAAACTTGCATTCAAACATGCACGTGTGATATACATAAATTCTGTGTATTTGCAACATGTTCATCAAAACGAGACAACAAAAAAACTGAACCCAACCAACAACAGGTATATTCTACAACGAATATATCTACAACATCAATACCACATGTAGAAATAATTGACTGTGATTGGTCAAAATGAAGTAACAGCTGCAGTCGCCAGCTGGTGTATTTTTAAAATTTGAACAACAAAAAAAAACAATTCTGAAAAAAAATTCATTTCTTTTCGAATGCAACATAAAACCGTATAGCCTGTTCCCGAAAAACTAAACAGAGTTTGTGAAATCTTCATTTTATTGCTCACATTGATCGAATGCATTTGAATATTTGTTTAATGCGTATAGCTAAACTCACGCTAAAATGTGTGAGAGTAAAAAATTGATTACAGTCAGCCTTCAAACGAATTTCGTTGACACCATACCATATACCCACATGGACATTTATACGTATTTTGTGAATGCAAGTCACAAAATTATATCCAACTTATTGATATCTCAATGTTTTCCGAGCTCTTAAACTCGTTTTTGTATGCATAATGTCTTTCACAGATCTCGTGGGTTCACAAATACCAACAGCAATGTCTCTGCTATCTTAACGTATTCACTTCGCTTATATAGATATGCCAGAGCTGCTACTTGTTAAATAATAGCGGAACAATATGTTTATCCATTTGAGTGTTACAAACCAAAAGTGGCTTACGAAATGTGTTCTTAAACGATAAATATATGCAACGCAACGTATATTGGTATCTTAGTCGTTTATTTTGTTGACAAATTATTTTGGATAGAAGAACAATATTCTTCACTTTTCCAAATGTTGTCCGGATGATGTATGGAGACAGAGTCGCATACATGTAATGTAAATTTCAAATTTAATGTGCGTGTTAATCAACGTTTTCTATGCCCTTTTCCACTATAAAGTCCTTTCACGTAAGCGTATATACTCCAAAATGACGATGTATCGATTTTTACGCTCAGTTTGTCATAATATTAGAGGGGTGAATGTTCTCTCCGTGTCGCTCGCTATACTTCTATTGTATATGTATTTATGATTCGGTGAGATACAGTTAGTAGAAAATGGTTACATCGCTTCTCAGTATACATATTTCCATACCCCACACGATTCTATTGTATATAATGGCATGATGTATATTCTTGTCGAACTATGCGGGTGAAGAAATTTGATTTTCACGTGTTTAATGATATAAAGTTTTTGGTCTGCGAAATGTCAGTTCTTTTGTATTTGAGACGAAAATATAGCGGAAGTTTACGTCTTTAAATATGTTAGGAATGAATGTTGCAAAAGTCCGACCGACTAATAGAAAATTCAAACTCAAGCGATCTAGTGCAATCTTTAGTTCATTCTGAGAAAGTCGACGACGTCATTTTGCTTTAGACCACACTCAGTAGCCGTAGGTTACATTGGATGCTGCGAAAGTAGTTCATTGTTAAATTGATAAATTGATAAAAACAAACTAACAAGTGTGTTTTTGAGCAAAAAGCTACCATAACTGTCTTTTCGACAGTGTACAGTCGTAAGACAGTTACCAAAGAAAGTTGCTCAAAAGCACACGAGGGAGTTTGCAAGCACGAGGTTGTTTTTAAAGGAATGAAGTACAGTACGTAGCAGCATCCAACATATTCTAGTTTACTACCTGTCTCATGCAAAAGTTGAATTCAATAAATGAAACTAAAAAAAAATTAAGCGAAAATAGTCCACATGTAATGGATCATTTTCATAGGGGGCAAATTGCTGTGTAATGGTCAACTTTCGCATGGGACAGATAGTAAAATGTTTTTGAAGAAAGGGTCATGAGAAATGAAGATTGTAAACGAAAGAATGACAGATTGAGTTGGGCATGTCCTCGATTCTGAAGTTCTGAATGTTCTGAAGTTTACATTTCATAAATGACAAGCATATAGTGGGCGCACCAGTCTCTGCATATGTCCTAGTAGTCGGACACATATTGTTCTTTCATTGATATAGTAAATTTCGTACCTAGGACTAAAAGTCTTTTTTAGGGTGTGAGAGCCGAAGGCGAGGTCTGGAATCGATTACGCTAAAAAAGACTTTTAGTCCGTGGTACGAATAGTATTTTTCATATTGGACGGAAAAAAAGTGCGACGAAGTCGCACTTATCGGGTCATAGGTATGAAAAAACTTTTTATCTAAAAAAGAATAATGTTTCATTATAGCTATAAGAGAGTAAATGAGGACCTGCCTAACTTTTGTTTAGTCTTTTGTTTGGTCTTTTGTTTAGAAGTCTTTTGTTTAGTTTTATTTTTGAAATGTTGACCTCCAATCGATATGTTATTCGACATGACTGACTGGCGTTTCAGTATAACTGCCTGGCGGTTCAGTACAACACCCTGGCGTTTCAGTACAACACCCTGGCGGTTCAGTACAACATCCTGGCGGTTCACTATAACTGCCTGGCGGTTCACTATAACTAACAGGCGGTTCATAATAACTCCCTGGCGGTTCATTAAAACTGCATGGCGGTTCATTACAACTCCCTGGCGGTTCATTACAACTCCCTGGCGGTTCATAATAACTCCCTGGCGGTTCATTACAACTGCTTGGCGGTTCATTACAACAGCCTGGCGGTTCATTACAACTGCCTGGCGGTTCATAATAACTGCCTGGCGGTTCATAATAACTGCCTGGCGGTTCATAATAACTGCCTGGCGGTTCATAATAACTGCCTGGCGGTTCATAATAACTGCCTGGCGGTTCATAATAACTGCCTGGCGGTTCATTACAACTGCCTGGCGGTTCATTACAACTGCCTGGCGGTTCATTACAACTGCCTGGCGGTTCATTACAACTGCCTGGCTGTTCATTACAACTGCCTGGCGGTTTATTACAACTGCCTGGCGGTTTATTACAACTGCCTGGCGGTTCATTACAACTGCCTGGCGGTTCATTACAACTGCCTGGCTGTTCATTACAGCTGCCTGGCTGTTCATTACAACTGCCTGGCTGTTCATTACAACTGCCTGGCTGTTCATTACAACTGCCTGGCGGTTCATTACAACTGCCTGGCTGTTCATTACAACTGCCTGGCGGTTCATTACAACTGCCTGGCGGTTCATAATAACTGCCTGGCGTTTCATATTAACTGCCTGGCGTTTCATATTAACTGCCTGGCGTTTCATATTAACTGCCTGGCGGTTCATAATAACTGTCTGGCGGTTCATAATAACTGTCTGGCGGTTCATAATAACTGTCTGGCGGTTCATAATAACTGCCTGGCGGTTCAGTACAACATCCTGGCGGTTCACTATAACTGCCTGGCGGTTCACTATAACTAACAGGCGGTTCATAATAACTCCCTGGCGGTTCATTAAAACTGCATGGCGGTTCATAATAACTGCCTGGCGGTTCATAATAACTGCCTGGCGGTTCATAATAACTGTCTGGCGGTTCATAATAACTGCCTGGCGGTTCAGTACAACATCCTGGCGGTTCACTATAACTGCCTGGCTGTTCATTACAACTGCCTGGCGGTTCATTACAACTGCCTGGCGGTTCATTACAACTGCCTGGCGGTTCATTACAACTGCCTGGCGGTTCATTACAACTGCCTGGCGTTTCATATTAACTGCCTGGCGTTTCATATTAACTGCCTGGCGTTTCATATTAACTGCCTGGCGTTTCATATTAACTGCCTGGCGGTTCATAATAACTGTCTGGCGGTTCATAATAACTGTCTGGCGGTTCATAATAACTGCCTGGCGGTTCAGTACAACATCCTGGCGGTTCACTATAACTGCCTGGCGGTTCATAATAACTGCCTGGCGGTTCATAATAACTGCCTGGCGGTTCATAATAACTGCCTGGCGGTTCATAATAACTGCCTGGCGGTTCATAATAACTGCCTGGCGGTTCATAATAACTGCCTGGCGGTTCATAATAACTGTCTGGCGGTTCATAATAACTGCCTGGCGGTTCATAATAACTGCCTGGCGGTTCATTACAACTACCTGGCGGTTCATTACAACTACCTGGCGGTTCATTACGACTGCCTGGCGGTTCATTACGACTGCCTGGCGGTTCATTACAACTGCCTGGCGGTTCATTACAACTGCCTGGCTGTTCATTACAACTGCCTGGCTGTTCATTACAACTGCCTGGCTGTTCATTACAACTGCCTGGCTGTTCATTACAACTGCCTGGCGGTTCATTACAACTGCCTGGCGGTTCATTACAACTGCCTGGCGGTTCATTACAACTGCCTGGCGGTTCATTACAACTGCCTGGCGGTTCATTACAACTGCCTGGCGGTTCATTACAACTGCCTGGCTGTTCATTACAACTGCCTGGCTGTTCATTACAACTGCCTGGCTGTTCATTACAACTGCCTGGCTGTTCATTACAACTGCCTGGCTGTTCATTACAACTGCCTGGCTGTTCATTACAACTGTCTGGCGGTTCATAATAACTGCCTGGCGGTTCATAATAACTGCCTGGCGGTTCATTACAACTACCTGGCGGTTCATTACAACTACCTGGCGGTTCATTACGACTGCCTGGCGGTTCATTACAACTGCCTGGCGGTTCATTACAACTGCCTGGCGGTTCATTACAACTGCCTGGCTGTTCATTACAACTGCCTGGCTGTTCATTACAACTGCCTGGCTGTTCATTACAACTGCCTGGCTGTTCATTACAACTGCCTGGCGGTTCATTACAACTGCCTGGCGGTTCATTACAACTGCCTGGCGGTTCATTACAACTGCCTGGCGGTTCATTACAACTGTCTGGCAGTTCATATTAACTGCCTGGCGGTTCATTACAACTGTCTGGCAGTTCATATTAACTGCCTGGCGGTTCATATTAACTGCCTGGCGGTTCATATTAACTGCCTGGCGGTTCATATTAACTGCCTGGCGGTTCATATTAACTGCCTGGCGGTTCATATTAACTGCCTGGCGGTTCATATTAACTGCCTGGCGGTTCATATTAACTGCCTGGCGGTTCATATTAACTGCCTGGCGGTTCATAATAACTGCCTGGCGGTTCATAATAACTGCCTGGCGGAATAACTGCCTGGCGGTTCATAATAACTGCCTGGCGGTTCATAATAACTGCCTGGCGGTTCATAATAACTGCCTGGCGGTTCATAATAACTGCCTGGCGGTTCATTACAACTGCCTGACGGTTCATTACAACTGCATGGCTGTTCATTACAACTGCATGGCTGTTCATTACAACTGCCTGGCTGTTCATTACAACTGTCAGGCGGTTCATTACAACTGCCTGGCGGTTCATTACAACTGCCTGGCGGTTCATTACAACTGCCTGGCGGTTCATTATAATTGCCTGGCGGTTCATAATAACTGCCTGGCGGTTCATAATAACTGCCTGGCGGTTCATTATAACTGCCTGGCGGTTCATTATAACTGCCTGGCGGTTCATTACAACTACCTGGCGGTTCGATGCAACTACCTGGCGGTTCAGTACAACTACCTGACTATTCATTATAACTGCTGGCGGATCAGTATAACCACTGGCGGTTCGTTATAATTGCCTGGCGGTTCAGTACAACTACCTGACTATTCATTATAACTGCTGGCGGATCAGTATAACCACTGGCGGTTCGTTATAATTGCCTGGCGGTTCATAATAACTGCCTGGCGGTTCATAATAATTGTCTGGCGGTTCATAATAACTGCCTGGCGGTTCATTACAACTGCCTGGCGGTTCATTACAACTACCTGGCGGTTCATAACAACTACCTGGCGGTTCATTACAACTGCCTGGCGGTTCATTACAACTGCCTGGCGGTTCAGTATAACTGCCGGCGGTTCATTACAACTGCCTTGCGGTTCATTACAACTGCCTGGCGGTTCATAACAACTGCCTGGCGGTTCATTACAACTGCCTGGAGGTTCATTACAACTGCCTGTGGCGGTTCAGTACAACTTGCGTTTTGAAACCTAAAAAGACTTTTAGTCAGTGGTACGAATAATATTTTTCATATCCGATACAGAGTCCGATTCGGGTCCTAGGTATGAAAATAGTTTTTTACTTTACTAGTGAGGTAATGTGGCCTTTCCCTCACTAGTGAAGACCCTTTCCCTCACTAGTGAAGACCCTTTCCCTCACTAGTGAAGACCCTTTCCCTCGCTCGTAAAGTAAAACGCCATACTTTACACGTGAAATAATTTGATATCTCGAGATATGAAATTACTTCACTGGTACAGTAATGTACTATAACATAACTAGGGATAGAAAGTTGAAAAGTAGAGCTTTTGTGTGAATTTTGTCGAGGCGAAGCTGAGGTCAATAAACACACGAAAGCAAGACTTTTCATTTTTATCCCGAGTTATGTAATGGATTTTACTATTCTGGTGCTTGTAATAAGGCTATTACATGTATAGGCAATAACCTTTACATCACTCGCATAGTAAAACGTCGTACTACACACGGGAAATAAAGTGATATCTCGTATCACGATGAGTAAAAGTACCTCGGGCTGCCGCCCTCGGATACTTTTTCTCATCTGGATACGAGATATCACTTTACTTCCCTTGCATAGTAATGTACTATTATCACATACGCGCGGTGTTCGGATGACTTCAGGTCTATATTGTTGTCTCGTTTTCGCTTATGTGATAAAATAGAGTACACACTTGTCACTATCAGTCTCGGCAAGCCACGACTTCTTCGTGACAAGTGTGTAATATATATTACATGCTGAGGGCGTCGAAAGAAGTGCTTAAAACATGAAAAGTACGGTTTTCGACGCATGTAGCATGTAAAACATATTTCGTCTATGATTTATTTCTTTAAATATGTACAGTAGACAATTTTTTCAGATTTTTTGAATTGGTGGTAGGCAACTCTAGGTACAAAAATGTAATAAAAATCGACCACCAGCAAATGCGCGTTATCGGTCGATGTTTTATTCAAGCCATATTTGCTAATCAACTCATGCGATTTTTAAACGAGTTTATGTGTCGATGTCGGATTACTCCGTCACATATGAAACGATACCAATTTTCAACGCTGCGGAACATATAAGTGCTTGTTAACAAACTTCACTTACTTCGCCTTCGAGATGACCATTAGGTATTTGTACACTCCAAATGGCACATAGCTCAATCTCAAATGACGGAGTGAAGTGATATTTCTCTATCATTTGAGTCCTTCTGAGCTCCTGCCATCAAAAATACCTTCAAAGTAAGTCATCAAATTGCATGAAAAAAATTTGAGACTGTAGATGGAAGAGGGGGTGTAGATTTTTCGCGAGAGCTAGTAATCGGTAATTAAGCATTAGTCTCGATGCTGATCAGTGCTGCAAAGCACACCATTGTATGATTTGAAATGTTTGAGTGAAACTTCGCCTCCAACTTCGCTTCCCGCAAGACCAACACTTAATAAGTAATTCTAGGTAAGGTAGACTCGCAAGAGTTCGATTCGGACTGAATAAACAGGTTCAGGATCAGATGCAGGTTTGAACTATCCTTTGGTTGGTTTAGAAAATAAATCTCCTTCAGCAATCCATTTTATTTAATTTAAATTAAATTTAAATTTCAAATTAAATTTTTTCAGTGCCGTTTTTTCCGCAGGTCTTTTTTCAAATTCAGATAGATTTTCGTTGAAGTTAAAATATTCGCTTGGCTTTAGGTCAGGGTACCCAGAACTGATGATCTTGAGAGCGCGGTTATTTCCATTTTCGTCTGGAGGGTAGACGAAGCCAGCGTAGAATTTGGCATTCTTCTTGTTCGAGAACTTCATCCACCCAAATTTCAATTTTAGCAGCTTCGGACGACACTCCTTCACAAATGCATCATCCGTTTCAAATTCCTAAAAAAAATATCAATAAATCTGTAGATATAACTTTTACCACGTTGCGTAAGAACTATATCACCATGGAAAGTTTGTGAAGAAGTTTTTTTTAGAATCCCCTGGAGAGGGATTACGGCGTCACTCCTCTTTTCTATATTCAATCAAAACTCTACCGATAGAGAACTATCTCATTGAAAGATGTCTCTGCAACAAAACCAATGTCATCAGAAAAATAATTATTTTTTACTCGACGGATTTTAGAAAATGCCATCGTGTAGCACATGACCTCAGGACTCTGGAAAAGAATTTTTTTTTAAATCGGTCCTATATTGGCGATAAGTCTTAAAAAAGGATGTGAAGAAACAGCAGCAAACGTTTTTTCAAATCCTTAAACCCAAGCCGATATAGGGAAGATTGAAAAAACTGATGACTGTTCCGGAGTCCTGAGATCATGTGATACACGATGGCATTTTATTTGACTAAAATACGTCGAGCAAAAAATTAATTATTTTGCTGATGGCATTGGTTTTGTTGCAGCGACACCTTTCAATGAGGTAGTGAATTGTTCTCTTTCGGTAGAGTTTTGATTGAATAGAGAAAAGAAAAGTGACGCCGTAATCTCTCTCCTGGGTTCTAAAATAAATTTTTATTTTTCATACAGTCAAGGGACAAACACGCTGGTTCAAATAATTTTTGAGTAAGGCTGAGCTATAGGAAGGGATTCTGAAAGACTTTGAACCGGGTATTTAAGTACTATTTAAGAACTATTAGAGAGAGATTAGATTTTGGCATTTAGCAGGCCGAACGAAAGGTACCAAAATCGATTCGGTAATTTTGGCGCTTAAAAAAATCTAATTTAACTCTTAAGTTCTTGCATGGCATACAAGAGTGATACAAATGTGATGTGCCCGTGAAAAGAAGCTCTCCAAAAAATTATGTTTAAAAATATGCCACTTTGTCACAGGCAAAATTTTTTTTGTAAAATTTTCCTCGAACATTTGAGTGAATATAAAAAAAAATCACCTGCCGACGCCTAACATTCGTTTTCACAAACTTCCTTCACTTTCATTGCCGCACAGCTTCCTCTACATACAATATTGAAAGCTTTTTTAAATTTTTTTTGATGTTCCCCAAAACCCCCCTACACCCACAATGCTAATTTTTATTCATTAAAAAATGAACCTTACGAGTTCCTCTACAATCATTTAAGTTTTGAAAAGTCATAAGAAAAAAATTCTCTCTCCGCAGGTTCAAAAAGCGATGGATACGCACTATAGCCCAAATTCGGAAGAAGGGAGAATTCATATGGGAAGCTGCTGACTTTAATCTGAAACAAAGGAGAAATTAACAAACCAGTCGACTGGACAATTTGTTCGTTATTCGTGGCAACATAATCGCCTTGTGTAATTGGCAATGGGAACGTAATTTCTCAAGAATCATTCGTCAGCATTGGCGTCAATGCAAGGAAATTCTATATGGGCGAACGAATTCGTAAAGCAATTAGGACGCTCGTTTTGGAGGCTAGAGTTCATGCCTTGATGTACTTGGACGAGTTAAAATAAACGTTTTTATGCCAAATTCAGAGACAATATCACTCGAACAAATTCGATCGACTAACAGTTTGACTGGCTGGTAATCTGTTATGGCACGAATTATGTTTGAATTATTTCGCGCCTTCTACAAGAAACGGCTATATTCGATCGAAATTAATGCAGGCATTCAAAATTGTTGGCAATTTCTTCTAAAAGGAAATGTCTCGCACAGATTGGTGGACCTTGCTTCGCTTTTTTCCACGTCAAAACATTGCAAGCACGGTAATAAATGCAATTTCTTAAATGGGAAATTTGATCGTCGGTCAAAAAAATTTAATTCGGAAGCCCTGTACGAAATCCATATGACCACTTGTGACACTAATCAACACCATCGGAGAATTATTAATTACTGAGAGCATGAGTTGGACGAACGAGGGAAATGAAAGAAATGCTGAGAGATTTTGAGGTGTTTTAAGCGAGACGTCCGCACGAGAAAGTCAGCAAGTTGTAGCTAAAACAATCAAAAAAGAACCGACGTTCTAAAAGCCGATCTTCCGACAACCGCTGACATAAATAAACTCGTCCACATTTCTGAACATTGAGCGAAATGAATGCTTACATCAACTGATCTCAAGGTTTCTCGTTCCAAACGTGGTTAAAATTGCGCCAACTCACACTTGTGTCAATCATGGTCTTCACACGAAGAGCGGGGGAATGAAGGAACATTGAAGTTGTCACTATACAATGAGCGAGAGATTAATTGTCTGAATCAATAGCGATTTATTTTGGAAGCAATTATCACAGAATCCCTGATGGATAATCAAAAAAGTCGGATGCAAAATCCGCGGCAAACTCGATCGAACTGTGCCAGTGTTGTTAAACAAGCTGGAAGATTGTATAGATGCATTGATTCGTAATCGAGAAAATGCTGGTCTTTACAGAAACAAAACGACTTCTTGTCGCTGTACCAACGCAATCGATGGCAGGTGAAAACAAATCAAGTTCTGGGCTGCAATCAAACTCATACGCAAAGGCATGATGGGTGCCGATAACCCATCAAGTTTGAAGGTATTTGACCTGTACTTTATAAGTTCATAAGTGGTACTGTACTTATCCTAAATTATTTTGTCTTCTTTTAAAGGGAACAAATCTCAGAAAACATTTGGCGAGCTTTGTGAACGAAAAGACCTAAAAGACGAGAGATA